>NC_138307.1:81236618-81486618 GCF_965601325.2 Salmo salar | reverse complement strand
CTTTACAGCCCTGTGTGAATGGTTTCACCAGGTACCTCACCTTTACAGCCCTGTGTGAATGGTTTCACCAGGTACTTCACCTTTACAGCCCTGTGTGAATGGTTTCACAGGTACCTCACCTTTACAGCCCAGTGTGAATGGTTTCACCAGGTACCTCACCTTTACAGCCCTGTGTGAATGGTTTCACAGGTACCTCACCTTTACAGCCCTGTGTGAATGGTTTCACCAGGTACCTCACCTTTACAGCCCTGTGTGAATGGTTTCACAGGTACCTCACCTTTACAGCCCTGTGTGAATGGTTTCACCAGGTACCTCACCTTTACAGCCCAGTGTGAATGGTTTCACAGGTACCTCACCTTTACAGCCCAGTGTGAATGGTTTCACCAGGTACCTCACCTTTACAGCCCAGTGTGACTGGTTTCACCAGGTACCTCACCTTCACAGCCCAGTGTGAATGGTTTCACCAGGTACCTCACCTTTACAGCTCTGTGTGAATGGTTTCACCAGGTACCTCACCTTTACAGCCCTGTGTGAATGGTTTCACCAGGTACCTCATCTTTACAGCCCTGTGTGAATGGTTTCACCAGGTACCTCACCTTTACAGCCCTGTGTGAATGGTTTCACAGGTACCTTACCTTTACAGCCCTGTGTGAATGGTTTCACAGGTACCTCACCTTTACAGCCCTGTGTGAAGGGTTTCACCAGGTACCTCACCTTTACAGCCCAGTGTGAATGGTTTCACCAGGTACCTCACCTTTACAGCCCTGTGTGAATGGTTTCACCAGGTACCTCACCTTTACAGCCCTGTGTGAATGGTTTCACCAGGTACCTCACCTTTACAGCCCTGTGTGAATGGTTTCACAGGTACCTCACCTTTACAGCCCAGTGTGAATGGTTTCACCAGGTACCTCACCTTTACAGCCCTGTGTGATAGGTTTCACCAGGTACCTTACCTTTACAGCCCAGTGTGAATGGTTTCACCAGGTACCTCACCTTTACAGCCCAGTGTGAATGGTTTCACCAGGTACCTCACCTTTACAGCCCAGTGTGAATGGTTTCACCAGGTACCTCACCTTTACAGCCCAGTGTGAATGGTTTCACCAGGTACCTCACCTTTACAGCCCAGTGTGAATGGTTTCACCAGGTACCTCACCTTTACAGCCCTGTGTGAATGGTTTCACCAGGTACCTCACCTTTACAGCCCTGTGTGATTGGTTTCACCAGGTACCTTACCTTTACAGCCCAGTGTGAATGGTTTCACCAGGTACCTCACCTTTACAGCCCAGTGTGATTGGTTTCACCAGGTACCTCACCTTTACAGCCCAGTGTGAATGGTTTCACCAGGTACCTTACCTTTACAGCCCTGTGTGAATGGTTTCACCAGGTACCTCACCTTTACAGCCCAGTGTGAATGGTTTCACCAGGTACCTCACCTTTACAGCCCAGTGTGAATGGTTTCACCAGGTACCTCACCTTTACAGCCCAGTGTGAATGGTTTCACCAGGTACCTTACCTTCACAGCCCTGTGTGAATGGTTTCACCAGGTACCTTACCTTTACAGCCCTGTGTGAATGGTTTCACCAGGTACCTTACCTTTACAGCCCAGTGTGAATGGTTTCACCAGGTACCTCACCTTTACAGCCCAGTGTGAATGGTTTCACCAGGTACCTCACCTTTACAGCCCAGTGTGAATGGTTTCACCAGGTACCTCACCTTTACAGCCCAGTGTGAATGGTTTCACCAGGTACCTCACCTTTACAGCCCAGTGTGAATGGTTTCACCAGGTACTTCACCTTTACAGCCCAGTGTGAATGGTTTCTCCAGGTACCTCACCTTTACAGCCCTGTGTGAATGGTTTCACCAGGTACCTGACCTTTACAGCCCAGTGTGCTGTAGATCCACCATAGCAGAAGAGGAAACTACCTCTTGCAGCTTGTCTTCATAGTCTGGTGATAATAGCTGTGTGTGTGTGAGAGAGAGGCTTGGAAAGGGAAAGACTGGTAAACAGAGGGAGAAGGGGTTAAAAGTTTTTCCTGGTTTTGATGCATTTTAATTGTAATCACAACGAAGAACCAGGACAACCTGAGGAGATGTCTTCAGTGTGGAGGTGAGAGATAATGTCGTTAACCAGGACAACCTGAGGAGATGTCTTTAGTGTGGAGGTGAGAGATAATGTCTATAACCAGGATAACCTGAGGAGATGTCTTTAGTGTGGAGGTGAGAGATAATGTCTATAACCAGGACAACCTGAGGAGATGTCTTTAGCGTGGAGGTGAGAGATAATGTCTATAACCAGGACAACCTGAGGAGATGTCTTTAGCGTGGAGGTGAGAGATAATGTCGTTAACCAGGACAACCTGAGGAGATGTGTTTAGTATGGAGGTGACAGATAATGTCTATAACCAGGACAACCTGAGGAGATGTCTTTAGTGTGGAGGTGACAGATAATGTCTCTCTAACTCCACAACACTCTCTCGAACTCCACAACACTCTCTCCAACTCCACAACACTCTCTCCAACTCCACAACACTCTCTCTATCTCCACAACACTCTCTCTATCTCCACAACACTCTCTCTATCTCCACAACACTCTCTCCAACTCTACAACACTCTCTCCAACTCTACAACACTCTCTCCAACTCCACAACACTCTCTCTATCTCCACAACACTCTCTCTATCTCCACAACACTCTCTCTATCTCCACAACTCTCTCTCTATCTCTACAACACTCTCTCTATCTCCACAACACTCTCTCTCTAGTGGTATATCACCTCAGGTTTAGGTTCATCTGTGTGTGCGTCCCAATTGACCCCCTATTCCCTTCATAGTGCACTGTATAGTACAACAGTAGAGCACTATAAAGGGAATAGGGTTCCATTTGTGACACACATTTGTGACACACGGGGTATATCCAACACCAGGCAGGCCTTCTGTTAACATGCTGGCACCTGTTTCAACACACTGGGGTCACACTCTGCAGTCACACACACACACACACACATACGCACACGCGTATATATACACACGCACACACGTATACATACACACAGACAGACACAGACACGCACTCGCACACACGTATATATACACACAGACACACACGCATACGCACACGCACACACGTGTATATATACACACAGACAGACACACACAGACTGACAGACACGCACACGCACACACGTACTAGCGCACACACACAGACTGTGTTAGGTGATAAGTGTGTTGTTTTCTGTTTGTCTGGAGCTTGGTGGGTGGATGTCATGTCATCTAGCATCGAGCCGTCTCTTATTGGTGGAGAACTGCAGTGGTCTCCTGGTGCAGCTGGTGTTGTAGCTCTGCAGTGGTCTCCTGGTGCAGCAGGTGGTGTAGCTCTGCAGTGGTCTCCTGGTGCAGCTGGTGTTGTAGCCCAGCAGTGGTCTCCTGGTGCAGCTGGTGTTGTAGCCCTGCAGTGGTCTCCTGGTGCAGCTGGTGTTGTAGCCCTGCTGTGGTCTCCTGGTGCAGCTGGTGTTGTAGCCCTGCTGTGGTCTCCTGGTGCAGCTGGTGTTGTAGCCCTGCAGTGGTCTCCTGGTGCAGCTGGTGTTGTAGCCCTGCAGTGGTCTCCTGGTGCAGCTGGTGTTGTAGCCCTGCTGTGGTCTCCTGGTACAGCTGGTGTTGTAGCCCTGCAGTGGTCTCCTGGTACAGCTGGTGTTGTAGCTCTGACATGTTCCAGTGTCGTTGTAATAGTGTGTGTAGTTTATGTTGTGTGGACTAGCAGGGCCTGGAACACAGCTGTCTGCAGAGTCTGTCCTCAATCACACTAAAGGGAGGTGTCCTGCTACGCTACATTACAGTACACACACACACACACACACACACACACACACACACACACACACACACACACACACACACACACACACACACACACACACACACACACACACACACACACACACACACACACACACACACACACACACACAGTTGTGTATCACTATACTTGTGAGGACTTTTTGGGGACCAATAATTGATTCCCATTCAAAATCCTTTTCCCCCTAACCCTAACCCTATCTCTAACCCTAACCCAAACCCTTAACTCTAACCCTAACCCAAATCCAAAACCCTTAACCATAACCATAAACCTAAACAACTCTAAACCCTAACCTTAAACCTTATCCCTAAACCCTAATTCTAACCTTAACCCTAACTCCTAAACCCTAATTCTAAACCAAACCCTAAACCTAACCCCTAAACCCTGATTCTAACCCTAAACCTAACCCTTAAACCCTATTTATAACCCTAGTTCTAACCCCTAAACCCTAATTCTAAACCTAACCCTTTAACCCTATTTATAACCCTAGTTCTAACCCCTAAACCCTAATTCTAAACCTAACCCTTTAACCCTATTTATAACCCTAGTTCTAACCCCTAAACCCTAATTCTAAACCTAACCTCTAACCTTAATTCTAACCCTTAAGCTAAAATAGCCTTTTTCCTTTTTAGGACTGTCCAAATGTCCTCACTTTCTCCTTGCTTTACTGTTCTTGTGAGGACCGATCTCGATCCCGTAGAGGTCATCCTTAACCCATAGCAATAGCACAGCATAAGCATCTGGAAATAGTATGCCCTCTGTGGCAACATTTAGGTCCTGGATTATTCAATTTATGAGAAAAAAATGTCAGTGAGTGCTGAATGATGTAATGAGGTCCCATCTGTTTGATCAGTTAACCTTTATCACCCTCCACAGGAATGTGACTGAACCGTGTTCAAACCTTTGACCACCTTGATGTCCTATGACTTCTATCCATCAATGTCCTGTGTGTGTGTGTGTGTGTGTGTGTGTGTGTGGTAGCTGACCGGGTTGTAATGACAACTATAGACCGTCTGTGATTTGGGCTCCAGAGGACATAAAGGGCTTTCCACAGACAGCTCATGCATTCCAAATGGCACCTTACTACCTATATAGTGCACTACCCCTATTGGCCCTGGTCAAAAGTAGTGCACTAAACAGGGGATAGGGTGCCATTTGGGACTCAGCCCTCCTTCATCACAGAGCTGCCAATAGCAAACACAGGATCCTTTTCTCTCTGGTAAGTCAAGCAGCAAATGTTGGGCTTTGATACATTTTCAATTTTCCAATCTCACATTTATGGCATGCATAAACCAATAGGGGCTGCCGCTCTCTCCAGAACGTAGCAGAATATGAATTAGCAGTCATACGGAGGGGATTCAAAGAGCCTTGAATGATCAGTAATGGATCTGTGTCTGGCCAGTTATAAATACATCGTCTTTTCACTCTCGGGGACAAGTGAAAGGTGAAAGATGAGTTTAAAAAAAAATGATGTTTGGCTCTTTGAAGAGAATACGTTGAAATTTGACCACCAACCATCCCACAGGCAACTCTGACTTGAAATTACAAAACACTCAACTCATTGATTATACGTCTAGTTATGTTTCAGCAGAGTGCTGGCATTTGTTTTTGTTAAATGCCATATTTCTTAAATCTTATTAGCATGTCCTTCTTAATCAATATGCCATTAATGATAAGACCCACAGCGTCTGATGATACAGTAAGGCCTCTCTGGGTATTTGTTGTTGAAAGTCCTTTCATATAAACAACATTACGTTACAAAATCTGATTTCTCCCTTTTCCTTATATTAGCATGCTAGTCAGCCTTCCAGCAAGGTTTTCCTCCGACAGAAACCTGAAACCTGTAGCATCAATATTCCACCTTCAGGGTGTTTATTCTTCATGGTCCCAAACCATGTTCTGTTAGATTAGACATAATCACAGCAAATGGGAGAGGAGAGGAGGGACCAGGCCACAGGTACAGATAAAGCCTGAAACCAAATGGCACCCTATTCCCTATTTAGTGCACTTATTTTGACCAGGGCTATCGGCCTCTGGTCAAAAGTTGTGTATTATATAGGGAATAGGGTACTATTTAGGGCATAGACAAAGAGACTGACGGAGTATTCAGTGCTTGTAGTGTACATACCTACATACCTACTGCACAAGCCAAGGCCTGAGCGCATCGCTAATCAAAAACAATGCTTTTCAAAATGTAAAGAACATTTTGTCGAATGAGATGTTAGATTCCTTTGTTTATCTTCTCAGTAAGATATATGGGAGGGTTTGTCGTGTAACTGTTGATTTGCAGTGTTGGGGAAGCTACTCTGAAATATATAGTTTACAAAGCTACCAACAGGTGTAGTAGACCTTACAGCACAACAGGTGTAGTAGACCTTACAGCACAACAGGTGTAGTAGACCTTACAGCACAACAGGTGTAGTAGACCTTACAGCACAACAGGTGTAGTAGACCTTACAGCACAACAAGTGTAGTAGACCTTACAGCACAACAGGTGTAGTAGACCTTACAGCACAACAGGTGTAGAAGACCTTACAGCACAACAGGTGTAGTAGACCTTACAGCACAACAGGTGTAGTAGACCTTACAGCACAACAGGTGTAGTAGACCTTACAGCACAACAGGTGTAGTAGACCTTACAGCACAGCAGGTGTAGTAGACCTTACAGCACAGCAGGTGTAGTAGACCTTACAGCACAGCAGGTGTAGTAGACTTCACAGCACAACAGGTGTAGTAGACTTTACAGCACAACAGGTGTAGTAGACTTTACAGCACAACAGGTGTAGTAGACCTTACAGCACAACAGGTGTAGTAGACCTTACAGCACAACAGGTGTAGTAGACCTTACAGCACAACAGGTGTAGTAGACCTTACAGCACAACAGGTGTAGTAGACCTTACAGCACAGTAGGTGTAGTAGACCTTACTTTGAAATGCTGACTTGCAAGCCTTTAACCAACAATGCAGTTTTAAGAAGTTAAGGAAAAAAATACAAATAAGTTTTAAATAAAAAACAGAAAATAGAAAATAAAAGTAACAAATAATTAAACAGCAGCAGTAAAATAACAAGCGAGGCTATATACAGGGGTACTGGTATGGAGTCAATGTGAGGGGGCACCGGTTAGTTGAGGTAATTGAGGTAATATGTACATGTAGGTAGAGTTAAAATGACTTTGCATAGATAATACATTTCACAATGGAAGATATGTAGTTTACTTAACTAAAGCTACCCGTATATATGTAGTTACCTTAACTAAAGCTACCCGTATATATGTCGTTACCATAACTAAAGCTACCCTTATATATGTAGTTACCTTAACTAAAGCTACCCTTATATATGTAGTTATCTTAACAAAAGCTACTTTAAAAAGTAATTCACTACATCCAAACTACTTCCTGAAAAATGATCATATGAATATATCTCAAATGTCATACGTTGCAAATTGCAAGAACAGATTACTCTGGAGTCAGATGTTAAACAAGTGCGAATTAGGCAGGTCTGATGAATTAGGCAGGTCTGATGAATTAGGCAGGTCTGATGAATTAGGCAGGTCTGATGTCGAAAAAGAAAGAAAATTCTTGGCTACTTTACACATATTTCTTTCTTCTTTTTGCAAAACAGTGGTGTGTAGTTCTCGTAGTTAGCTACACCGCTACATGGTAAAACAGTAGTGTGTAGTTCCAGTAGTTAGCTACACCGCTACATGGTAAAACAGTAGTGTGTAGTTCCAGTAGTTAGCTACACTGCTACATGGTTAAACAGTAGCGTGTAGTTCCAGTAGATAGCTACACTGCTACATGGTTAAACAGTAGTGTGTAGTTCCAGTAGTTAGCTACACCGCTACATGGTTAAACAGTAGTGTGTAGTTCCAGTAGTTAGCTACACCGCTACATGGTAAAACAGTAGTGTGTAGTTCCAGTAGTTAGCTACATGGTAAAACAGTAGTGTGTAGTTCCAGTAGTTAGCTACACCGCTACATGGTAAAACAGTAGTGTGTAGTTCCAGTAGTTAGCTACACCGCTACATGGTAAAACAGTAGTGTGTAGTTCCAGTAGTTAGCTACACCGCTACATGGTAAAACAGTAGTGTGTAGTTCTCGTAGTTAGCTACACCGCTACATGGTAAAACAGTAGTGTGTAGTTCCAGTAGTTAGCTACACCGCTACATGGTAAAACAGTAGTGTGTAGTTCCAGGAGTTAGCTACACCGCTACATGGTAAAACAGTAGTGTGTAGTTCCAGTAGTTAGCTACACCGCTACATGGTAAAACAGTAGTGTGTAGTTCCAGTAGTTAGCTACACCGCTACATGGTAAAACAGTAGTGTGTAGTTCCAGTAGTTAGCTACACCGCTACATGGTAAAACAGCAGTGTGTAGTTCCAGTAGTTAGCTACACCGCTACATGGTAAAACAGTAGTGTGTAGTTCCAGTAGTTAGCTACACCGCTACATGGTAAAACAGTAGTGTGTAGTTTCAGTAGTTAGCTACACCGATACCTGGTAAAACAGTAGTGTGTAGTTCCAGTAGTTAGCTACACTGCTACATGGTAAAACAGTAGTGTGTAGTTCCAGTAGTTAGCTACACCGCTACATGGTAAAACAGTAGTGTGTAGTTCCAGTAGTTAGCTACACCGCTACATGGTAAAACAGTAGTGTGTAGTTCCAGTAACTAGCTACACCGATACATGGTAAAACAGTAATTAACTACTGAAAACACTACCTAGATTGAATGTAGATCAGCTATCACCAAGCTATTGCAAAATGTAGTTACATTTACATTTTACATTTTAGTCATTTAGCAGATGCTCTTATCCAGAGCGACTTACAGTAGTGAAATAATTAATAATTAAACAGCAGCAGTAAAATAACAAGCGAGGCTATATACAGGGGTACTGGTATGGAGTCAATGTGAGGGGGCACCGGTTAGTTGAGGTAATATGTACATGTAGGTAGAGTTAAAATGACTTTGCATAGATAATACATTTCACAATGGAAGAAGATATGTAGTTACCTTAACTAAAGCTACCCGTATATATGTCGTTACCATAATTAAAGCTACCCTTATATATGTAGTTATCTTAACTAAAGCTACCCTTATATATGTAGTTACCTTAACTAAAGCTACCCTTATACATGTAGTTCCCTTAACTAAAGCTACCCTTATATATGTAGTTATCTTAACTAAAGCTACTTTAAAAAGTAATTCACTACATCCAAACTACTTCCTGAAAAATGATCATATGAATATATCTCAAATGTCATACGTTGCAAATTGCAAGAACAGATTACTCTGGAGTCAGATGTTAACAGAATGTGTAATTTAGCCTGTTAAACAAGTGCGAATTAGGCAGGTCTGATGAATTAGGCAGGTCTGATGAATTAGGCAGGTCTGATGTCGAAAAAGAAAGAAAATTCTTGGCTACTTTACACATATTTCTTTCTTCTTTTTGCAAAACAGTGGTGTGTAGTTCTCGTAGTTAGCTACTCCGCTACATGGTAAAACAGTAGTGTGTAGTTCCAGTAGTTAGCTACACCGCTACATGGTAAAACAGTAGTGTGTAGTTCTCGTAGTTAGCTACACCGCTACATGGTAAAACAGTGGTGTGTAGTTCTCGTAGTTAGCTACACCGCTACATGGTAAAACAGTAGTGTGTAGTTCCAGTAGTTAGCTACACCGCTACATGGTAAAACAGTAGTGTGTAGTTCTCGTAGTTAGCTACACCGCTACATGGTAAAACAGTAGTGTGTAGTTCCAGTAGTTAGCTACACTGCTACATGGTTAAACAGTAGTGTGTAGTTCCAGTAGTTAGCTACACTGCTACATGGTTAAACAGTAGTGTGTAGTTCCAGTAGTTAGCTACACCGCTACATGGTTAAACAGTAGTGTGTAGTTCCAGTAGTTAGCTACACCGCTACATGGTAAAACAGTAGTGTGTAGTTCCAGTAGTTAGCTACATGGTAAATAGTAGTGTGTAGTTCCAGTAGTTAGCTGCACCGCTACATGGTAAAACAGTAGTGTGTAGATCCAGTAGTTAGCTACACCGCTACATGGTAAAACAGTAGTGTGTAGTTCCAGTAGTTAGCTACACCGCTACATGGTAAAACAGTAGTGTGTAGTTCCAGTAGTTAGCTACACCGCTACATGGTAAAACAGTAGTGTGTAGTTCCAGTAGTTAGCTACACCGCTACATGGTTAAACAGTAGTGTGCAGTTCCAGTAGTTAGCTACACCGCTACATGGTAAAACAGTAGTGTGTAGTTCCAGTAGTTAGCTACACCGCTACATGGTAAAACAGTAGTGTGTAGTTTCAGTAGTTAGCTACACCGATACATGGTAAAACAGTAGTGTGTAGTTCCAGTAGTTAGCTACACCGCTACATGGTAAAACAGTAGTGTGTAGTTCCAGTAACTAGCTACACCGCTACATGGTAAAACAGTAATTAACTACTGAAAACACTACCTAGATTGTATGTAGTTCAGCTATCACCAAGCTATTGCAAAATGTAGTTACATTTACATTTTAGTCATTTAGCAGACCCTCTTATCCAGAGCGACTTACAGTAGTGAATGCATACATTTCATTAAAAAAAAATTGTCCGTACTGGTCCCCCGTAGTTAAATGACTAGCTAGTCTACTACTCTCCAATACTGTTGATTTGTAACACAGGAGCAAAATGGCAGGTAATGTTATTTCCGATTGATTAGTCACACATTATTCATCAGTCTAAAGATCAAACAGCATATTTCAGGGACATATTATTTTCTTTTGATAATGTTTTGACATTTGATGTCATGAAATGAAAGGTCTCTTCGTAATCAGTTTTTCATAGAACTGAATAATGGAAATTGGTCTCATTGTTTCTACTAATATGATACATTTTTATAGATGATTCTAATTCTGTATATACTGCTTTTTATAGATTCTAATTCTGTATATCCTGCTGTTTCTAAATGCTTCTAATTCTGTATATCCTGCTGTTTCTAAATGCTTCTAATTCTGTATATCATGCAGCTTCTAAATGCGTCTAATTCTGTATATTCTGTCTTTATAGATGATTGTAATTCTGTATATCCTGCTGTTTCTAAATGCTTCTAATTCTGCATATCCTGCTTTTCTAGTGATGAGCCACCTTCTTCAGGCTAAATTAGGTATTCTGTAGCATGGAGGAAGAGGAAGTACCCCGAGCGCCATTCTGTTTGTGCCATCATGCCAACTCCATGTCACTCATTGTCATATTTGACTTGACAGTGACAACAATGGTGTTGGCATGATGGCACAAACAGATCTGGGACCAGGCTGTGGTGGAAGCTCTCTGAACAGCAGTGAGTTATCCCCTCTCCTATAGCGTTCTACACTGTGTGGTACAATCCAATAAAGGTCCAATGAGATACCCCCTCTCCTTTAGTGTTCTACACTGTGTGGTACAGTCCAATGAGACACCCCCTCTCCTTTAGTGTTCTACACTGTGTGGTACAGTCCAATGAGACTCCCCCTCTCCTTTAGTGTTCTACACTGTGTGGTACAGTCCAATGAGACTCCCCCTCTCCTTTAGTGTTCTACACTGTGTGGTACAGTCCAATGAGACTCCCCCTCTCCTTTAGTGTTCTACACTGTGTGGTACAGTCCAATGAGACTCCCCCTCTCCTTTAGTGTTCTACACTGTGTGGTACAGTCCAATGAGACTCCCCCTCTCCTTTAGTGTTCTACACTGTGTGGTACAGTCCAATGAGACTCCCCCGCTCCCACCCACCCACATGAACAAGACAAGACATAGTGACACAGGGAAGTGGACACAGGTAGACACTGTAGAGAGAGACAGTCACAGTGATGTGGTCAAACACTGTGGAGAGAGACAGTCACAGTGATGTGGTCAAACACTGTGGAGAGAGACAGTCACAGTGATGTGGTCAAACACTGTGGAGAGAGACAGTCACAGTGATGTGGTCAAACTCTGTGGAGAGAGACAGTCACAGTGATGTGGTCAAACTCTGTGGAGAGAGACAGTCACAGTGATGTGGTCAAACTCTGTGGAGAAAGACAGAGAGACAGTCACAGTGATGTGGTCAAACACTGTGGAGAGAGACAGTCACAGTGATGTGGTCAAACTCTGTGGAGAAAGACAGAGAGACAGTCACAGTGATGTGGTCAAACACTGTGGAGAGAGACAGTCACAGTGATGTGGTCAAACACTGTGGAGAGAGACAGTCACAGTGATGTGGTCAAACACTGTGGAGAGAGACAGTCACAGTGATGTGGTCAAACACTGTGGAGAGAGACAGTCACAGTGATGTGGTCAAACTCTGTGGAGAGAGACAGTCACAGTGATGTGGTCAAACTCTGTGGAGAAAGACAGAGAGACAGTCACAGTGATGTGGTCAAACACTGTGGAGAGAGACAGTCACAGTGATGTGGTCAAACTCTGTGGAGAAAGACAGAGAGACAGTCACAGTGATGTGGTCAAACACTGTGGAGAGAGACAGTCACAGTGATGTGGTCAAACACTGTGGAGAGAGACAGTCACAGTGATGTGGTCAAACAATGTGGAGAGAGACAGTCACAGTGATGTGGTCAAACGGCAGGTAGTCTAGTGGTTAGAGCATTGGGCCAATAACCAAAATATTGCAAGATCAAATCCCAGAGCTGACAAGGTTCAAATCTGTTGTTCTGCCCCTGAACAAGGCAGTTAACCCACTGTTCCTAGGCTGTCATTGAAAATAAGAAATTGTTCTTAACTGACTTGTCTAGTTAAATAACTATTTAAAAACCACAGTGGAGAGAGAGACAGTCACAGTGATGTGGTCAAACACTGTGCAGAGAGACAGTCACAGTGATGCGATCTCTCTCTTTCTCTCTCTCCTCTCCTTTGATTCAGTCTGTTTACTCTGACCTACTGACCACTGGGTTTTGACCAGAACAGATTGAGGAAATGAAGGTGGAGGTAGAGAAAAGATAGAAAGCTGGAGATCGATGAGGGAGATATGAATCTGGAATGAAAAACCCTGAAGGGCTTTTGTCTCTCTGTCCTAAGCCAGAAATGGACTTACACAACAGATTCAATAGAGGCCTTGAGACAGACTGGCCAGACACAATCACACACAGCCTGTAATCAACGTGTTCAAATGAACACGCCTCCTCTTTCCCCATATAGCTCAATGTTCTAACTGAGCTTCAAGGCCTGTCTGATCAGCTAGTTTGCCCGTCTCCTTCTGTTAATGCAGTTTGTGTGGCAGGGGTTAATGATGTGTAATGAAACTGTGTGGGATAGAGATCCCCTCACTGTCCTCACAGCTTTGGGTCTGGTGAGGGAGAACCAAGGTCAGCTAATTACCTTAGCTTCACCCATAAACTTTCTGAGTAAAGAGACATCTACCCTCCACCCATGTAGTTTCAGACAGTATAGAGACATTTACCCTCCAGCCATGTAGTTTCAGATAGTGTAGAGACATCTACCCTCCACCCATGTAGTTTCAGACAGTATAGAGACGCCTACCCTCCACCCATGTAGTGTCAGACAGTATAGAGAGACATCTACCCTCCACCCATGTAGTTTCAGACAGTATAGAGACATTTACCCTACACCCATGTAGTTTCAGACAGTATAGAGACATTTACCCTACACCCATGTAGTTTCAGACAGTATAGAGACATCTACCCATGTAGTTTCAGACATTATAGAGACACCTACCCTACACCCATGTAGTTTCAGACAGTATAGAGACATCTACCCCCACCCATGTAGTTTCAGACAGTATAGAGACATCTACCCTCCACCCATGTAGTTTCAGACAGTATAGAGACATCTACCCTCCACCCATGTAGTTTCAGACAGTATAGAGACGCCTACCCTCCACCCATGTAGTGTCAGACAGTATAGAGAGACATCTACCCTCCACCCATGTAGTTTCAGACAGTATAGAGACATCTACCCTCCACCCATGTAGTTTCAGACAGTATAGAGACATCTACCCTCCACCCATGTAGTTTCAGACAGTATAGAGCAGTTGTCACCAACCGGTCGATTGCGATTAACTGGTCGATCTTCAAGGTGTTACTAGTCGATCACCAAAGATTTCTGTGAAAAACCCAACAATAAAGCCTTGCTTTCATAGTTTTTTATTTGTTTGGCGCTATTGGCGGTAGGTGCACTTGATTCAGCAGCCCTAGTGTTCCCATTTTGAACCATGTTATGTGTCTGAAGGTAGAACTCTGCCTACCCGGCAGATGCAGACAACATATCAAGTGCACCTATAGGCCTACCGCTGGCCAATCAGATAGCTCAGATCACTGTGTTAGATCAGTTTCCTCCAGCCATAGACTGTAAAAAGAAACCTCCAACACACAGCAAAGTTGATGTGAGATTTCAAAACGTTTAAAAAAATGACTAGAGAGAGAGACTCAACGAATACATCTGCTGTTTTTATGAGTACATTCCTGTTTAAGTTGTTATTCAGCCAACTCAACAGTTTATTCAACATTTCTTAAACCATAAAATGCGCATTCTCCCTACTTACACTTACGAGACAAACCAGCACTGCAGCTGCATTGAATGAGTATAGCAAAATGTTCTGATAAGATTCCCTTCTTATTATTAGTGTCTCGTGTCTTTTTCAGTTGTTGACTTGGACTGAAATAAGTTCCGGTACTCATTTTGGGTGCCTGTACTGATTATATTTAGGTGCAGGAACTCCTCAATACTGATATGTAATATTCTGTATGAGGAACAGGAACTCCTCAATACTGATATGTAATATTCTGTCAGAGAAACAGGAACTCCTCAATACTTGATATGTAATATTCTGTCAGAGAAACAGGAACTCCTCAATACTTGATATGTAATATTCTGTCAGAGAAACAGGAACTCCTCAATACTGATATGTAATATTCTGTAAGAGGAACGGGAACTCCTCAATACTGATATGTAATATTCTGTATGAGGAACGGGAACTCCTCAATACTGATATGTAATATTCTGTCAGAGGAACAGGAACTCCTCAATACTTGATATGTAATATTCTGTCAGAGAAACAGGAACTCCTCAATACTGATATGTAATATTCTGTCAGAGGAACAGGAACTCCTCAATACTGATATGTAATATTCTGTAAGAGGAACGGGAACTCCTCAATACTGATATGTAATATTCTGTATGAGGAACAGGAACTCCTCAATACTGATATGTAATATTCTGTAAGAGGAACGGGAACTCCTCAATACTGATATGTAATATTCTGTATGAGGAACAGGAACTCCTCAATACTGATATGTAATATTCTGTCAGAGGAACAGGAACTCCTCAATACTGATATGTAATATTCTGTAAGAGGAACGGGAACTCCTCAATACTGATATGTAATATTCTGTATGAGGAACAGGAACTCCTCAATACTGATATGTAATATTCTGTATGAGGAACAGGAACTCCTCAATACTTGATATGTAATATTCTGTAAGAGGAACTCCTCAATACTGATATGTAATATTCTGTAAGAGGAACTCCTCAATACTGATATGTAATATTCTGTAAGAGGAACGGGAACTCCTCAATACTGATATGTAATATTCTGTAAGAGGAACGGGAACTCCTCAATACTTGATATGTAATATTCTGTAAGAGGAACTCCTCAATACTGATATGTAATATTCTGTAAGAGGAACTCCTCAATACTTGATATGTAATATTCTGTATGAGGAACGGGAACTCCTCAATACTGATATGTAATATTCTGTAAGAGGAACGGGAACTCCTCAATACTTGATATGTAATATTCTGTATGAGGAAAGGGAACTCCTCAATACTTGATATGTAATATTCTGTAAGAGGAACAGGAACTCCTCAATACTTGATATGTAATATTCTGTAAGAGGAACAGGAACTCCTCAATACTGATATGTAATATTCTGTATGAGGAACAGGAACTCCTCAATACTGATATGTAATATTCTGTAAGAGGAACGGGAACTCCTCAATACTTGATATGTAATATTCTGTATGAGGAACGGGAACTCCTCAATACTTGATATGTAATATTCTGTATGAGGAAAGGGAACTCCTCAATACTTGATATGTAATATTCTGTATGAGGAAAGGGAACTCCTCAATACTTGATATGTAATATTCTGTAAGAGGAACAGGAACTCCTCAATACTGATATGTAATATTCTGTATGAGGAACAGGAACTCCTCAATACTGATATGTAATATTCTGTATGAGGAACAGGAACTCCTCAATACTGATATGTAATATTCTGTATGAGGAACAGGAACTCCTCAATACTGATATGTAATATTCTGTATGAGGAACAGGAACTCCTCAATACTGATATGTAATATTCTGTATGAGGAACAGGAACTCCTCAATACTGATATGTAATATTCTGTAAGAGGAACTCCTCAATACTGATATGTAATATTCTGTATGAGGAACAGGAACTCCTCAATACTTGATATGTAATATTCTGTAAGAGGAACTCCTCAATACTGATATGTAATATGCTGTATGAGGAACAGGAAATCCTCAATACTGATATGTAATATTCTGTATGAGGAACAGGAACTCCTCAATACTTGATATGTAATATTCTGTATGAGGAACAGGAACTCCTCAATACTGATATGTAATATTCTGTAAGAGGAACAGGAACTCCTCAATACTGATATGTAATATTCTGTAAGAGGAACAGGAACTCCTCAATACTGATATGTAATATTCTGTAAGAGGAACAGGAACTCCTCAATACTGATATGTAATATTCTGTATGAGGAACAGGAACTCCTCAATACTGATATGTAATATTCTGTATGAGGAACGGGAACTCCTCAATACTGATATGTAATATTCTGTATGAGGAACAGGAACTCCAGCAGTAGAACATTTTGAGGCGTCGGTACTCAGCCACGGTGAGCTCCTGCCCAATTCAAACACTGGTCTTTTTTAATTCATTTCAAACAAAATAGAACTTCCTCTGGTTATAGGAGTAACCACATGAATTGGTTCATGAGGCAGAAATAATGCAGTGTGACATCAGCTTCGCCATCAGCTGGAAGACTATGTCCCCTTTTTTCAGCGGAGGGAGGGAGAGGGGAGGGACGGTGAGTCGGGTGAGAGGCAGCCTCACCGCTGCTCCCTCCCTCCCCTCAGACTGACCATCAGCTGGAAGACTATGTCCCCTTTTCTCAGCGGAGGGAGGGAGAGGGGAGGGACGGTGAGTCGGGTGAGAGGGCAGCCTCACCGCTGCTCCCTCCCTCCCCTCAGACTGACCATCAGATGCAGGCCACCAGTCCAGTAAAATAAAAAAATGAATTATGCTCACTCAACTGTGCCTCACAAGTAATACAACAAATTATCTATTACCAGTGTGAACATATACCTACAATTAAAAATGTATATAATTTAAAAATGGCCTGAGAAGAACAGCATTGGCAGGGCAATTGAAGCGTAGCCAATATGCAGTGATAATGTATTGGGCCTATAGCCTACTGCACAAACCTCATTGCTACAGAACTGTTTGTAATTGGTTAGTGTTGCATTAAAGTCGTGTTTAAAAACAGATCTGAGTGGTAGATCTTAACTTGCATTTTGACTCAGAAAGTGAACTTGATCTTTACAAGCATTTCGCGACACTCGCAATAACATATGCTAAATACGTGTATGTGACCCATAAAATGTGATTTGATTTGACTCAGAAAAGGTTGGAGGCCCCTGCTATAGAGAGATGTCTTGTCCCATGATGCTCCAGTTGCTGGTTCTGCCCTCTGCTTGTCCTAACGCAGTATGTGAAGCAGGGTTCTGATGAGCTACAACCTAAGGTCAGTCAATCACCTAAGCTTCACCTCCGTAGCTTCAGCCCAGACTTTTAGACGGTGTTGAGAGACATTGATCGTGATCACTGCCTCACAGAAACACCTGCAGACATGGGAATCTGGTTCCACACGTAGTAGTGCACATTACAACACTAAATAATACACACTACTAATACTCTGCTTCCCTCCATACACACTACAGTTACAGGGGACAGGGGCGTCTAACTGACACAACAAAGAAGACCAGTTGAGACCTACATCAAATGTTTTGGACAATAAACTGATTCTTAAGATGGTCAGATAAATGAAAAGATGGTTGTCTCTAGTAAGTAACTTTCTAAACACACTCACACACAGACAGACACAAACAGCAATCTAGCTGTGCCTATAAGGCCCACTACTGGGATGTTCTGAGACAATCACTTTCTTGTCCATTCTGTGTGCACTGCAGTAACAACAGAGCATCCATCATTTTGCATCACAGATGAAGTGTGCTTGTCTAACGACTACCTTGTGAATATATTTATCTATCACACATGCATTTGTTATTTGTATTTCAATGTAATCTTTCTCCATGCAGGTATTACTCTCTCAGGGTAACAGCAGAGATCTAGACAATAGAACCCTCCTCGAATGAGAAGAAGAGTGATGTCAGGCAGAAGTCTATTTGAAGTAATGACAGCAGCTCCATCTCTTTTATT
Source organism: Salmo salar (assembly GCF_965601325.2). Classification (NCBI taxonomy): domain Eukaryota; kingdom Metazoa; phylum Chordata; class Actinopteri; order Salmoniformes; family Salmonidae; genus Salmo; species Salmo salar. The sequence continues at coordinate 81,468,268 of NC_138307.1, read as the reverse complement.
TGACCATTATTCTACCAGATAAGTTGACTGAAAACACATTTTCAGCAACAACCTGGGGAATAGTTTCAGGGGAGAGGGATGAATGAGCCATTTGTAAGCTGGGGATGATTAGGTGGCCATGATGGCCAGATTGGGAATTTAGCCAGGACACCTGGGTTAACACCCCTACTCTTACAATAAGTGCAATGGGATCTTTAATGACCTCAGAGTAAGGACACCTGTTTAACGTCCCATCCGAAAGACAGCACCCTACACAGGGCAATGTCCCCAATCACTGCCCTGGGGTATTGGGATATTTTTTTTTAGACCAGAGGAAAGAGTGCCTCCTACTGGCCCTCCAACAACACTTCCAGCAGCATCTGGTCTCCCATCCAGGGACTGACCAGGACCAACCCCACTTAGCTTCAGAAGCAAGCCAGCAGTGGGATGCAGGGTGGTATGCTGCTGGCTGCTGGCATCTCTAGTGTGATGTCAGACAGAAGTCTCTTTGAAGTACCGACAGCAGCTCTAGTGTGATGTCAGACAGAAGTCTCTATGAAGTAACGACAGCAGATCTAGTGTGATGTCAGACAGAAGTCTCTATGAAGTAACGACAGCAGATCTAGTGTGATGTCAGACAGAAGTCTCTATGAAGTAACGACAGCAGATCTAGTGTGATGTCAGACAGAAGTCTCTATGAAGTAACGACAGCAGATCTAGTGTGATGTCAGACAGAAGTCTCTTTGAAGTAACGACAGCAGATCTAGTGTGATGTCAGACAGAAGTCTCTATGAAGTAACGACAGCAGCTCTAGTGTGATGTCAGACAGAAGTCTCTATGAAGTAACGACAGCAGATCTAGTGTGATGTCAGACAGAAGTATCTATGAAGTAACGACAGCAGATCTAGTGTGATGTCAGACAGAAGTCTCTATGAAGTAACGACAGCAGATCTAGTGTGATGTCAGACAGAAGTCTCTATGAAGTAACGACAGCAGATCTAGTGTGATGTCAGACAGAAGTCTCTATGAAGTAACGACAGCAGATCTAGTGTGATGTCAGACAGAAGTCTCTATGAAGTAACGACAGCAGCTCCATCTCTAGTGTGATGTCAGACAGAAGTCTCTATGAAGTAACGACAGCAGATCTAGTGTGATGTCAGACAGAAGTCTCTATGAAGTAACGACAGCAGCTCCATCTCTAGTGTGATGTCAGACAGAAGTCTCTATGAAGTAACGACAGCAGATCTAGTGTGATGTCAGACAGAAGTCTCTATGAAGTAACGACAGCAGCTCCATCTCTAGTGTGATGTCAGACAGAAGTCTCTATGAAGTAACGACAGCAGATCTAGTGTGATGTCAGACAGAAGTCTCTATGAAGTAACGACAGCAGATCTAGTGTGATGTCAGACAGAAGTCTCTATGAAGTAACGACAGCAGCTCCATCTCTAGTGTGATGTCAGACAGAAGTCTCTTTGAAGTACCGACAGCAGCTCTAGTGTGATGTCAGACAGAAGTCTCTATGAAGTAACGACAGCAGATCTAGTGTGATGTCAGACAGAAGTCTCTATGAAGTAACGACAGCAGCTCTAGTGTGATGTCAGACAGAAGTCTCTATGAAGTAACGACAGCAGATCTAGTGTGATGTCAGACAGAAGTCTCTATGAAGTAACGACAGCAGCTCTAGTGTGATGTCAGACAGAAGTCTCTATGAAGTAACGACAGCAGATCTAGTGTGATGTCAGACAGAAGTCTCTATGAAGTAACGACAGCAGCTCTAGTGTGATGTCAGACAGAAGTCTCTATGAAGTAACGACAGCAGCTCTAGTGTGATGTCAGACAGAAGTCTCTATGAAGTAACGACAGCAGATCTAGTGTGATGTCAGACAGAAGTCTCTATGAAGTAACGACAGCAGATCTAGTGTGATGTCAGACAGAAGTCTCTTTGAAGTAACGACAGCAGCTCCATCTCTAGTGTGATGTCAGCCAGAGCCCAGACTTGAACCCGATTGAAAATAGCTGTACAGTGATGCTCCCCATCCAACCTAACAGAGCTTGAGAGGATCTGCAGAGAAGAATGGGAGAAACTCCCCAAATAAAGGATTATCAAGCTTGTCAAATCATACCCAAGAAGACGCAAGGCTGTAATCACTGCCAAAGGTGCTTCAACAAAGTACTAACTAAAGGGTCTGAATACTTATGCAAATATGATATTTAAGTTTTTACTTTTTAATACATTTGCTAAAATCGATAACCTGTTTTTGCTTTGTCATTATGGAGTATTGTGTGTAGATTGATGAAAAAAACTCAACTATTTTAATCCATTTCAGAATAAGGCTGTAATGTAACAAAATGTGGAAAAAGTCAAGGGGTCTGAATACTTTCCCGAATGCACTGTATAACTCCAGGAGTCTTCTTCTCTTGTTGATAGGAGGGCCAATCTCAAGGAAAATAACTCTGCTGAGGATCTCCAGGAAAATAACTCTGCTGAGGATCTCCAGGAAAATAACTCTGCTGAGGATCTCCAGGAAAATAACTCTGCTGAGGATCTCCAGGAAAATAACTCTGCTGAGGATCTCTAGGAAAAGAACTCTGCTGAGGATCTCTAGGAAAATAACTCTGCTGAGGATCTCCAGGAAAATAACTCTGCTGAGGATCTCCAGGAAAATAACTCTGCTGAGGATCTCCAGGAAAATAACTCTGCTGAGGATCTCCAGGAAAATAACTCTGCTGAGGATCTCTAGGAAAATAACTCTGCTGAGGATCTCTAGGAAAATAACTCTGCTGAGGATCTCCAGGAAAATAACTCTGCTGAGGATCTCTAGGAAAATAACTCTGCTGAGGATCTCTAGTAAAATAACTCTGCTGAGGATCTCAAGGAAAATAACTCTGCTGAGGATCTCCAGGAAAATAACTCTGCTGAGGATCTCCAGGAAAAAAACTCTGCTGTGGAATTTCAGATGTTGGGGTTATTATGATTTTCAGGCGGGATGCTTTTGTCAGTGTTTCGTCTTGAAGAATGAGTCCACGTTAAACTGCATCATGTTGAAGATTCTCCTGCATTAAAGGGGAATAGAAACACTTCTGGAAGTATATCTAAACAGTTACATTTAGCTGTCGTTCTAAATCCTAGCGTTTCCCCTTGATCCCCTTTTTACCTAAATACAGCTCTATGTGACAGCTTGTTGCTATTCTGTTTTTAATTATTTTAGTATTTCCCTTGTCTAAAATAAAGAAGACAAGAATTTAAAGTAAACACATTCAGTTTTATAGCCTTTCGTCTCTATATTTCAATGCTAGAAAAAAGCTATTTCCTCCAAGAAAAGAGCTGTTTAATGCTGTGAGGTAAATAACCTTCCCACCCTGGGGCTGTATGTGTCTCTGCTTTATCCTGATTTAATTAGAAAAACAGACACAAAGCAGTGACACCAAATAAACCATGTAGTCTTGTTACAGGTGACAGACCGTTAGACGGTTAGCTCCCCATGTCCCACAAATAGGAATACGACTTCATACTTTATTCTCGTTATACCTTCATCTCTTTCATTACCTCAGAAAACACTTGGCTAATTATGCAATGTGCTAATTATGAGGAGATGTGGAAACTACGTTTACTGAAACAACATGTGACAAAGGGCTGTGCCGATACAATTATTTCTGATTTGTTTCTCTATTATCCATAATCTATTGTTCACCTGTTCCTCTGTCCTCCGGAGGTCAGTACAGTAATTCACCTGTTCCTCTGTCCTCCGGGAGTCAGTACAGTAATTCACCTGTTCCTCTGTCCTCCGGAGGTCAGTACAGTAATTCACCTGATCCTCTGTCCTCTGGGGGTCAGTACAGTAATTCACCTGATCCTCTGTCCTCTGGGGGTCAGTACAGTAATTCACCTGTTCCTCTGTCCTCCGGGGGTCAGTACAGTAATTCACCTGTTCCTCTGTCCTCCGGGAGTCAGTACAGTAATTCACCTGTTCCTGGGTCCTCTGGGGGTCAGTACAGTAATTCACCTGTTCCTCTGTCCTCCGGGGGTCAGTACAGTAATTCACCTGATCCTCTGTCCTCCGGGGGTCAGTACAGTAATTCACCTGTTCCTCTGTCCTCTGGGGGTCAGTACAGTAATTCACCTGATCCTCTGTCCTCTGGGGGTCAGTACAGTAATTCACCTGATCCTCTGTCCTCTGGGGGTCAGTACAGTAATTCACCTGTTCCTCTGTCCTCCGGGGGTCAGTACAGTAATTCACCTGTTCCTCTGTCCTCCGGGAGTCAGTACAGTAATTCACCTGTTCCTGGGTCCTCTGGGGGTCAGTACAGTAATTCACCTGTTCCTGGGTCCTCTGGGGGTCAGTACAGTAATTCACCTGTTCCTCTGTCCTCCGGGGGTCAGTACAGTAATTCACCTGATCCTCTGTCCTCCGGGGGTCAGTACAGTAATTCACCTGTTCCTCTGTCCTCTGGGGGTCAGTACAGTAATTCACCTGATCCTCTGTCCTCTGGGGGTCAGTACAGTAATTCACCTGTTCCTCTGTCCTCCGGGGGTCAGTATAGTAATTCACCTGTTCCTCTGTCCTCCGGGGGTCAGTACAGTAATTCACCTGTTCCTCTGTCCTCCGGGGGTCAGTACAGTAATTCACCTGTTTCTCTGTCCTCTGGGGGTCAGTACAGTAATTCACCTGTTCCTCTGTCCTCCGGGGGTCAGTACAGTAATTCACCTGATCCTCTGTCCTCCGGGGGTCAGTACAGTAATTCACCTGTTCCTCTGTCCTCCGGGGGTCAGTACAGTAATTCACCTGTTCCTCTGTCCTCCGGGGGTCAGTACAGTAATTCACCTGTTCCTCTGTCTTCCGGGGGTCAGTACAGTAATTCACCTGTTCCTCTGTCCTCCGGGGGTCAGTACAGTAATTCACCTGTTCCTCTGTCCACTGGGGGTCAGTACAGTAATTCACCTGTTCCTCTGTCCTCCGGGGGTCAGTACAGTAATTCACCTGTTCCTCTGTCCTCCGGGGGTCAGTACAGTAATTCACCTGTTCCTCTGTCCTCCGGGGGTCAGTACAGTAATTCACCTGTTCCTCTGTCCTCCGGGGGTCAGTATAGTAATTCACCTGTTCCTCTGTCCTCCGGGGGTCAGTACAGTAATTCACCTGTTCCTGTGTCCTCCGGGAGTCAGTACAGTAATTCACCTGTTCCTCTGTCCTCTGGGGGTCAGTACAGTAATTCATTTCTCCTCTTCCTACAGTAAAACACAATCCCTCATGTTTCACTTCCTCACTCTCTCTCCTAATCCAGAGTCACTCTGCTTTCTGCTCACATCTCAATCATCACCACATCAGAATCATTTGTGTGCCTCTTAACTGTACCGAGCACTAGGCTGAGTCTGAAGTGTATAATGTAGTGCGTTAGGCTGAGTCTGAAGTGGGTAATGTAGTGCACTAGGCTGAGTCTGAAGTGGATAATGTAGTACACTAGGCTGAGTCTGAAGTGGATAATATAGTGCACTTGGCTGAGTCTGAAGTAGATAAAGTAGTACACTAGGCTGAGTCTGAGGTGGATAAAGTAGTGTACTAGGCTGAGTCTGAAGTAGATAAAGTAGTACACTAGGCTGAGTCTGAAGTAGATAAAGTAGTACAGTAGGCTGAGTCTGAAGTAGATAAAGTAGTACACTAGGCTGAGTCTGAAGTAGATAAAGTAGTACACTAGGCTGAGTCTGAAGTGTAAAGTAATACACTAGGCTGAGTCTGAGGTGGATAAAGTAGTGTACTAGGCTGAGTCTGAAGTGTATAAAGTAGTACACTAGGCTGAGTCTGAGGTGGATAAAGTAGTGTACTAGGCTGAGTCTGAAGTAGATAAAGTAGTACACTAGGCTGAGTCTGAAGTAGATAAAGTAGTACACTAGACTGGGTCTGAAGTGACTGAAGTAGTGCACTAGATAGAGAATAGGGTACCATTTCAGACAGACACAGTATATCATGGCCTGTGGTGGGAAGGAAGGAAAACTACCTATCGCTCTGACTTCTGACCTCTGACAGAGAGACTGAGAACAGGGAATTGGAACTGTAGGGAACCGTGTCCACAGGAAGATAAGCAGGTCTATTTCCTCTCAGCGACATATGGAGACAGAGACTGGATGTATCCCAAATGACACCACAGCCAGAAGAGGACTTGCCAACCCTCAGAGCCTGGTTCCTCTCTAGGTTTCTAATCTCCACCAGGTACAGCCAGAAGAGGACTGGCCACCCCTCAGAGCCTGGTTCCTCTCTAGGTTTCTAATCTCCACCTGGTACAGCCAGAAGAGGACTGGCCACCCCTCAGAGCCTGGTTCCTCTCTAGGTTTATAATCTCTACCTGGTACAGCCAGAAGAGGACTGGCCACCTGTAACGCCCTGGCCATAGAGAGGGTTTTTTGTTCTCTATTGTTGGTTAGGCCAGGGTGTGACATGGGTGGGCGTTCTAGGTTTCTTTTTCTATGTTGGTGGTTTTCTTTGTTTCGGCCGTGTATGGCTCTCAATCAGGAACAGGTGTAGATCGTTGTTGCTGATTGAGAGTCATACACAGACAGCCTGTTTTTCCTTTGGGGTTTGTGGGTGAATGTTTTCTGTCTAGGTTTGTTAATCCTGACAGGACTGTTTGGCTGTCATTCCTTGTCGTGTTTTCTTTTTGTATAGTGTTCATTCGTTTATTAAAATCCTTAATATGAACACATCCTCCGCTGCACCTTGGTCTCAATCTGACGACGGCCGTTACAGATTCACCCACCAACAACGGACCAAGCAGAGGAGGAAGGAGCAGCACCAGGAGAGGAGCATTATGGACTCCTGGACTTGGGAGGAAATTTTGGACGAGGCAGGACCATGGGCTCAAGCTGGGGAGTATCGCCGCCCGCAGTAGGCGATCGAGGCAGCGAGAGCGGAGAGGCGATGGTATGAGGCAAGGGAGCGCAACAGGCATGAGAGGCAGCCCCAAACATTTTTTTTGGGGGGGGGGCACACGGGGAGTGTGGCAGAGCCAGGATGGAATTCTGGGCCAACTCCCCGTGCTTACCGGAAGCGGCGTGGTACTGGTCAGGCACCGTGTTATGCGGTAGAGCGCACGATGTCTCCAGTGCGCGCACATAGCCCGATGCGCTACATCCCAGCCCCCCGCAAGTGCCACGCTAGAGTGGGCATCGAGCCAGGACAGCTTGTGCAGGCTGTGCGCTCTAGACCTCCAGTGCATCTTCAGGACCCGGTCTATCCCGTGCCTGCGCCCAGAACCAGGCCTCCTGCATGTCTTCCCAGCCTGGTGAGTCCTGTGCCTGCGCCCAGAGCCAGGCCTCCTACATGTCTTCCCAGCCTGGTGAGTCCTGTGTCTGCGCCCAGAACCAGGCCTCCTGCATGTCTCCCCAGCCTGGTGAATCTTGGGCCAGAGCCGCCAGAGCCGCCCGCCAGTCTGGAGCCGCCAGAGCTGCCCGCCAGTCCGGAGCCGCCCGCCTGTCCGGAACCGCCAGAGCCGCCCGCCTGTCCGGAGCCGCCAGAGCCGCCCGCCTGTCCGGAGCCGCCAGAGCCGCCCGCCTGTCCGGAGCCGCCAGAGCCGCCCGCCTGTCCAGGAGCTGCCAGGGGGGAATCCTGTGTCTGCGCCCAGAACCAGGCCTCCTGCATGTCTTCCCAGCCTGGTGAGTCCTGTGCCTGCGCCCAGAGCCAGGCCTCCTACATGTCTTCCCAGCCTGGTGAGTCCTGTGTCTGCGCCCAGAACCAGGCCTCCTGCATGTCTCCCCAGCCTGGTGAATCTTGGGCCAGAGCCGCCAGAGCCGCCCGCCAGTCTGGAGCCGCCAGAGCTGCCCGCCAGTCCGGAGCCGCCCGCCTGTCCGGAACCGCCAGAGCCGCCCGCCTGTCCGGAGCCGCCAGAGCCGCCCGCCTGTCCGGAGCCGCCAGAGCCGCCCGCCTGTCCGGAGCCGCCAGAGCCGCCCGCCTGTCCAGGAGCTGCCAGGGGGGAATCCTGTGTCTGCGCCCAGAACCAGGCCTCCTGCATGTCTTCCCAGCCTGGTGAGTCCTGTGCCTGCGCCCAGAGCCAGGCCTCCTGCATGTCTCCTCAGCCTGGTGAGTTCTGTTCCTACGCCCAGAGCCAGAGTCGCCCGCCTGTCCGGAGCCGCCAGGGTCGCCCGCCTGTCCGGAGCCGCCAGGGTCGCCCGCCTGTCCGGAGCCGCCAGGGTCGCCCGCCTGTCCGGAGCCGCCAGGGTCGCCCGCCTGTCCGGAGCATCCAGGGTCGGCCGCCAGTCCTACGGCGCAGCCAGGGACGCCACCTAAATGGGCTAAGCCGAGGGTGGAGCGGGGTCCACGTCCCGCACCAGAGCCGCCGCCGTAGGAAGGCCCACCCGGACCCTCCCCTTTAGAGTCAGGTTTTGTGGCCAGAGTCCGCACATTTGGGGGGGGGGGGGGGGGGGGGGGGGGTACTGTAACGCCCTGGTAATAGAGAAGGTTTTTTGTTCTCTATTGTTGGTTAGACCAGGGTGTGACATGGGTGGGCGTTCTAGGTTTCTTTTTCTATGTTGGTGGTTTTCTTTGTTTCGGCCGTGTATGGCTCTCAATCAGGAACAGGTGTAGATCGTTGTTGCTGATTGAGAGTCATACATAGGCAGCCTGTTTTTCCTTTGGGGTTTGTGGGTGAATGTTTTCTGTCTAGGTTTGTTAATCCTGACAGGACTGTTTGGCTGTCATTCCTTGTCGTGTTTTCTTTTTGTATAGTGTTCATTCGTTTATTAAAATCCTTAATATGAACACATCCTCCGCTGCACATTGGTCTCAATCTGACGACGGCCGTTACACCACCCCTCAGAGCCTGGTTCCTCTCTAGGTTTATAATCTCTACCTGGTACAGCAAGAAGAGGACTGGCCACCCCTCAGAGCCTGGTTCCTCTCTAGGTTTCTTCCTAGGTTCCTGCCTTTCTATGGAGTTTTTCCTAGACACCGTGCTTCTACATCTGCTTGCTGTTTTAGGCTGGGCTTCTGTATAGCACTTTGTGACATCTGCTGATGTAAAAGGGGCGTTATAAATACATTTTGATTGATTTCCCTATATAGTGCACTAGTTTTGACTATGGGCCCTGTTGTTGCTTAGACAGACAGATATAAATGACAACTGAGAAACATATGGAGCTACAGTCTCTCTCAACCGTAGGTTACATTCCACCGGGAAAACATGTTCAATCAACATTGCATTTTGGTTGATATTTGATTGAGATGTCAACAAACTTAAATTGAACTTTATATAAATCAACCTCATCGTTGATTTGGTTAAAATGAGACAAAAAAATCTTCCAAATCTTCCGTTTATATAAGCCTGTTTCAGAGAACATTGAGTCCGTATCCAATATCTCCAGAACTAATAACGAAGTGGAACACATTGAGCCACAGACTATAAATGGAAATGGTTCTGGTCACACCTTTAATCTGCTAAGGTCCCAAATGGCACCCTATTCCCTACATAGCGCACTACTTTTGACCAGAGCCCTATATAGTGAATAGGGTGCCATTTGGGACGGAGCCATTGCTCTTAAAAAGCATCCTTACTGAACTCATTATGACCTGCAGTGTGGCTGGGATTTTCTGCCCACACATAAACATTATAAAAGAGGCAGAAATTGCAAAAAAAAAATTGAGTGTACGATAGTGTTAACAACACTATGCCATTTCTCTCCTTTGTCGGCTATATAATCCTACTCAGTTTACAACGTCTTGAAAACTACCTTTCTAAGTTCCACTCTCCTCTCCTTCCTCGCTATCGACGGCTTAGAAAATGCTGCGTCTTAGACATACTTTTCACGAACACAACTTGTGTGCCTGCCGAGCGACACACCAACACTCTTTTTTTTTTTTTTTAAGTCAAAAGAACAGAATTCTTCTCTTTAAAACGTCTGTCTGGACAAACAAACTGCAGCATGTCTTTGTGTAATGTGTAGAAGACAGAGAGACAAACTGCAGCATATCTTTGTGTAATGTGTAGAAGACAGAGAGACAAACTGCAGCATATCTTTGTGTAATGTGTAGAAGACAGAGACAAACTGCAGCATATCTTTGTGTAATGTGTAGAAGACAGAGACAAACTGCAGCATATCTTTGTGTAATGTGTAGAAGACAGAGAGACAAACTGCGCCACCCCAGCATATCTTTGTGTAATGTGTTGAAGACAGAGAGACAAACTGCAGCATATCTTTGTGTAATGTGTTGAAGACAGAGAGACAAACTGCAGCATGTCTTTGTGTAATGTGTAGAAGACAGACAGACAAACTGCAGCATATCTTTGTGTAATGTGTAGAAGACAGAGAGACAAACTGCAGCATGTCTTTGTGTAATGTGTAGAAGACAGAGAGACAAACTGCAGCATGTCTTTGTGTAATGTGTAGAAGACAGAGAGACAAACTGCAGCATGTCTTTGTGTAATGCGTAAGGGCGGCAGGTACTCTAGTGTTTAGAGTGTTGGACCAGGAACCGAAAGGTTGCTAGATCAAATCCCTGAGCTGACAAGGTAAAAATCTGTCGTTCTGCCCCTGAACAAGGCAGTTAACCCATTGTTCCCCGGTAGGCTGTCATTGAAAATAAGAATTTGTTCTTAACTGACTGGCCTAGTTAAATAAAGGTTAAATTAGAAAGACGACAGACACCTAATAGGCTGTTGTATCCATCCCTCCATGTAGGAAACTAGTCTGTTCAGATCAGAGAATCATCCCTCCATGTAGGAAACTAGTCTGTTCAGATCAGAGAATCCATCCCTCCATGTAGGAAACTAGTCTGTTCAGATCAGAGAATCATCCCTCCATGTAGGAAACTAGTCTGTTCAGATCAGAGAATCATCCCTCCATGTAGGAAACTAGTCTGTTCAGATCAGAGAATCCATCCCTCCATGTAGGAAACTAGTCTGTTCAGATCAGAGAATCCATCCCTCCATGTAGGAAACTATTCTGTTCAGATCAGAGAAGCGTCCCACAGTCATCACATCACAGAGAACCTGTGGTCCAATAGATACTTTAACATATTAGTCCAGTGGGCCTTTCATCTAATGCCCCTGTTCAAGTAATGCTTGAGGTCATGGTTTTAGGAAGGATGACCGTTGTGCCGTTCATGGCCGGTGGGAGATGCCGTTCATGGCCGGTGAAGGATGTCGTTCATGGCCGGTGGGAGATGCCGTTCATGGCCGGTGGGAGATGCCGTTCATGGCCGGTGAAGGATGTCGTTCATGGCCGGTGGGAGATGTTGTTCATGGCCGGTGGGAGATGCCGTTCATGGCCGGTGGGAGATGTCGTTCATGGCCGGTGGGAGATGTCGTTCATGGCCGGTGGGAGATGTCGTTCATGGCCGGTGGGAGATGCCGTTCATGGCCGGTGGGAGATGCCGTTCATGGCCGGTGGGAGATGCCGTTCATGGCCGGTGGGAGATGCCGTTCATGGCCGGTGGGAGATGCCGTTCATGGCCGGTGGGAGATGCCGTTCATGGCCGGTGGGAGATGCCGTTCATGGCCGGTGGGAGATGCCGTTCATGGCCGGTGGGAGATGCCGTTCATGGCCGGTGAAGGATGCCGTTCATGGCCGGTGGGAGATGTCGTTCATGTAGGGTACTTTACTTTACGTCGTTTGAACATTAACACAGGGTCAACTCAGTCACCTCATCTGTCAATCATATGATCTGCAGGCTGCTTTCAATTCTTTCCCAGATGTCCCATCACTTGTGTTGTGGTATGTAGGGTATATACAGTGGCAAGAAACGTATGTGAAACCGTTGGACATATCTGGATTTCTGCATAAATTGGTCATAAAATGTTATCTGATCTTCATCTAGGTTACAAGACAAACACAGTCTGCTTAAACTAATAACACACAAACAATTATACATTTTCATGTCTTTATTGAACACACCGTGTAAACATTCAGAGTGCAGTGTGGAACAAGTATGTGAACCCTTGGATTTAATAACTGGTTGACCCTCCTTTGGCAGCAATAACCTCAACCAAACATTTTCTGTATTTGTGTATCAGACCTGCACAGCGGTCAGGAGGAATTTTGGACCATTCCTCTTTACAAAACTGTTTCAGTTCAGCAATATTCTTAGGATGTCTGGTGTGAACTGCTCTCGAGTCATGCCACAGCATTTTCAATCGGGTTGAGGTCAGGACTCTGACTGGGCCACTCCAGAAGGCGTGTTTTCTTCTGTTGAAACCATTCTGTTGTTGATTTACTTCTGTGTTTTGGGTCGTTGTCCTGTTGCATCACCCAACTTCTGTTGAACTTCAATTGGCGGAAAGATAGCCTTACATTCTCCTGCAAAATGTCTTGATAAACTTGGGAATGTATTTTTCTGCCGATGATAGCAAGCAGTCCAGGCCCTGAGGCAGCAAAGCAGCCCCAAACCATGATGCTCCCTCCACCATACTTTACAGTTGGGATGAGGTTTTAATGTTGGTGTGCTGTGCCTTTTTTTCTCCACACATAGTGTTGTGTGTTCCTTCCAAACAACTCAACTGTAGTTTCATCTGTCCACAGAATATTTTGCCAGTAGCGCTGTGGAACATCCAGGTGCTCTTTTGCAAACTTCAGACGTGCAGCAACGTTTTTTTTAGACAGCAGTGGCTTCTTCCGTGGTGTCCTCCCATGAACACCATTCTTGTTTAGTGTTTTACATATATCGTAGACTCATCAACTGTAACGCCCTGGCCATAGAGAGGGGTTTTTGTTCTTTATTTTTGGTTAGGCCAGGGTGTTACATTGGGTGGGCGTTCTATGTTCCTTTTTCTATGTTTTTGTATTTCTTTGTTTTGGGCTGAGTAGGGTTCCTAATCAGAGGCAGCTGTCTATCGTTGTCTCTGATTAGGAATCATACTTAGGCAGCCTGTTTTCCTTTGGGGTTTTGTGGGTAGTTGTTTCTGTTGTGTGGTTTGCACTGACAGAACTGTTGGCTTTCGTTTTCCCTGTTTGTTTTTTTTAAGTGTATCATTAAAAATCATTATGACCACTTACCACGCTGCATCTTGGTCCACTCTTCCAGACGATCGTTACAGAACTACCCACCACAACTGGATCAAGCAGCGTGCTCGGGAGGAGATGCACACCTGGTCTCATCAGGAGTGGATTGGGAGGAGAGACTGGACTTGGGGCCAAGTGATCGGCAGATATCGGAGCCTACCCGGGAAGAACGAGAGGCAGCCCCCCCAATTTTTTTTTTTTGGGGGGGCACACGGGTAGTTCGGCTGGACTAGGGGTGAGGCCTGAGTCAACTACCCATGCTTTTCAGGTGCCTGCCTCTCGCACTCTCTCTCCAGTACGTCTTGTTCCTGCTCCTCGCACTAGCCTTGTAGTGCGCACTCCCAGGACCAGGCCTCCTGTGGGTCTCCCCAGCCTGGTGAGTCCAGTGCCTGCGCCCAGAGCCAGGCCTCCTTCATGTCTCCCCAGCCTGGTGAGTCCTGGGCCAGAGCCGCCAGAGCCACCCGCCAGTCCGGAGCCGCCAGGGCCTCCCGCCTGTCTGGAGCCGCCGGGGCCTCCCGCCTGTCCGGAGCCGCCGGGGCCTCCCGCCTGTCCGGAGCCGCCGGGGCCTCCCGCCTGTCCGGAGCCGCCGGGGCCTCCCGCCTGTCCGGAGCCGCCGGGGCCGCCCGCCTGTCCGGAGCCGCCAGGGTCGCCCGCCAGCCCGGAGCCGCCGGAGCCGCCAGGGTCGCCCGCCAGCCGGGCGCAGCCAGGGTCGCCCGCCAGCCGGGCGCAGCAAGAATCGCCCGCCAGCCGGGCGCAGTCAGGTTCGCCCACCAGTCCTCCGGCGCGGCCAGGGGTGCCACCTAAGTGGGCGATGCCGAGGGTGGAGCGGAGGCAATGTCCCGCAGCTGAGCCGCCGCCGTAAGAAGGCCCACCCGGACCCTCCCCTTCAGAGTCAGGTTTTGCGGCCGGAGTCCGCACCTTTGGGGGGGGGGGGTACTGTAACGCCCTGGCCATAGAGAGGGGTTTTTGTTCTTTATTTTCGGTTAGGCCAGGGTGTTACATTGGGTGGGCGTTCTATGTTCCTTTTTCTATGTTTTTGTATTTCTTTGTTTTGGGCTGAGTAGGGTTCCTAATCAGAGGCAGCTGTCTATCGTTGTCTCTGATTAGGAATCATACTTAGGCAGCCTGTTTTCCTTTGGGGTTTTGTGGGTAGTTGTTTCTGTTGTGTGGTTTGCACTGACAGAACTGTTGGCTTTCGTTTTCCCTGTTTGTTTTTCTGAAGTGTATCATTAAAAATCATTATGACCACTTACCACGCTGCATCTTGGTCCCCTCTTCCAGACGATCGTTACATCAACAGAGAAGTTAGCATGTTCCAGAGATTTCTGTAAGTCTTTAGCTGACACTCTAGGATTCTTCTTAACCTAACTGAGAATTCTGCTCTGTGCTCTTGCAGTCATCTTTGCAGGACAGCCACTCCTAGGGAGAGCAGCAACAGTGCTGAACTTTCTCCATTTATAGACAATGTGTCTTACTGTGGACTGATGCACATCAAGGCTTTTAGAGATACTTTTGTAACCCTTTCCGGCTTTATGCAAGTCAACAATTTTTAAGCTTATGTCTTCTGAGATCTATTTTGTTCGAGGGATGGTTCACATCAGGCAATGCTTGTTGTGAATAACAAACTCAAATTTTGTGAGTTTTTTTATAGGGCAGGGCAGCTGTAACCAACAACTCTAATCTCATCTCATTGATTGGACTCCAGGTTAAGTGACTTGTGACTCCAATTAGCTAATGGAGAAGTCATTAGCCTTGGGGTTCACATACTTTTTCCAACCTACACTGTGAATTTTTAAATGATGTATTCAATATAGCCAAGACAAATACAATAATTTGTGAGTTATTAGTTTAAGCAGACTGTGTTTTTCTATTGTTGTGACTAAGATGAATATCAGATCAAATGTTATGACTAATTTATGCAGAAATCCAGGTATTTCCAAAGGGTTCACACACTTTTCTTGCCACTGTACATTTCCATCACTATACAACCACAATCACGTTCTGACATATTGGAAAATGTCTACTTGAGAAGGACCTATAGGCTTACATCATTTACATTTGAGTCATTTAGCAGACTTTCTTATCCACAGTCACTACAGTAGTGAATCATTTAGCAGACTCTCTAATCCACAGCCACTACAGTAGAGAGTCATTTAGCAGACTCTCTCATCCACAGTCACTACAGTAGTGAATCATTTAGCAGACTCTCTAATCCACAGCCACTACAGTAGTGAATCATTTAGCAGACACTCTTATCCAGAGCCACTATAGTAGTGAGTCATTTAGAAGACTCTGTTATCCACAGCCACTACAGTAGTGAATCATTTAGCACTCTCTAATCCACAGCCACTACAGTAGTGAATCATTTAGCAGACTCTCTTATCCAGAGCCACTACAGTCAGTGCATATAACTAAGGTAAGGTGGTCACCGAAGGGAAAGGCTTCCAAAGTATCTATCTGTATTCTGTAACAGTAGACTCATCCTGGTGATGTAGGGAACTGTAGGGGTCTGCCAGAGGCCATGTGGAACAAGGCCAGAAGGATTAGGATCAGGTGTTAGACCTACAGTTGAAGTCGGAAGTTTACATACACTTAGGTTGGAGTCATTAAAACTCCTTTTTCAACCACTCCACAAATGTCTTGTTAACGAACTATAGTTTTGTCAAGTCGGTTAGGACATCTACTTTGTGCATGACACAAGTAATTTTTCCAACAATTGTTTACAGACAGGTTATTTCACTTATAGTTCACTGTATCACAATTCCAGTGGGTCAGAAGTTTACATACACTAAGTTGACTGTGCAATTAAACAGCTTGGAAAAGTCCAGAAAAGGATGTCATGGCTTTAGAAGCTTCTGAAAGGCTAATTGACATAATTTGAGTCAATTGGAGGTGTACCTGTGGATGTATTTCAAGGCCTACCTTCAAACTCAGTGCCTCTTTGCTTGACATCATGGGAAAATCAAAAGAAATCAGTCAAGAAAAAAATGTCATCCTTGGGAGCAATTTCCAAACGCCTGAAGGAACCACATTCATCTGTACAAACAATAGTACGCAAGTATAAACACCATGGGACCACGCAGCCGTCATACCGCTCAGGAAGGAGACACGTTCTGTCTCCTAGAGATGAACGTACTATGGTGCGAAAAGTGCAAATCAATCCCAGAGCCACAGCAAAGGACCTTGTGAAGATGCTGGAGGAAACAGGTACAAAAGTATCTATATCCACAGTAAAACAAGTCCTATATCGACCTAACCTGAAACGCCGCTCAGCAAGGAAGAAGCCACTGCTCCAAAACCACTATAAAAAAGTCAGACTACGGTTTGCAACTGGACATGGGGACAAAGATCGTACTTTTTGGAGAAATGTCCTCTGGTCTGATGAAACTGTTTGGCCATAATGACCATCGTTATGTTTGGAGGAAAAGGGGGAGGCTTGCAAGCTGAAGAACACCATCTCAATGTGAAGCACGGGGGTGGCAGCATCATGTTGTGGGGGTGCTTGCTGCAGGAGGGACTGGTGTACTTCACAAAATAGATGGCTTCATGAGGAAGAAAAATTATGTGGATATAATGAAGCAACATTTTTTACATTTATATTTTAGTCATTTAGCAGACGCTCTTATCCAGAGCGACTTACAGTAGTGAATGCATACATTTTATACATTTTTTCTCCGTGCTGGTCCCCCGTGGGAATTGAACCCACAACCCTGGCATTGTAAACACCATGCTCTACCAACTGAGCCACAACATCTCAAGACATCAGTGAGGAAGTTAAAGCTTGGTCGCAAATGGGTCTTCCAAATGGACAATGACCCCAAGCATACTTCATAAAGTTGTGGCAAAATGGCTTAAGGACAACAAAGTCAAGGTATTGGAGTGGCCATCACAAAGCCCTGACCTCAATCCTATAGAATATTTGTGGGCAGAACTGAAAAGGCGTGTGCGAGCAAGGAGGCCTACAAACCTGACTCAGTTACGCCAGATATGTCAGGGGGAATGGGCCAAAATTCACCCAACTTATTGTGGGAAGCTTGTGGAAGGCTACCCGAAACGTTTGACCCAAATTAAACAATTTAAAGGCAATGCTACGAATACTAATTGAGTGTATGTAAACTTCTGACCCACTGGGAATGTGATGAAAGAAATAAAAGCTGAAATAAATCATTCTCTTGTAATGGTCATCGTATGTAATGGACCAAGGCGCAGCAGGTTGAGTGCTCATTTCAACGTTTATTAGAACACTTACAAAACAAAACAAGAAAACGAACGAACAGTAATGCAGGCTACACACAGCTATGCAAAAACAACTTCCCACAAAACCCATTACAAAAACCCCCCCTCTATATAGGACCTTCAATCAGAGGCAACGAAGAACAGCTGCCTCCAATTGAAGGTCAAACCAATAACCCTAAACATAGAACTAGAAAGACTAGACCAGAACATAGAAATATACTAACATAGAACATAACCAAAAAAACCCGGAACACTCTAAACAAACACCCCTCTACATAAACACATAGCCCAACAAACCCCGAAACACTCTAAACAAATACCCCCTGCCACGTTCTGACCAAACTATAATAACAAATAACCCCTTTACTGGTCAGGACGTGACATCTCTCTACTGATATTCTGACATTTCACATTCTTAAAATAAAGCGGTGATCCTAACTGACCTAAGACAGGGAATTTTTACTAGGATTAAATGTCAGGAATTGTGAAAAACTGAGTTTAATTGTATTTGGCTAAGGTGTATGTAAACATCCGACTTCAACTGTATATTGGCAGCCAGACACTGAACAGACAGACAGGCAGGCAGGCAGACAGAACCCTTCCTTCACAGCAGCTGAGGTCACCTCTCTTATTTCAATCCCCTATTTCCCCCTTTCCTTTCACGCTGATTTAGAGCCAAGCTTATCACATGGCCACACAGGGCTGTCGGGCTGAAGCCTGGAATGCATGTCAGTAACATTTCCCTTTTCCTATTCCTGAGCCGTGTGGCACATGTTGACAAAAAGACACTGTCGTATTTTACTGGAGATTGGACTGCTTACTGGATTTGTTAACATCAGGGTTGGGATCAATTCCACTTCCATTCCTGTCAATTCAGAAAGTAAACCGAATTCCAATACCAATTCCAAATGTTCCTCAATGAAAAGCATTGAAAATAATTGGAATTTCAGTGTATTTCCTGAATGGACTGGAATTAAAATGTTATTGACCCCAACACTGGTAAACATCATACACTGAATGGAGGTAGAACACACTACATTCAGACACCATGCAGACCGAACATTATCAGACAGAACTAAATGGAGGTAGAACACACTACATTCAGACACCATACAGACCAGACATTATCAGACAGAACTAAATGGAGGTAGAACACACTACATTCAGACACCATACAGACCGAACATTATCAGACAGAACTAAATGGAGGTAGAACACACTACATTCAGACACCATGCAGACCGAACATTATCAGACAGAGCTAAATGGAGGTAGAACACACTACATTCAGACACCATACAGACCGAACATTATCAGACAGAACTAAATGGAGGTAGAACACACTACATTCAGACACCATGCAGACCAAACATTATCAGACAGAACTAAATGGAGGTAGAACACACTACATTCAGACACCATACAGACCGAACATTATCAGACAGAACTAAATGGAGGTAGAACACACTACATTCAGACACCATACAGACCAGACATTATCAGACAGAACTGAATGGAGGTAGAACACACTACATTCAGACACCATACAGACCGAACATTATCAGACAGAACTAAATGGAGGTAGAACACACTACATTCAGACACCATACAGACCGAACATTATCAGACAGAACTAAATGGAGGTAGAACACACTACATTCAGACACCATACAGACCGAACATTATCAGACAGAACTAAATGGAGGTAGAACACACTACATTCAGACACCATACAGACCAGACATTATCAGACAGAACTAAATGGAGGTAGAACACACTACATTCAGACACCATACAGACCGAACATTATCAGACAGAACTAAATGGAGGTAGAACACACTACATTCAGACACCATGCAGACCGAACATTATCAGACAGAACTAAATGGAGGTAGAACACACTACATTCAGACACCATACAGACCGAACATTATCAGACAGAACTAAATGGAGGTAGAACACACTACATTCAGACACCATACAGACCAGACATTATCAGACAGAACTAAATGGAGGTAGAACACACTACATTCAGACACCATACAGACCGAACATTATCAGACAGAACTAAATGGAGGTAGAACACACTACATTCAGACACCATACAGACCGAACATTATCAGACAGAACTAAATGGAGGTAGAACACACTACATTCAGACACCATACAGACCAGACATTATCAGACAGAACTAAATGGAGGTAGAACACACTACATTCAGACACCATGCAGACCGAACATTATCAGACAGAACTAAATGGAGGTAGAACACACTACATTCAGACACCATACAGACCGAACATTATCAGACAGAACTAAATGGAGGTAGAACACACTACATTCAGACACCATACAGACCAGACATTATCAGACAGAGCTTGTGATTGTTCATGTTGTTGTGGTTGTTGAGCTGGAATCACATTATGGAAATGTTGGAAGTGTGAAAAAAGAAAAATACTCTAAAGCAACCCGGTATTCCAGTAACCTGTTCCAAAACATTCTTACATGCTTATTTGCATAATGGAGTTATAACTATTATAATTTGTATAATTATTTTATTTGTTATTGTTGTTTATAAAAAAAAATGTTTTATAAAGGTGCCCAAGTCTTAAATTGAGTCGCTTTGAATTCATAATAGCACCATAGAAATGGACAGATAGACAGCATGAAATGTTTGTCTCCTCTCCTATGTCCTTTAGCTGTCTCCTTTCCTATGTCCTGTAGTTGACCTGTAGATGAACGTAGGTAAGAGGGAAGAGGTAAATGTAGCGGTAAAGGTAGCTGTCAACACACAAGCATGGCAGCTCAGCAGGAGACCAGGGGGTTGAGAGAACAGCCTCTCCTCTCCTCTCCTTCCCTACCCTCCTCCCCTCCCCTCCCTCCCCTCCCCTCCCCCCTCCTCTCCTCTCAACATGCCAACTGAGCAACCCTGACTAAGTCCATTCTGTCTCCTCTCCTCCCCTCCCCCTCCTCCCCTCCCTCTCCTCCCCGCCCCCTCCTCCCCTCCCCTCCCCCCTCCTCTCCTCTCAACATGCCAACTGAGCAAGCCTGACTAAGTCCATTCTGTCTCCTCTCCTCCAGTACTTCTCCAGGCAGTCAGGCCCACTATGTGCTCTCTCTTCCAGAAGATTGGCCCAGAGCAGCTGCTACTTGTGTGTTCAGCCTTGTCTCTCTCAGCCTCACGTGGCATGCACTGTTGCAACATAGTATAATATATAAGGCATTTATAAACCTCATCAGGTTCAGGCAGCTGGAATGACAGGTACTATAAGACATTTATAAACCTCATCAGGTCCAGGCAGCTGGAATGACAGGTACTATAAGACATTTATAAACCTCATCAGGTTCAGGCAGCTGGAATGACAGGTACTATAAGACATTTATAAACCTCATCAGGTTCAGGCAGCTGGAATGGCAGGTACTATAAGACATTTATAAACCTCATCAGGTCCAGGCAGCTGGAATGGCAGGTACTATAAGACATTTATAAACCTCATCAGGTTCAGGCAGCTGGAATGACAGGTACTATAAGACATTTATAAACCTCATCAGGTTCAGGCAGCTGGAATGACAGGTACTATAAGACATTTATAAACCTCATCAGGTCCAGGCAGCTGGAATGGCAGGTACTATAAGACATTTATAAACCTCATCAGGTTCAGGCAGCTGGAATGACAGGTACTATAAGACATTTATAAACCTCATCAGGTTCAGGCAGCTGGAATGACAGGTACTATAAGACATTTATAAACCTCATCAGGTCCAGGCAGCTGGAATGACAGGTACTATAAGACATTTATAAACCTCATCAGGTTCAGGCAGCTGGAGTGACAGGCACTATTTGCAAATATTTGGGATCATTTCGACGCTGGTCACACTAGGAATTCACCTGCTGGCCTATCAGAATGTAGTGTGTGTGTGTGGTAGAATGTAGCACATTGGAAACTCTGTTTTAAACATTCGTCAGTTGTCCTAGCTAATTGTTCTTTTTCTATTATACAACTACGTTTGTTTATGTATGCGTGGGTGAGTGTGTTTCAGCCTCAATTACTGCTGTTTTTCCCTCCAACTGCAACAGGTGACAAAATACAGATTGCAATTATCCACACACGTTTAGAAAAACAATCAAACTAACTTGGCTCTAACATCTATTGTTGTTGTGCCTCAAACATGCATACAGTCCCTGAAGAATTCCTGTGTTAGGTCACCTGATTCTGGTAAGACCCAGGGAAGACGCCCCAGTTAAAGCTCTATCCTGCCTGGGTCATAACATCATATCTTATGCTGTCCAGTCTGCTGGAGCAGGAAGCTAATATCGTATGTACCTGGTCCATCATGTGGACATGTCCTGTAGGACCTAGCAGCCTTCATTGGTCCATCATGTGGACATGGCCTGTAGGACCTAGTAGTCTTCATTGGTCCATCATGTGGACATGGCCTGTAGGACCTAGCAGTCTTCATTGGTCCATCATGTGGACATGGCCTGTAGGACCTAGCAGCCTTCATTGGTCCATCATGTGGACATGTCCTGTAGGACCTAGCAGCCTTCATTGGTCCATCATGTGGACATGTCCTGTAGGACCTAGCAGTCTTCATTGGTCCATCATGTGGATATGGCCTGTAGGACCTAGCAGCCTTCATTGGTCCATCATGTGGACATGTCCTGTAGGACCTAGCAGCCTTCATTGGTCCATCATGTGGACATGGCCTGTAGGACCTAGCAGCCTTCATTGGTCCATCATATACTGTAGATATGGCCTGTAGGACCTAGCAGCCTTCATTGGTCCATCATGTGGACATGGCCTGTAGGACCTAGCAGCCTTCATTGGTCCATCATGTGGACATGTCCTGTAGGACCTAGCAGCCTTCATTGGTCCATCATGTGGACATGGCCTGTAGGACCTAGCAGCCTTCATTGGTCCATCATGTGGACATGTCCTGTAGGACCTAGCAGTCTTCATTGGTCCATCATATACTGTAGATATGGCCTGTAGGACCTAGCAGCCTTCATTGGTCCATCATGTGGACATGGCCTGTAGGACCTAGTAGTCTTCATTGGTCCATCATGTGGACATGGCCTGTAGGACCTAGCAGCCTTCATTGGTCCATCATGTGGACATGTCCTGTAGGACCTAGCAGCCTTCATTGGTCCATCATGTGGACATGGCCTGTAGGACCTAGCAGCCTTCATTGGTCCATCATGTGGACATGGCCTGTAGGACCTAGCAGCCTTCATTGGTCCATCATGTGGACATGGCCTGTAGGACCTAGCAGCCTTCATTGGTCCATCATGTGGACATGGCCTGTAGGACCTAGCAGCCTTCATTGGTCCATCATGTGGACATGGCCTGTAGGACCTAGCAGCCTTCATTGGTCCATCATGTGGACATGGCCTGTAGGACCTAGCAGCCTTCATTGGTCCATCATGTGGACATGTCCTGTAGGACCTAGCAGCCTTCATTGGTCCATCATGTGGACATGGCCTGTAGGACCTAGCAGCCTTCATTGGTCCATCATGTGGACATGGCCTGTAGGACCTAGCAGCCTTCATTGGTCCATCATGTGGACATGGCCTGTAGGACCTAGTAGTCTTCATTGGTCCATCATGTGGACATGGCCTGTAGGACCTAGCAGCCTTCATTGGTCCATCATGTGGACATGGCCTGTAGGACCTAGCAGCCTTCATTGGTCCATCATGTGGACATGGCCTGTAGGACCTAGCAGCCTTCATTGGTCGATCATGTGGACATGGCCTGTAGGACCTAGCAGCCTTCATTGGTCCATCATGTGGACATGGCCTGTAGGACCTAGCAGCCTTCATTGGTCCATCATATACTGTAGATATGGCCTGTAGGACCTAGCAGTCTTCATTGGTCCATCATATACTGTAGATATGGCCTCAGGAAAAGTCCTACCTCTCCAGTCACTGCTGCCAAGCTCACTCTCACGTGTCACTGACAGAATCAAGTCTGGCTCAACTGGCAAGAAGAGCAAATTAGAGCAGAGCAAATTCCTTGTCTCGGTGTCACCTCAGAGTGGAGACACGTTCTTCTCCTCATCCCCCTTCTCCCCATCCTCTTCCCCCTGCTCTTCCTCTACCTCCCTCTCCTCCTCCTCTTTATCCCCCTGTCTCCTCCTCCTCCCCCCCTCCTCCACCGCATTCTCCTCATCCAACTCCTCCTCCTACCCCTCTCCTCCTCATTTGACATCTGAAATGTTTTTATTATTTTGGAACTTCTGTGAGTATAATGTTTCCTGTTAATTTGTATTGTTTATTTCACTTCTGTTTATTATCTACTTCACTTGCTTTGACAATGTTAACATATGTTTCCCATGCCAATAAAGCCCTTAAATTGAAAATGAATTGAGAGGAGAGAGAGCGAGAGGGGGGAGAGAGAGAATTCTGCAAAAATATCCTCAGTGTACGTAAAACACCAAATAATGCATGCAGAGCAGAATTAGGCCGATACCCGCTAATGATCAAAATCCAGAAAAGAGCCGTTAAATTCTACAACCACCTAAAAGGAAGCGATTCCCAAACCTTCCCTAACAAAGCCATCATCTACAGAGATGTGAACCTGGAGAAGAGTCCCCTAAGCAAGCTGGTCCTGGGGCTCTGTTCACAAACACAAACACACCCCACAGAGCCCCAGGACAGCAACACAATTAGACCCAACCAAATCATGAGAAAACAAAAAGAGAATTACTTGACACATTGGAAAGAATTAACAAAAAAACAGAGCAAACTAGAATGCTATTTGGCCCTAAACAGAGAGTACACAGTGGCAGAACACCTGACCACTGTGACTAACTCAAACTTAAGGAAAGCTTTTGACTATGTACAGACTCAGTGAGCATAGCCTTGCTATTGAGAAAGGCTGCCGTAGGCAGACATGGCTCTCAAGAGAAGACAGGCTATGTGCACACTACCCACAAAATTAGGTGGAAACTGACCATATTAGAGACACATATTTCCCTCAGATTATATAGATCCACAAAGAATTTGAAAACAAACCCAATTTTGATAAACTCCCATATCTACTGGGTGAAATACCACAGTGTTCCATCACAGCAGCAAGATTTGTGACCTGTTGCCACAAGAAAAGGGCAACCAGTGAAGAACAAACACCGTTGTAAATACAACCCATATTTATGCTTATTTATTTTCCCTTTTGTACATTAACCATTTGTACATCGTTACAACACTGTATATATACATAATATGACATTTGTAATGTCTTTATTCTTTTGGAACTTCTGTGTGTGTAATGTTCACTGTTCATTTTTATTGTATATTACACTTTTGAATATGATCTACTTCACTTGCTTTGGCAATGTTAACATATGTTTCCCATGCCAATAAAGCCCCTTGAATTGAATTGAATTGAGAGAGAGAGGGGAGAAGAGTGAGGAGAGAGAGAGGACAGAGAGGAGAGAGAGAGAGAGTTTTATCATCCTGCGTTAGGGTACTCACACACGCTCCCTCCTGCTCTCTGTGCTCTCTCTGCTCTGACATGCACTAGGAGCTCGGAGGGGACTGGAAGCCTGACAGCATCTCTTGTTTCATTTGCCAGTAGATTAGTCCTGTCTTTACTCACGATGCCTGGCCATGACCGGCCGCCGCCTAGCAAATTAATAATTAGCCCACGAGAGCGACCACATGCATATCTCCTCTCCTCTTCTATCTATCTCTCTCTCTCCCTCTCTTTCTCCCTGTCTGTCCCTCTCTCTCTCTCTCCCTGTCTGTCCCTCTCTCTCTCTCCCTCTCTTTCTCCCTGTCTGTCCCTCTCTCTCTCTCCCTCTCTTTCTCCCTGTCTGTCCCTCTTTCTCCCTGTCTGTCCCTCTCTCTCTCTCCCTCTCTTTCTCCCTGTCTGTCCCTCTCTCTCAGCTCTCTCTTTCTCCTCTCTCTCTCTCCCTCTCTTTCTCCCTGTCTGTCCCTCTCTCTCAGCTCTCTCTTTCTCCCTGTCTGTCCCTCTCTCTTATCTCTCTCTTTCTCCTCTCTCTCTCCCTCTCTTTCTCCCTGTCTGTCTGTCCCTCTCTCTCATCTCTCTCTTTCTCCTCTCTCTCTCCCTCTCTTTCTCCCTGTCTGTCTGTCCCTCTCTCTCATCTCTCTCTTTCTCTCTCTCTCCCTCTCTTTCTCCCTGTCTGTCCCTCTCTCTTCTCTCTCTTTCTCCTCTCAGCTCTCCCTCTCTCCCTGTCTGTCCCTCTCTCTTATCTCTCTCTTTCTCCTCTCTCTCCCTCTCTTTCTCCCTGTCTGTCCCTCTCTCTTAGCTCTCTCTCCCTCTCTCATCTCTCTCTTTCTCCTCTCTCTCTCACTCACTGTCTCTCTCTCATCTCTCTCTTTCTCTCATCTCTCTCTTTCTCCTCTCTCTCTCACTCACTCACTGTCTCTCTCATCTCTCTGTCGCTCACTCTCTCTCTTTCCTCTCTCTTCTCTCCTCTCTCTCTCCTCTCTCGTGCTCACTCTCTCTCTCCTCTCTCTATTTTTCTCCCTATCCTTCTCCTCCCCCCTCTCTCCCTCTCCATTCTTTTCATTTTGGTATTCTGTAACTCAGAGGTCCTTTCTATTCCCTCCCAGTCAATCTAGCATTTCAGGAAGTTAATAAATTACCTCCATTCATCTCCATGCACAAAGACATTTAGAAAGATGTGTTACAACAGATCATTTTCATGTGACTACTCGCTGGTCTCTTCCTCACCTCCCACAGACCACTGAGTTAGTTTCTTGACGGTACTGTAATTAACCTGTCAGTCACATCTTTTGGAACACATCTGAGATGACATCAAAGATAATTAAATCATGAAGCACCTCTTCAAAGATAGACACCTGCATCACAATGTATGGTAGTCTTTAAAAGTACCTGTTGCAATGATACTTGTATTGTTGCTTAACACTTCAATCATCATTATAGAAACATGGTGCAGGATATGTCTTCTCTAGGGATCTTATATAAGTTGACTCTTTACCCAACCAACGTCATTTTCAGTTAAAATGGCAGTATTTCTCTATCGCTATAATTCTTTTTTAGTCCCCAATCATCATAACCATTTTATCTCCATACTAAATGACTGATGCATCTGTCTGTTAGAATCACAACAGAATCCTAATGAACAGAGATGGAATCTTTAATATGTGTAATTACTGAAAGCTCATCTCGAAGACACGCAACGAGGAGCACATTACAGTGTTAATACAACGCTTTGAGAAGTTAGATGATTTTATGTCGTTTGTGTGTCCTTATGCAACACTCTGAGAGGAGGACAGAAGTGACGGAAGGACAGAATGCAAGTCATCAAACTCAGTAGGGTCGTTCCTCCAAATGAACACCTGTAGTGTAACTCTGTTGTCACGGCTGTTGAAAGGAGCGGAAACAAAGTGCAGCGTGGTTGTAGTTCCACATTTTATTCAATCCATGAAACTTTGCAAAACACAAATAACTGAAAATGACAAAACAACAAACCGTGACGCAGAGAGAAACAAACACTACTCAAAATATATATTCACCCACAAAACCCAGGAAGAAAAACCCCTACTTAAATATGATCTCCAATTAGAGACAACGAGGACCAGCTGCCTCCAATTGGACATCATCCCAAACAAGCCAACATAGAAATACAAAAACTAGAACCTAAGAACATAGAAATAGAAAACATAGAAGAAGAAAAAAAACACCCCCTGTCACGCCCTGACCTACTCTGCCATAGAAAATCACATCTTACTATGGTCAGGACGTGACATCTGTCCCCCCTCATTTTAACATTCTGTCATAAAGACCCTATGCTCAACTTAATAAAAAACATGTTTTCCCATCTCAGGGGTTAAATAAAAAATGACAATCGTAAGTGCCCATCATGTGCCAAATAAAGTAACAGGGTTAACCTTAACGGGGTTAACCTTAACGGGGTTGACCTTAACGGGGTTGACCGTAACGGGGTTGACCGTAACGGGGTTGACCGGTACGGGGTTGACCGTAACGGGGTTGACCGTAACGGGGTTGACCATTTCCTCTTAAATCAGCTATGAATCCCCTTGTGACGGGGGATTGAACGCTACAGGGAGGGGCAATTGAATACAAGCTTCACACAAAAACATGAATTGTTGAAACATTTCTAGCCTTAGAAGCCTGTCTATCTACACCTCAGAGGGTTGATGTGTTATCCTTGACCATTCAGTTTTTCACCACAAAACACCGGAAAATGGCCAAAGCACCGGAAAATGGCCAAAACACTGGAAAATGGCCAAAACCCCGGAAAATGGCCAAAACCCCGAAAAATGGCCAAAACACCGGAAAACACCGGAAAATGGCCAAAACACCGGAAAATGGCCAAAACACCGGAAAACACCGGAAAATGGCCAAAACACCGGAAAACACCAGAAAATGGCCAAAACACCAGAAAATGGCCAAAACACTGGAAAACACCAGAAAATGGCCAAAACACTGGAAAATGGCCAAAACACTGGAAAACACCGGAAAATGGCCAAAACACCGGAAAACACCGGAAAATGGCCAAAACACTGGAAAACACTGGACCTTAAAATGACCAGAGATCAGTTCACATAACAGAGTTGACCTTAAAATAACCAGAGATCAGTTCACATAACAGAGTTGACCTTAAATGAGAGAGAGACATTTCATGTGATTAGATTAATCACTAATCAGATTCATTTCATTTTCAATGTGGTCTACTTCATTTAATTTAACAGGCTTTTCAATTTCAATATTTATGCATAATTTCTATTTAAAATATCAAAGTAGAAAGGCCCTCTTGGTGGAAGGATCGCACTAGCAGAGCTTCTCTAGATGTTATTACAATGCTAAGTTTCATGAATATACAGTATAATGTTAATTTCCAATGCTAAGAAGTTTACCAGTGAAACTATATAATCCACAAGGCCGTATGTGGATCACAGCCTTTTAAAAGGCAGGGAAGTGGGGGCGGCAGGTAGTCTAGTGGTTAGAGTGTTGGGCCAGTAACCGAAAGGTTGCTAGATCGAATCCCCGAGCTGAGAATGTAAGAATCTGTCGTTCTGACCCTGAACAAGGCAGTTAGCCCACTGTTCCCTGGTAAGCCGTCAATGTAAGTAAGACTTTGTTCTTAATTGACCTGTCTCGATAAGTATTATTATAATTTTTTAAAAGTAAGACTCTTTAATTCTGAAGTTTAGAAAGGTTGGTTCACTCTGCGAAGGTTAACTCTAGCTGCTTCTGCTAATGTCTGGTAAATGACTCACACAATATTGAGATTCCCCCAAAACGCTTATATATACTTGTGAGAAGAGAGAAAAGCAGAGGGAGATAATTTAAACTAACAGTGAATAATTACCAACTGTAAATGAATGCAGAAACAGTGGGTGGTCAAAAAATGGTTCCTTCTCTTCCGACGCCCACGGTTTTTGAGAGAGAGAGAGAGAGAGAGAGAGAGAGAGACTTCCCTTTTATATTGCTGGCTGTATTAACTTTGTAGGTACTGCTGGTTATGTGAACAGTCAACCATAATTCATTGGGGAAACCAGTTCTGGGCTGTTCCCCGCTGCTCCTCTCCAATATGGCTGTAGGCTCTCTTTCTTTCCTCACAGATGCCATACCATTAAAATCCCCTGATAAAAACATCCTCTCTCTCAGTGTGCTGAGAGGGGGGTCAGTCATTTGCCATGGCTACAGCAGAAACTGGCACTATTGACAAGCTGACATTGTAGTACTGGATAGAAATAGGAAGTCATTTATTCTTCCAGCAACCAATCAGATTTGTTCAGATGTGTGTTCCTTTTCCTTGTCATTCCTGTGTTGCTATGCCTTCACCTCCCTACCTGTCTAATCCTAGCTATGAAGCTGCAGTGCCTGTAACCTGCGATCGGATTGAATCCCGGCCTCAACGTCAAACTGTGTAAAAGATGTTTTCATCCTGATACTCTGGCAGGCTGACTACCTGATACTCTGGCAGGCTGACTACCTGATACTCTGGCAATCTGACTACCTGATACTCTGGCAGGCTGACTACCTGATACTCTGGCAGGCTGACTACCTGATACTCTGGCAATCTGACTACCTGACACTCTGGCAGGCTGACTACCTGATACTCTAGCAGGTTGTCTACCTGATACTCTGGCAGGTTGTCTACCTGATACTCTAGCAGGCTGACGACCTGATACTCTGGCAGGCTGACTACCTGATACTCTGGTAGGCTGACGACCTGCTACTCTGGTAGGCTGACTACCTGATACTCTAGCAGGTTGTCTACCTGATACTCTGGCAATCTGACTACCTGATACTCTGGCAGGCTGACTACCTGATACTCTAGCAGGCTGACTACCTGATACTCTGGCAGGCTGACTACCTGATACTCTGGCAGGCTGACTACCTGATACTCTGGCAGGTTGTCTACCTGATACTCTAGCAGGCTGACGACCTGATACTCTGGCAGGCTGACTACCTGATACTCTGGTAGGCTGACGACCTGCTACTCTGGTAGGCTGACTACCTGATACTCTAGCAGGTTGTCTACCTGATACTCTGGCAATCTGACTACCTGATACTCTGGCAGGCTGACTACCTGATACTCTGGCAGGCTGACGACCTGCTACTCTGGTAGGCTGACTACCTGACACTCTGGCAGGCTGACTACCTGATACTCTGGCAGGCTGACTACCTGATACTCTGGCAGGCTGACTACCTGATACTCTGGCAGGCTGACTACCTGATACTCTGGCAGGCTGACTACCTGACACTCTGGCAGGCTGACAACCTGATACTCTGGCAGGCTGACTACCTGATACTCTGGCAGGCTGACTACCTGATACTCTGGCAGGCTGACTACCTGATACTCTGGCAGGCTGACTACCTGACACTCTGGCAGGCTGACTACCTGACACTCTGGCAGGCTGACTACCTGACACTCTGGCAGGCTGACTACCTGACACTCTGGCAGGCTGACTACCTGACACTCTGGCAGGCTGACTACATGACACTCTGGCAGGCTGACTACCTGATACGCTGACAGGCTGACTACCTGATACGCTGACTACCTGATACACTGACAGGCTGACTACCTGATACTCCAGGCTGACTACCTGATACTCCAGGCTGACTACCTGATACTCCAGGCTGACTACCTGATACTCCAGGCTGACTACCTGATACTCCAGGCTGACTACCTGACTACCACAGCAGGTGTGTTGATGTGCTGCACAGCTTGTTGAGGGCATACTGGAGGCTGGCAAACTCATTAGAAGACGTCATAGTGTGACGGCAGGTGTGTGTGTGTGTGTGTGTGTGTGTGTGTGTGTGTGTGTGTGTGTGTGTGTGTGTGTGTGTGTGTGTGTGTGTGTGTGTGTGTGGGACTGCAGGTGTGTGTGTTTGAGTGTGTGTGACTGCAGGTGTGTGCGGCATGTGAGGTGTGTGTGTGTGTGTGTGTGTGTGTGTAACTGCAGGTGTGTGAGGTGTGTGTGTGTGTGTGTAACTGCAGGTGTGTGTGTTTGTGTGTTTGAGTGTGTGTAACTGCAGGTGTGTGTGTTTGAGTGTGTGTGTGTAACTGCAGGTGTGTGAGGTGTGTGTATGTGTAACTGCAGGTGTGTGTGGCGTGTGTGAGGTGTGTGTGGTGTGAGTGCCTCCCTGTGTCCCAGCCACCTTCAGACAGGAAGCTCCTCCACTCCGGGGATCAATTAAGGACAGCCTGAGGAGAGAGAAACAGAGCACCTCCCCTCCTCTCTCTCTCTTCCTCCCTCTCTCCCCACACTCCTCTTCCTCCCCCTCTCCTCCACACTCCTCCTCTCTTCCTCCCCCTCTCCTCCACACTCCTCCTCTCTTCCTCCCCCTCTCCTCCACACCCCTCCTCCTCTTCCTCACCCTCTCCTCCACACTCCTCCTCTCTTCCTCCCCCATTCCTCCACACTCCTCCTCTCTTCCTCCCCCTCTCATCCACACCATCCTCCTCTTCCTCCCCCTCTCCTCCACACCCCTCCTCTCTTCCTCCTCCTCTTCCTGCCCCTCTCCTCCACACTCCTCCTCTCTTCCTCACCCTCTCCTCCACACCCCTCCTCCTCTTCCTCCCCCTCTCCTCCACACTCCTCCTCTCTTCCTCACCCTCTCCTCCACACCCCTCCTCCTCTTCCTCCCCCTCTCCTCCACACCACTCCTCCTCTTCCTCACCCTCTCCTCCACACTCCTCCTCTCTTCCTCCCCCTCTCCTCCACACCACTCCTCCTCTTCCTCACCCTCTCCTCCACACTCCTCCTCTCTTCCTCCCCCTCTCCTCCACACCCCCCCTCCTCTTCCTCCCCCTCTCCTCCACACCCCTCCTCCTCTTCCTCCCCCTCTCCTCCACACCCCTCCTCCTCTTCCTCCCTCTCTACCCCACATAAGGCACATAAGAACATACTGTAGGTTAATGGCAGTCGGTCCATCACAGAGCAGCACGTATCACACTTAGATGAACACGGAGGGGACATGTCAGTCTCTACTGGTTCAAAGTTGAGGAGAGATTGACTGTATCTCTATTGGTCTTTGTGCGAGGTGTTGATGTGTTGAAGGTACCGAACTGTCTGTTCAAGTAGTTGACACATAGTTCAGACACTCATCGATACAACACAAGACATGCAACCAGAGGTCTCTTCACAGCCCCCAAGGTCAAAAACAGAGGCTGGGAAACAGACGGTATTAAATAGAGCCATGACAACATGGAACTCTCTGGTAACCCAGGTAACTCTATCTAGCAATTAAACCAGATTCAAAAACAGATAAAAGAACATCTTCATTTATTTCATTTATTTATTTATGACACAACAGGGACAATGAAGAGACACAACAGGGACAATGAAGAGACACAGACATTTTGATGTATTTTGTATTGTAATTTCCACTGTAATATGTATTGAATAATGTGTTGGATGGCATTGCATGAATCCTTGGCTTTTGCGAGCCGGAACAAATCATGGTGCAGCAGCCATTTCCTGCCCCATGTGAGGCAGGCAGAGGCAGGAGATGATGTCCTATTATGTAGTTTCACATATATTATATATAGATTATGTAGTATTATGTAGTGGTATGTATATTATATATAGATAATGTAGTATTATGTAGTGTCATGTATATTATATATAGATTATGTAGTATTATGTAGTGGTATGTATATTATATATAGATTATGTAGTATTATGTAGTGTCATGTATATTATATATAGATAATGTAGTGTCATGTATATTATATATAGATTATGTTGTATTATGTAGTGTCATGTATATTATATATAGATAATGTAGTGTCATGTATATTATATATAGATTATGTTGTATTATGTAGTGTCATGTATATTATATATAGATTATGTAGTATTATGTAGTGGTATGTATATTATATATAGATTATGTAGTATTATGTAGTGTCATGTATATTATATATAGATAATGTAGTGTCATGTATATTATATATAGATAATGTCGTATTATGTAGATTCATGTATATTATATATAGATTATGTAGTATTATGTAGTGTCATGTATATTATATATAGATAATGTAGTATTATGTAGTGTCATGTATATTATATATAGATTATGTAGTATTATGTAGTGTCATGTATATTATATATAGATTATGTAGTATTATGTAGTGTCATGTATATTATATATAGATAATGTAGTATTATGTAGTGTCATGTATATTATATATAGATTATGTACTATTATGTATATTATATATAGATTATGTTGTATTATGTAGTGTCATGTATATTATATATAGATTATGTAGTGTCATGTATATTATATATAGATAATGTAGTGTCATGTATATTATATATAGATAATGTAGTATTATGTAGATTCATGTATATTATATATAGATTATGTAGTATTATGTAGTGTCATGTATATTATATATAGATAATGTAGTATTATGTAGTGTCATGTATATTATATATAGATAATGTAGTGTCATGTATATTATATATAGATTATGTTGTATTATGTAGTGTCATGTATATTATATATAGATTATGTAGTATTATGTAGTGGTATGTATATTATATATAGATTATGTAGTATTATGTAGTGTCATGTATATTATATATAGATAATGTAGTGTCATGTATATTATATATAGATAATGTAGTGTCATGTATATTATATATAGATAATGTAGTGTCATGTATATTATATATAGATAATGTAGTGTCATGTATATTATATATAGATACTGTAGTGTCATGTATATTATATATATATACTGTAGTATTATGTAGTGGTATGTATATTATATATATTATGTTAGTATGTAGAGTCATGTATTTTACATATAGATGATATAGTAATATGTAGTGTCAAGTATATTATATAAAGATTATGTAGTATTATGTAGTGTCATGTATATTATATATAGATGATATACTAATATGTAGTGTCAAGTATATTATATATAGATTATGTAGTATTATGTAGTGTCATGTATATTATATATAGATTATGTAGTATTATGTAGTGTCATGTATATTATATCGTCCTCCTCTCTTCCTCTACCCCATCCTCAATTCTTCCTCTCTTCCTCATCTCTTCCTCTACCCCCTCCTCTCTCCTCCTCTCTTCCTCTACCCAGTCTTCCTCTCTTCTCCCCTCCTTCCACCACTCCTCTTACAGAGTAGATTTTCCCTCTTTTCACACAAGCTTGTTTGCACTCCACAGGCCACAAACATATCTCTCTAGATACTGTACAATACTTTATCTGTCTCTCTCTAGATACTGTACAATACTTTATCTGTCTTTCTCTAAATACGGTACAATACTTTATCTGTCTCTCTCTCTCTCTAGATGCTGTACCATACCTTATCTGTCTCTCTCTCTAGATACTGTACCATACTGTACCATACCTTATCTGTCTCTCTCTCTAGATGCTGTACCATACCTTATCTCTCTCTCTCTCTAGATACTGTACCATACCTTATCTGTTTCTCTCTAGATGCTGTACCATACCTTATCTCTCTCTCTCTCTAGATACTGTACCATACCTTATCTGTTTCTCTCTAGATGCTGTACCATACCTTATCTGTCTCTCTCTAGATGCTGTACCATACCTTATCTGTTTCTCTCTAGATGCTGTACCATACCTTATCTGTCTCTCTCTAGATGCTGTACCATACCTTATCTGTCTCTCTCTAGATGCTGTACCATACCTTATCTGTTTCTCTCTAGATGCTGTACCATACCTTATCTGTCTCTCTCTAGATGCTGTACCATACCTTATCTGTCTCATTCTCTATATATACTGTACCATACCTTATCTGTCTCTCTCTCTCTATATACTGTACCATACCTTATCTGTCTCATTCTCTATATACTGTACCATACCTTATCTGTCTCTCTCTCTAGATACTGTACAATACTTTATCTGCCTCTCTCTCTCTAGATAGTGTACCATACCTTATCTGTCTCTCTCTCTAGATACTGTACAATACTTTATCTGTCTCTCTCTCTCTAGATAGTGTACCGTACCTTATCTGTCTCTCTCTATAAACACTGTACCATACCTTATCTGTCTCTCTCTCTAGATACTGTACAATACTTTATCTGTCTCTCTCTATATATTCTGTACCATACCTTATCTGTCTCTCTCTCTCTATATACTGTACCATACCTTATCTGTCTCTCTCTCTCTATATACTGTACAATACTTTATCTGTCTCTCTCTCTATATACTGTACAATACTTTATCTGTCTCTCTCTCTATATACTGTACCATACCTTATCTGTAACCAGTAACCAGTAACAGTAACCAGTAACAACTACCCATAGCCTGTAACAGTAACCAGTAACAGTAACAGTAACCAGTACCAGTAACCAGTAATGATTAACTGGTAACCAGTAACTGTAATGATTAACCAGTAACAGTAACCAGTAACCAGTAACCAGTAACAGTAATGAGTAACCAGTAACAACTACCCATAGCCTGTAACAGTAACCAGTAACCAGTAACAGTAACAGTAACCAGTAACCAGTAACAGTAACCAGTAACAACTACCCATAGCCTGTAACAGTAACCAGTAACAGTAACCAGTAACCAGTAACCAGTAACAGTAACCAGTAACAGTAACCAGTAACAACTACCCATAGCCTGTAACAGTAACCAGTAACCAGTAACCGTAACCAGTAACAGTAACCAGTAACAGTAACCAGTAACCAGTAACAGTAACCAGTAACAACTACCCAGAGCCTGTAACAGTAACCAGTAACAGTAACCAGTAACAGTAACAGTAACCAGTAACAGTAACCAGTAACAGTAACCAGTAACCGGTAATGATTAACTGGTAACCAGTAACTGTAATGATTAACCAGTAACAGTAACCAGTAACCAGTAACCAGTAACAGTAATGATTAACCAGTAACCAGTAACAACTACCCATATCCTGTAACAGGAACTAGTAACCAGTAACAACTACCCATAGTCTGTACCAGGAACTAGTAACCAGTAACCATTAACAGTAACCAGTAACCAGTAACAATAACCAGTGACAGTAACCAGGATCAATAATGGTTAACCAGTAACCAGTAACAGTAATGATTAACCAGTAACAGTAACAGTAACTAGTAACAGGGCCCTTGGAGAGAGATGCTACAGGGGTTAGTGATGCACAGACCAGACTCACAGAAATCCAGATCATATCCCCTCTGCTCCACACTGCACACTGGAAGGACACATGTACACACACACACACACACACACACACACACACACACACACACACACACACACACACACACACACACACACACACACACCACACACACTGGTGCTGCAGTGTCATGGTAACTGTATCGCTACAGAATATGTGTGTTTTAATTAGTCCCAACAAGGGGCGCTACAATGTGTTGCTATGCGGTGGAGAACTGTTCTGCTGTGAAAGCAGACTGTATTTTAAGCCTTGTTTTGAGGAGACAATAGATGCATGTGAGACGCTGTTCATTTGAACAAGTGGACAAAGTCATGGAAAAGGCATCAAACTCTATTGTACTCTACGGCCTTAGACGGTCTGCTAACTGCTTACTAAAGTAAACAATTATTACATGAGATGGAAACAATATTACAGGATACTTCAGCTGAACAACTAAAAAAAGATATTCCTTTACCCTAAAGGGATATGAAGAAAATAAACAGCAGGAAGAGAGAGAATATTTATACATCGTAGCACAAAGCTTCCAACTGGTTCATTCATCCCCCTCCTCTCCCCTGTAACTGTTCCCCAGGTCGTTGCTGTAAATGAGAATGTGTTCTCAGTAAACTTACCTGGTAAAATAAGGGTTAAATAAAAAAAATAAAAAAACACGAGGCAAATAGACATTTAGGATGTTTTTCTAACTAGTTTCAGAACAGGCTGTTCAGTACCAAACATCTTCTCACTCTGTGGGTCTTCCTGCCTCACTGTCCTCTCTCCCTGTCTCTCTCCTATTTCCCTCTTTCCCTCACTATCCTCTCTCCCTGTCTCTCTCCTATTTCCCTCTTTCCCTCACTATCCTCTCTCCCTGTCTCTCTCTCCTATTTCCCCCTTCCCTCTCTATCCTCTCTCACTCTCTCTCTCTCTCTCTCTCTCTCTCTCTCTGTCACTTTCTTTCCCTCTCTCTCCTCTCTCGCTCTCTCTCTCTCCCTCTCTCCCTCCTCTCTCTCTCCCTCTCTCTCTCCTCTCTCTCTCTCTTTCCCTCTCTCCTCTCTCTCTCTCTCTCTCTCTCTCTTTCCCTCTCTCCTCTCTCTCTCCTCTCTCCCTCTCTCCTCTCTCTTTCCCTCTCTCTCGCTCTCTATCTTTCCCTCTCTCTCCTCTCTCTCTCTTTCCTTGTCTGTCTCAACGTGAGTTCTGGACCAGTGAAACGTGACCAGTGTGGTCTCTAATCAAACCTTCCATCAGAATTCTCTGTGTACGGAAAATGGCACCCTATTCCCTATTTAGTACACTACGTATGGGTCCTCATAAAAAGTAGTCACAAAATAGGGAATAGGGTGACATTTGGGACACAGACCCTATCTCTGCCTGCCCACCCAGGTAGTTCTGTAGCCTGGCCTAATGGTGGTACAAGGAGCTCAGTGCACCTGAAGGCCTCATCAGACACCCACAGCCCCACAGCCCCAGAGCCCCAGATATGTGGAACTAGGCACTCCACTGGACCTCACCTGGACCCTAGAGGAACAGAACGGACCTCACCTGGACCCTAGGGGAACAGAACGGACCTCACCTGGACCCTAGGGGAACAGAACGGACCTCACCTGGACCCTACGGGAACAGAATGGATCTCACCTGGACCCTACGGGAACAGAATGGATCTCACCTGGACCCTAGAGGAACAGAACGGATCTCACCTGGACCCTAGAGGAACAGAACGGATCTCACCTGGACCCTAGAGGAACAGAACGGATCTCACCTGGACCCTACGGGAACAGAATGGATCTCACCTGGACCCTAGAGGAACAGAACGGATCTCACCTGGACCCTAGAGGAACAGAACGGATCTCACCTGGACCCTAGAGGAACAGAACGGATCTCACCTGGACCCTAGGGGAACAGAACGGATCTCACCTGGACCCTAGGGGAACAGAACGGATCTCACCTGGACCCTAGGGGAACAGAACGGACCTCACCTGGACCCTAGGGAACAGAACGGACCTCACCTGGACCCTAGGGGAACAGAACAGACCTCACCTGGACCCTAGGGGAACAGAACGGATCTCACCTGGACCCTAGGGGAACAGAACGGATCTCACCTGGACCCTAGAGGAACAGAACGGACCTCACCTGGACCCTAGAGGAACAGAACGGACCTCACCTGGACCCTAGAGGAACAGAACGGACCTCACCTGGACCCTAGAGGAACAGAACGGATCTCACCTGGACCCTAGGGGAACAGAATGGATCTCACCTGGACTTGGGAAGAAGAGAGAAGAGGAATGAAAAGAGGCATGGAGAGGGAGTAGGAGAGGGAGGAGAGGAGGAATAGAATGAGGTACAGATAGGGAGTAGGAGAGAGGGAGAAGAGGAGGAATGGAATGAGGTACAGATAGGGAGTAGGAGAGAGGGAGGAGAGGACAAATTGAATGAGGCACAGAGAGAGAGAATATGAGAAAGAGACAAGTGGAATGGAGAGAGGTAGAGAGAGTGAGAGAGGAGGAGAATGGAGGTAGAAAGCTGAAGGAGAAAGAGAGTGGACAGGTGACTAAAGCCGCATCAATCCGGAGACATGTCTCATATCTCTGAGCCGAACCACAGCAGGCAGGCAATCATCCACATATAGAGGTAGGAAGACATTAGTGTGGATCACTGCTGAACGGAGAGATGAGGTGGATGAGTGTGGGCTGTTTCACTGAGAGATGTGTAGTCCTGACAGATGACGTTCACAAGATCAGGAGGAGATGAAAGTGCAGGCGGTATGTGTTGGCCCTCGGCCAGAGTCTGTCAGGTTGAGAGACTATCTGGTGTTGCAATTTTGAACAGACACAACTCTCTCCTCTCTCTGTGTATGTATTCTATTGAACAGACAGTAGTCAACTCTCTCCTCTCTCTGTGTCTGTATTCTATTGAACAGACAGTAGTCAACTCTCTCCTCTCTCTGTGTCTGTATTCTGTTGAACAGACAGTAGTCAACTCTCTCCTCT
Organism: Salmo salar; assembly: GCF_965601325.2. NCBI lineage: Eukaryota > Metazoa > Chordata > Actinopteri > Salmoniformes > Salmonidae > Salmo > Salmo salar. Next base: position 81,429,453 of record NC_138307.1, on the reverse strand, counting down.
CTCTGTGTCTGTATGTATTCTGTTGAACAGACAGTAGTCAACTCTCTCCTCTCTCTGTGTCTGTATTCTATTGAACAGACAGTAGTCAACTCTCTCCTCTCTCTGTGTCTGTATTCTGTTGAACAGACACAACTCTCTCCTCTCTCTGTGTCTGTATTCTGTTGAACAGACAGTGGTCAACTCTCTCCTCTCTCTGTGTCTGTATTCTGTTGAACAGACAGTGGTCAACTCTCTCCTCTCTCTGTGTATGTATTCTATTGAACAGACAGTAGTCAACTCTCTCCTCTCTCTGTGTCTGTATTCTATTGAACAGACAGTAGTCAACTCTCTCCTCTCTGTGTCTGTATTCTATTGAACAGACAGTAGTCAACTCTCTCCTCTCTCTGTGTCTGTATTCTATTGAACAGACAGTAGTCAACTCTCTCCTCTCTGTGTCTGTATTCTATTGAACAGACAGTAGTCAACTCTCTCCTCTATCTGTGTCTGTATTCTGTTGAACAGACAGTAGTCAACTCTCTCCTCTCTCTGTGTCTGTATTCTGTTGAACAGACAGTAGTCAACTCTCTCCTCTCTCTGTGTCTGTATGTATTCTGTTGAACAGACAGTAGTCAACTCTCTCCTCTCTCTGTGTCTGTATTCTATTGGCCAGACAGTAGTCAACTCTCTCCTCTCTCTGTGTCTGTATTCTATTGAACAGACAGTAGTCAACTCTCTCCTCTCTCTGTGTCTGTATTCTGTTGAACAGACAGTAGTCAACTCTCTCCTCTCTCTGTGTCTGTATGTATTCTGTTGAACAGACAGTAGTCAACTCTCTCCTCTCTCTGTGTCTGTATTCTATTGGCCAGACAGTAGTCAACTCTCTCCTCTCTCTGTGTCTGTATTCTATTGAACAGACAGTAGTCAACTCTCTCCTCTCTCTGTGTCTGTATTCTGTTGAACAGACAGTAGTCAACTCTCTCCTCTCTCTGTGTCTGTATGTATTCTGTTGAACAGACAGTAGTCAACTCTCTCCTCTCTCTGTGTCTGTATTCTATTGAACAGACAGTAGTCAACTCTCTCCTCTCTCTGTGTCTGTATTCTGTTGAACAGACAGTAGTCAACTCTCTCCTCTCTCTGTGTCTGTATGTATTCTGTTGAACAGACAGTAGTCAACTCTCTCCTCTCTCTGTGTCTGTGTTCTGTTGAACAGACACAACTCTCTCCTCTCTCTGTGTATGTATTCTATTGAACAGACAGTAGTCAACTCTCTCCTCTCTCTGTGTCTGTATTCTGTTGAACAGACAGTAGTCAACTCTCTCCTCTCTCTGTGTCTGTATGTATTCTGTTGAACAGACAGTAGTCAACTCTCTCCTCTCTCTGTGTCTGTATGTATTCTATTGAACAGACAGTAGTCAACTCTCTCCTCTCTCTGTGTCTGTATTCTATTGAACAGACAGTAGTCAACTCTCTCCTCTCTCTGTGTATGTATTCTGTTGAACAGACAGTAGTCAACTCTCTCCTCTCTCTGTGTCTGTATTCTGTTGAACAGACAGTAGTCAACTCTCTCCTCTCTCTGTGTCTGTATTCTATTGAACAGACAGTAGTCAACTCTCTCCTCTCTCTGTGTATGTATTCTGTTGAACAGACAGTAGTCAACTCTCTCCTCTCTCTGTGTCTGTATTCTATCGAACAGACAGTAGTCAACTCTCTCCTCTCTCTGTGTCTGTATTCTATTGAACAGACAGTAGTCAACTCTCTCCTCTCTCTGTGTCTGTATTCTGTTGAACAGACAGTAGTCAACTCTCTCCTCTCTCTGTGTCTGTATTCTGTTGAACAGACAGTAGTCAACTCTCTCCTCTCTCTGTGTCTGTATTCTGTTGAACAGACAGTAGTCAACTCTCTCCTCTCTCTGTGTCTGTATTCTGTTGAACAGACAGTAGTCAACTCTCTCCTCTCTCTGTGTCTGTATTCTGTTGAACAGACAGTAGTCAACTCTCTCCTCTCTCTGTGTCTGTATTCTATTGAACAGACAGTAGTCAACTCTCTCCTATGTCTGTGTCTGTATTCTATTGAACTGACAGTAGTCAACTCTCTCCTCTCTCTGTGTCTGTATTCTATTGAACAGACAGTAGTCAACTCTCTCCTCTCTCTGTGTCTGTATTATATTGAACAGACAGTAGTCAACTCTCTCCTCGTCTGTCTTTGTGTAACACCAACATTAGCTTCTATGAGAGAGTGAGTGTGTGTGGTGTTGCTGTCTCCCTCACTGGACAACCTTGGTAAGCAGAACCCTTCCTCTCCTCTCTTCTCTGTATCCCTCTCTTTTCTCCATCCATTTCCCTCCACTCATTTCCTCACTCCAACCCCCCTTTTCCCTCTCTCTTTTTCCTCTCCCTCATATATCCTCAATTCAGAAAATAGAGCCCATTCTAGCCAGGCCGGGGTGACCTCCAGCAGTTCTGCTCTGTAGGGACACTAAAAGGATATTCCCCCTCTTCGCCTCCTGGATGTGGGGTTCTGGGACCTCTTTTTCCAGGGTGCATTTACAGGAGCAAGACGACAGTTAGAGTGAGAGAGTGAGAGAGTGAGAGAGTGAGAGAGTGAGAGTGTATGAGATCCTGCTGATAAGAGTTGAATTTAATGTGATTCCTCAGAGATAGATAACCATAGTGGGTTCTGCTTTGTTTAAGGAGCTGTGCTCTAAAGTCCTATGACAAATAGTGGTTTATAGAAGAACTGCAATAGGGACAATCTTCTGCCATTAAAGGACACGTTCTAAACCAAGAGAGAATGTCCTACATCTATCTCTGGTATATCGCTACGGATGTGTCTTCTGGCTTTTCTGTTCACGTAGAGAGAGAGAATTTGTTTAAACATCAATATAAATCAAAAAGATTTGGTCATTTTTTCCCCCTAACAGTGAAGTTGTGTTGGTCGATTTAGGATTTCAATCAACAGTTTGAACATGAAAGTCTGGACTCCTGATGATTCCTGTCCAATCTGTCTGTTTTCTGTATTTGGAGCTTTCAGACACACAGTTGCTGTTGCTGCGGCTCGCAATCAGACTTCCTCTTTGCCCCTCTGTTTTTCCCCTCGTCTCTTTTCTAGCTGGTAGAACAACATTGTACTTCTCATTAATGTTGGACTGAGGAGGGAGGTAGAGAGAGAGAGGCTTTGACAGAAACACATATCTGTCCTGTGTTTTCTTCTCGACTCCTACAGCAAACAGTGTCTTCCCTGTTGAGTCTGTTGTACATAGAACTGATCTAATGAGCTGTTATGTGTTAGATACACCTGTCTGCTATTGTTTCTCTCTGCCATTCAGGACAATAATAAACCCTCTACTGCTCCTTCTACATGAAGGTTTCAATTGTATCTGTACAAAGTCCAAGATATTCGGACAGGTCTTCAGTTCACGGTGAAACAAACTGCTGTGTTTCCTGTGTTGTAGTACTAGCTGTGTTCTGGCTGTGATGTGAACCTATTGCTGTCAGCCTCAGGAAGAAGCTATATTAAAGTATATTACTGTATATCCTCAGGAAGCCTACTGGCTCCAGCGCTGCAGACAGATGAGAGATCCAGCCAAGCCAGGTTCTGCTCTCTCCAGCCTGCAGTCTGTAGATCACAGCCAGACACCTCCAAAAGCATTACATCTCCTCCCTCTCCTCCCACTCCTCTTCCTCTCCTCCTGTCCACACCTCAACCCCTCCAGAACCTGTCTCACCTTCCCTCCCCTCCACAACTCCAGCCTCAGGTACTGACCCAGGTGCTGCTCTCTCCAGCCCACATCACAGCCAGACTCCTCCAAAAGCAGTACACCTCCTCCAGCACTTCCAAAATAATTACACATCCATCTCTCCTCCCTCCCTCTCTCCTCTCCTCTCCTCATCTCTCCTCCCTCTCAACTCACCTCACCTCTCCTCCCTCTCACCTCACCTCACCTCTCCTCCCTCTCTCCTCCCTCTCACCTCACCTCACCTCTCCTCCCTCTCAACTCACCTCACCTCACCACTCCTCCCTCTCACCTCACCTCACCTCACCTCTCCCTCTCACCTCACCTCACCTCTCCCTCTCACCTCACCTCACCTCTCCTCCCTCTCACCTCACCTCTCCTCCCTCTCACCTCACCTCTCCTCCCTCTCACCTCACCTCACCTCTCCTCCCTCTCACCTCACCTCTCCTCCCTCTCACCTCACCTCACCTCTCCTCCCTCTCAACTCACCTCACCTCTCCTCCCTTTCACCTCACCTCACCACTCCACAACTCCAGCCTCAGGTACTGACCCAGGTGCTGCTCTCTCCAGCCCACATCACAGCCAGACTCCTCCAAAAGCAGTACACCTCCTCCAGCACTTCCAAAATAATTACACATCCATCTCTCCTCCCTCCCTCTCTCCTCTCCTCTCCTCATCTCTCCTCCCTCTCAACTCACCTCACCTCTCCTCCCTCTCTCCTCCCTCTCAACTCACCTCACCTCTCCTCCCTCTCAACTCACCTCTCCTCCCTCTCACCTCACCACTCCTCCCTCTCACCTCACCTCACCTCTCCTCCCTCTCAACTCACCTCACCTCTCCTCCCTCTCACCTCACCTCACCACTCCTCCCTCTCACCTCACCTCACCTCTCCTCCCTCCCTCTCTCCTCCCTCTCAACTCACCTCACCTCACCTCTCCTCCCTCTCACCTCACCTCACCTCTCCCTCTCACCTCACCTCTCCTCCCTCTCACCTCACCTCTCCTCCCTCTCACCTCACCTCACCTCTCCTCCCTCTCAACTCACCTCACCTCTCCTCCCTCTCACCTCACCTCACCACTCCACAACTCCAGCCTCAGGTACTGACCCAGGTGCTGCTCTCTCCAGCCCACATCACAGCCAGACTCCTCCAAAAGCAGTACACCTCCTCCAGCACTTCCAAAATAATTACACATCCATCTCTCCTCCCTCCCTCTCTCCTCCCTCTCAACTCACCTCTCCTCCCTCTCAACTCACCTCACCTCTCCTCCCTCTCACCTCACCTCACCTCTCCTCCCTCTCTCCTCCCTCCCTCTCAACTCACCTCACCTCTCCTCCCTCTCACCTCACCTCACCTCTCCTCCCTCTCAACTCACCTCTCCTCCCTCTCAACTCACCTCACCTCTCCTCCCTCTCACCTCACCTCACCACTCCTCCCTCTCACCTCACCTCACCTCTCCTCCCTCTCTCCTCCCTCTCAACTCACCTCACCTCTCCTCCCTCTCACCTCACCTCACCTCTCCTCCCTCTCAACTCACCTCTCCTCCCTCTCAACTCACCTCACCTCTCCTCCCTCTCACCTCACCTCACCTCTCCTCCCACTCACCTCTCCTCCCTCTCACCTCACCTCAACTCAACTCTACTCCCTCTCTCCTCTCCTCATCTCTCCTCCCTCTCACCTCACCTCACCTCTCCTCTCCTCACCTCTCCTCCCTCTCACCTCACCTCTCCTCCCTCTCAACTCTCGTTTCCTCCCTCTCACCTCACCTCTCCTCCCTCTCAACTCACCTATCCTCCCTCTCACCTCTCGTCTCCTCCCTCTCACCTCACCTCAATTCTACTCCCTCTCACCTCACCTCTCCTCCCTCTCACCTCTCCTCTCCTCAATCTCACCTCTCCTCACCTCTCTTCCCTCTCACCTCTCCTCACCTCTCTTCCCACTCACCTCACCTCTCCTCTCCTCTCCTCTCCTCTCCTCTCCTCTCCTCTCCTCTCCTCTCCTCTCCTCTCCTCTCCTCTCCTCTCCTCTCCTCTCCTCTCCTCTCCTCTCCTCTCCTCTCTCGCCTCGACTCCAGCACCTCACAAATAAATTACACCTGCCTCTCAGTGTGTATTCAGACTGCAGTGTTTATTGTGACTCCTCTCAGTGTGTATTCAGACTGCAGTGTTTATTGTGACTCCTCTCAGTGTGTATTCAGACTGCAGTGTTTATTGTGACTCCTCTCAGTGTGTATTCAGACTGCAGTGTGTTGTGACTCCTCTCAGTGTGTATTCAGACTGCAGTGTTTGTTGTGACTCCTCTCAGTGTGTATTCAGACTGCAGTGTGTTGTGACTCCTCTCAGTGTGTATTCAGACTGCAGTGTGTTGTGACTCCTCTCAGTGTGTATTCAGACTGCAGTGTGTTGTGACTCCTCTCAGTGTGTATTCAGACTGCAGTGTGTTGTGACTCCTCTCAGTGTGTATTCAGACTGCAGTGTTTGTTATCACCTTGAATGATTAAATCAATGTTTTGATTCCTTTTCCTTTCCGCTCTGCACCATGACATTGCGTTGCTGTGTTTTGTTAGGATTATTGGCGTCATTGGTGTCATTCAGTGAGTTTGTTATTGGTGTGAGAGCTGTGTTCATGAAGCTGGTGTCATTCAGTGAGTTTGTTATTGGTGTGAGAGCTGTGTTCATGAAGCTGGTGTCATTCAGTGAGTTTGTTATTGGTGTGAGAGCTGTGTTCATGAAGCTGGTGTCATTCAGTGAGTTTGTTATTGGTGTGAGAGCTGTGTTCATGAAGCTGGTGTCATTCAGTGAGTTTGTTATTGGTGTGAGAGCTGTGTTCATGAAGCTGGTGTCATTCAGTGAGTTTGTTATTGGTGTGAGAGCTGTGTTCATGAAGCTGGTGTCATTCAGTGAGTTTGTTATTGGTGTGAGAGCTGTGTTCATGAAGCTGGTGTCATTCAGTGAGTTTGTTATTGGTGTGAGAGCTGTGTTCATGAAGCTGGTGTCATTCAGTGAGTTTGTTATTGGTGTGAGAGCTGTGTTCATGAAGCTGGTGTCATTCAGTGAGTTTGTTATTGGTGTGAGAGCTGTGTTCGTGAAGCTGGTGTCATTCAGTGAGTTTGTTATTGGTGTGAGAGCTGTGTTCATGAAGCTGGTGTCATTCAGTGAGTTTGTTATTGGTGTGAGAGCTGTGTTCATGAAGCTGGTGTCATTCAGTGAGTTTGTTATTGGTGTGAGAGCTGTGTTCATGAAGCTGGTGTCATTCAGTGAGTTTGTTATTGGTGTGAGAGCTGTGTTCATGAAGCTGGTGTCATTCAGTGAGTTTGTTATTGGTGTGAGAGCTGTGTTCATGAAGCTGGTGTCATTCAGTGAGTTTGTTATTGGTGTGAGAGCTGTGTTCATGAAGCTCGTCTGTTCAGCTTTTGTTCTCCTTCCTAAATGAGAAGGCCCATGTCTCTCCTTGACTCTTTACAAGTCATTTTGCATTTCGTTTTAATTACCAAGCTTTAGTGTCTTGTAAGCACCATTAACATTTAAACTTCCCATAATTGAAATCTCAAATGGCCACTTAACCAAGATTGAACTAATTAAAGCTTCTGCCAAAAGAAGCTTTCAGTCTCCCTGTTGTGGCTTGAAATACATGTTCTCTTCCCAACCGAAAACCTTGTTTATGTTCTGGAATCATGGAAAACATGTCTTTGCTCCATCCTTTTCATAATAACATATGTTGTTGCTTCTCTGAAATGAACACATTAACATTAAAACCCCACGCCCAAGGTTATTGGTCCCGTGTGGCTAATTGGTAGAGCATGACGCTGGCGACGTCAGGGTTGTGGGTTCGATCCGAGAGGAAGAAGTGAAGCGAGAGGGTTTTAGCATGTGTGGCACAAATCCCATTCAAGTCATGGGACCGATGTCAGCATTTTTTCGCGCATCATGTCCAAATCATTCAGTAGTATCTCAAATGGATTGTGAAGCTTAACAAAGTCAATTATAGATGATCTGAACATGATGTGCGAAAAAAAAATGCTGATTTCAGTCCCATCACTTGAATGGGATTCGTGCCACAAATGCTAAAACGTTAGCATGTGGAAACAGTGCCAGGGAAACTAAAGCAAAGTGTGGATTGCTGTCATACCTTGTCCATAGACTACTTACAGGGTAAGGAAACCAATGTGTCATTTTGTAATTTGGGAAGAACTATGCCTTTAACGCAATGTTAGAAATCACTCTCTTGATAGAAAGAAAGAAAGAAATGAAGTGAAGAAATGAAGTTATGGTGAGAATCAAGTGCTGGCAAGAATGTAACACAAAACACTGAGTTAATGCATGACACATTGACAACCCCTGCACCAACACGCCATTACATCCTCTATGCCCTGTCCCTATTGCCTAAGGATGCTACATGCATTAACATAACAAGGGACTTAAACAGAGTCAATAGAAATTAGACTGAACTAGATGGTCATTTTTCCATGAAGAATAATTGTGTGATTTCTATCAGCTGTTTAATTTACTTCATTCTATGTTCAAGCTTTAACCTGCTGTAAATACCAACCAATAATGAGGAAAGTGGATCACTTTGGTTCTTTAGGCTGATTGGGTAGATCATCTCCATCACGTCTGCTTTAAAAGAGAGTTAATATGGGATGTGTTATGTGTTTGGTCTGTAAACAATCATTGATAACAGGTAGCAGTGAATAAACTGAGAATAAACAATGAATAAATGGGATAAACAGGGAATAAACAGTGAATAAACAGGGGATAAACAGGGGATAAACAGGGAATAAACAGTGGATAAACAGGGGATAAACAGTGAATAAACAGGGGATAAACAGTGAATAAACAGGGGATAAACAGGGAATAAACAGTGGATAAACAGGGGATAAACAGGGAATAAACAGTGGATAAACAGGGGATAAACAGGGAATTAACAGTGGATAAACAGGGGATAAACAGGGAATAAACAGTGGATAAACAGGGGATAAACAGGGGATAAACGGAATAAACAGGGGATAAACAGGGGATAAACAGGGGATAAACAGTGGATAAACAGGGGATGAACAGGGAATAAACAGTGGATAAACGGAATAAACAGGGGATAAACAGGGAATAAACAGTGGATAAACAGGGGATAAACAGGGGATAAACAGGGAATAAACAGGGGATAAACAGGGAATAAACAGTGGATAAACAGGGGATAAACAGGGAATAAACAGTGGATAAACGGAATAAACAGGGGATAAACAGGGGATAAACAGGGAATAAACAGTGGATAAACAGGGATAAACAGGGGATAAACAGGGAATAAACAGTGGATAAACAGGGGATAAACAGGGAATAAACAGTGGATAAACAGGGGATAAACAGGGGATAAACAGGGGATAAACGGAATAAACAGTGGATAAACAGGGGATAAACAGGGGATAAACAGTGGATAAACAGGGAATAAACAGGGGATAAACAGGGAATAAACAGTGGATAAACAGGGGATAAACGGAATAAACAGTGAATAAACAGGGGATAAACAGGGAATAAACTAGAGGTCGACCGATTATGATTTTTCTCAACGCCGATACCAATACCGATTATTGGAGGACCAAAAAACCCGATGCCGATTAATCGGCCAATTTTTGGGGTTTTATTTATTTATTTGTAATAATGACAATTACAACAATACTGAATGAACACTTATTTTAACTTAATATAATACATCAATAAAATCAATTTAGCCTCAAATAAATAATGAAACGTGTTCAATTTGGTTTAAATAATGCAAAAACAAAGTGTTGGAGAAGAAAGTAAAAGTGCAATATGTGCCATGTAAAAAAGCTAAGGTTTAAGTTCCTTGCTCAGAACATGAGAACATATGAAAGCTGGTGGTTCCTTTTAACATGAGTCTTCAATATTCCCAGGTAAGATGTTTTAGGTTGTAGTTATTATAGGACTATTTCTCTCTATACGATTTCTATTTCATATACCTTTGAAAATTGGATGTTCTTATAGGCACTTTAGTATTGCCAGTGTAACAATATAGCTTCCGTCCCTCTCCTCGCTCCTACCTGGGCTTGAACCAGGAACACATCGACAACAGCCACCCTCGAAGCAGCGTTACCCATGTAGAGGAAGGGAAAAACTACTCCAAGTCTCAGAGCGAGTGACGTTTGAAATGCTATTAGCGCGCACCCGGCCAACTAGCTAGCCATTTCATATCGGTTACACCAGCCTAATCTTGGGAGTTGACAGGCTTGAAGTCATAAACAGCGCAATGCATTACGAAGGGCTGCTGGCAAAACGCACGAAAGTGCTGTATGAATGAATGCTTATGAGCCTGCTGGTGCCTACCATCGCTCAGTCAGACTGCTCTATCAAATCATAGACTTAATTACAACATAATAACACACAGAAACACGAACCTTAGGTCATTAATATGGTCGAATCCGGAAACTATCATCTCGAAAACAAAACGTTATTCCTGTTCCATTGCACAACCTTCAGTGTTATGTCATAATTATGTAAAATTCTGGCAAATTAGTTCGCAACGAGCCAGGCGGCCCAAACTGTTGCATATACCCTGACTGCGTGCAATGAATGCAAAATGACACAATTTCACCTGGTTAATATTGCCTGCTAACCTGGATTTCCTTTAGCTAAATATGCAGGTTTAAAAATATATACTTCTGTGTACTGATTTTAAGAAAGGCATTGATGTTTATGGTTAGGTACAGTCGTGCAACGATTGTGCTTTTTTCGCAAATGCGCTTTTGTTAAATCATCCCCGTTTGGCGAAGTCGGCTGTCTTTGTTAGGAAGAAATATTCTTCACAGTTCGCAACGAGCCAGGCGGCCCAAACTGCTGCATATACCCTGACTCTGTTTGCAAGAGAAGTGACACATGTTCCCTAGTTAAAAGAAATTCATGTTAGCAGGCAATATTAACTAAATATGCAGGTTTAAAAATATATACGTGTGTATTGATTTTAAGAAAGGCATTGATGTTTATGGTTGGAGCAACGTGTACCTAAGCGATTATATGCAACACAGGACAGGCTAGATAAACTAGTAATATCATCAACCATGTGTAGTTAACTAGTGATTATGATTGATTGATTGTTTTTTATAAGATAAGTTTAATGCTAGCTAGCAACTTACCTTGGCTTCTTACTGCATTCGCGTAACAATGTAGTGCAATGTAAAGCAGGTGGTTAGAGCGTTGGACTAGTTAACCGTAAGGTTGCAAGATTGAATCCCTGAGCTGACAAGGTAAAAATCTGTCTTTCTGCCCCTCAACAAGGCAGTTAACCCACCGTTCCTAGGCCGTTATTGAAAATAAGAATGTGTTCTTAACTGACTTGACTAGTTAAATAAAGTTCAAAAAAATTCTGCCAAATCGGCGTCCAAAAATACCGATTTCCGATTGTAATGAAAACTTGAAATCGGCCCTAATTAAACGGCCATTCCGATTAATCGGTCGACCTCTAGAATAAACAGGGAAGAAACAGGTGATACACAGAGAATAAACAGGGGATAAACAGTGGATAAACAGGGAACAATCAGGGAACGAACGTGATAAACAGGGGATAAACAGTGGATGAACAGGGGATAAACAGGGAACAATCAGGATAAACAGGGGATGAACAGGGAACAATCAGGATAAACAGGGGATGAACAGGGAACAATCAGGATAAACAGGGGATGAACAGGGAACAATCAGGATAAACAGGGGATGAACAGGGGATGAGCAGGGGATGAACAGGGGATAAGCAGGATAAACATAGAAAGTGAGACCAGAGGGTTTTCTCATTTCATGCATGCATTTATTTTTTTTACATTTTTTATTTGCAAGGACTACAAAAACATTGTTAAATACATTGTATACACAATTATCTATTTAAAATATTTTTAGTTTTGCTTTTTTTATTTGCAAGAGGGCTACAAAATGTTATTCACATAGTTTTGTGATGATCAGATTTCCATTGGCAGTTCATGTCAATTCTCCTTAGCTGTGATTCTGTCTAGTTTATCAGATTTCCATTGGCAGTTCACATCAGTTCTCCTTAGCTGGGATTCTGTCTAGTTTAGCCACTACAGAGTGAAGGGAATGCAGTCCAAGATGGCTACTTTTTTGAGGTGGTCCCTTGAACAGGCATTGATAGGACTATACCTATTCCCACAATGTGCCACTGCAACAGCTACAGTATGCATATGAATTGCCACACGACTCTCTGGTTATTTTGAAGACCGTGGATTATAAAAACTCCTCGTGGTGATTCATAGCAATTTCAGTTTGGTGGGTAATGTTTTTAAACACATTACAACTGTATGAATATCCTGAAAAGTTGTTGGAAATTATTTGTTTAAGAAACAAAAGAGTATTTACTGTACATTTGAAAAAGTCCCATGTGGAATATCTCAGAACGTTCATAATTTGTTTCCAAGAGGTACAACGTTGTCTGGGGGTTTATGCAGGTGCCACGGTGGAAACCTCTGTTTTTGATGTAGACACTTCCGAGCCATCGTCTACTTCCTTGCCAAAGAGCTGCATGATGCACGTACGGAACTGGGGAGAGAGAAGAAGAAGAAGAATGGAACATGAAGAGAGAAGCTTCCAAAATAAAAGTCTACATTTAATTAAGACATGAGGCCTTTAATGACTACTTTAGTAGTAAATGGATCAAAGTTCACAGCTATCAAACAAACACACCTGTTTATTCATGAAGACATAGATCACTGGATTCCAGATGGTGGCGCTTTTGGCAAAGTAGGCAGGCAGAGCAGCAGCCAGAGGGTGGAAAGCATACCCAGGGTTAGCCGCAGCAAAGCAGGCAAAAGCTGTGTAAGGTCCCCAGCATACACAGTAAGCAAAAATCATGACAACAACCATCCTGGATACTTCCTTCTCAGCCTTCTGTGTTGACTCAGAGTCTTTCTGCTGCGCGGCAACCTGTGGTCATTCAGAAGGAGTATCAGATGGTTAGATTTAACCCTCTAATATGCATTTTGAAACGGTACACTTCACCATTGACTGTACTGAACAACATCACTTACAGCACGGATGGCCAGCCACACGAACAGGTAACAGAAGACGATCACTCCCAGGGGCATGAAGCAACATGTAATCATCAGAACGATCATGTATGACAGGACTCCAGGATCCTCGTTACCTCCGAACACATCAGGTCCACAGGAAGTTTTCAATCCATGAGGCCAGTACCTGATGGAGGGAGAGAGATACAGAGATGGGTTGAATAATGAAACCTTTTTTTGAACAATGTGACTTTTTTCAATTGTCAGTGAAATAAAAAGAGAAGATATCCCACCTGCTCCAGCCGAAGATAGGAGGGGCACACCAGAAAGCAGACCAGACCCAGGAGAAGACAATTCCTCCCATGGCCCATTTAGCATCAAACTTGACATTTCCAAAGGGCTTACACACCACTACCCATCTCTCCCAGGAGATAACAGCCAGAGACCACAGACCAGCAATACCTGCATTAGATATACACATTAGACAAAAAAGATTCATTCTGATTACTGTCACTATGCTATGGTGTTTTAGCAACAGCCAATTAGTCTTTATCAGCACTGTGTAGCAATGTAGAATTTCCTTCTTAACCCTTGTGTGGTGTTCGGGTCTGTGGGTCCCATTTTCAATGTTTACGAAAGAAAAATTATAACTTTTTTTTTTTTCAACCTGAGACTCATTGGCTTTGGCTCATTTTCTGTGAAGAACACGTTTTCATTGAGTGCACACTGTGAACCCCCTACACATTTATATTACATATGTGGTGTTCGGGTCCACTGGACCTGAGCGTAATAAAAGTGTGGAAAAGTGTGTATGTAGGTGAAAACAAGTAAAAATTAAACAAAAAGGTTTGCTGTGTGCCTTCACTCTGTCTTTGTCTTCCCTGTGCCTGCTGTTTCAACATAGCATCAATAACCTGTCTATCTCCCTGCCTGTCTACCTGTCTCCCTACCTGTCTCCCTGTCTCCCTGCCTGTCTACCTGTCTCCCTGCCTGTCTATCTGTCTCCCGCTTTTCTCGCACTCTTTACACAATGTCTTGTGGGAACCTGCGCAATGTTATTATAATGCGTTATTTCAATACATTATTTCAAGACATTGTTAAAAATACAGTATTTTCCCACACTCTACCCCAGCCAGGTGCAAATTGTGGGAGGGACACAACAAATAAATAGCTTTGCATGTGTGGCTCCTTACCACAATCAATCGGTATGCCAAATATAATCTCTGCTCAGAGGGCCTTACAAATACTTTTTGCAGAGAAAGAAGGTAGCGTGGAAAAAATGTCAGAATATGAGGATAATGTTTCTGTCAATTTGGAGTCTGATGGTGAGTTGGAAGATGAGGATGAGATTGACCCTCAGCCAGCCCCAGGACCAGCCTGTCAGCAACCAACTCATCAGCAGCCTGCAGGAGGAGAAATATGGATTTACATTTTTTTGAAATTGAATGGTCTTTTGCCGAATGAATGAGCCACCCGCATGGCTGCCAATGTGATAAAGAAGCAACCAGGGCCGACACGGTTGGCGGTTACTCATGTGCAGGACATAAAGTCTTCTTTTGAACTGTTTATCCCAGACACCATCCAGAAAATCATTCTGGACTGCACTAATTTGGAGGGAAGGTGTGTTTTTGGGGAGAGATTGATGGAGATGGACCAAACTCATTTACATGCATCCTTTGGGGTTATTATCCTTGCTGGTGTTTTCAGATCCAATGGGGGAATCCACAGAATCCCTGTGGGATGCAGAAACTGTCAGAGAACTTTTCAGAGAAAAATAATTTCGCTGGAAAACTTCCACATTATTTCCAGGATTTTCCCCTTCGATAACTGAGACACCAGACCAGCTCGGCGGCAGAGAGACAAGCAAGCTGCAATCAGGTCAGTGTGGGACAAGTGGGTGGATCACCTTCCCCTGTTTTACAACCCTTGGCCCAACGTTACTGTTGATGAGCAGCTTATGCCATTTAGGGGCCGCTGTCCCTTCAGGCAGTACATACCGTCTCAACCCACAAAATCTGGAATCAAGATCTGGGCTGCCTGCTGCTTCATCATATGTGTGGAACTTTCAAGTGTATACGTGGAAGCCAGATGGAGGAGCCCCTGAGAAGAACCAAGGGATGCGTTTTGTCCTGGACGTGACATAGAGACTCTGTGGCCAGAACATCACATGCAATATTTTTTTTCTTCACACAAGCTGGGACAGGAGCTCCTCAAGAGGAAGCTGATGATGGTCGGAACAGTAGGACAAAACTAGCCAGAGCTCCCAGCTCAGCTGTTGAATACACGGAACAGGCCTATCAATTCCTCCACGTTTGTGTTCACAGCCGACACGTCCTTAGTGTCCTACGTGCCAAAGAAAGGCAAAAATGTGGTACTTATGAGTACGCTGCATAGGAATGGGAGAATCTGTGGCCAGGAACATCAAAAACTAGAAATCATAATGGATTAGAATGCCACAAAAGGAGGGGTGGACAATTTAGACAAGCTGGTGACTGGCTACATGTGCAAAAGAAGGACCCTACGCTGGACACTTGTGATATTCTTCAACATCTTGGACATCTCGGTATACAACGAGTTTGTCATCTGGATGGCGTTGAACCCAGATTGGAACAGAGGGAAGCTCCAGAGGAGACGGCTCTTTTTCGAGGAGCTGGGCAAGGCATTGGTAAGACCTCAAATCCAGAGGAGACAACATATCCCAAGGACCCCAGTTTCTGCAGCCATCGTGAGGAGGATTCATGAGGAGGATGCTCGTGCCCCATCCGCCCGACCCACAGAACCAACAACTCTGATACCGGAAGTAAGTGTGAGTGATGTTGTTGTATGTGTGTGTGTCTGACTCTCCTACCTTGGCCTGCTGTAACT
Source organism: Salmo salar (assembly GCF_965601325.2). NCBI lineage: Eukaryota > Metazoa > Chordata > Actinopteri > Salmoniformes > Salmonidae > Salmo > Salmo salar. Next base: position 81,413,862 of record NC_138307.1, on the reverse strand, counting down.
ATATATGTGAGTTAGATGTTAGTAAAATTCCTGAACTAAGTGTTTTCATCATTCTAGATTGTAGCCGGTAGCAACAAGAAGAAGCGCTGCGATGTGTGTGGACCCAAGGACAGGAAGACACAGTACACATGCAAGAAATGCAAGACATACATTTGCAACACACACACAGTAAAACTCTGTCCCTCATGTGGTGTGTAGACCGGCATTCATTTGTTCTTCAATGGGGCTCATTTATCATTTCCATAAAATACTGTATGTAAAATGTGTCCTTCCAATTTGTTCAGTTCAAAGCAATAAACATCACTAGTGATGAAAACCTTGTTTCATTTATATTTGTTCAAGATAAACAGGATTTATTCCACCCATGTCTTGATTATAATAGATTTTTGTTCGCAAAAATCACATTTTATTAAAAAAAACAAATAGCGCTTTTATTGATAAATGTGATGTAGCAGAGGTTAATGGAAAATATTAACCATGTATGCTGTCTATATTGCTTGTAATTGATATAAGTCAACATCTAAGTATTAAGTATTTTTAGGTAAATTGTTATGGCTTTATTGTTTTAAAAACCCAATAATGTTGTGGGTCCATCAGAATAACAAAAACATATATATTTTACCAGGTCAGTTGACTGAGAACATTCTCATTTACAGCAACAATCTGGGGAATAGTTACAGGGGAGAGGAGATGAATGAGCCAATTGGAAGCTGGAGATGATTAGGGGGTATGAAGGACAGATTGGGACACCAGGGTTAACACCACTCTTACACCGAGCGCCATGGGATCTTTAGTGACCACAGAGAGTCAGGAAACCTGTTTAACATTCCATCTGAAAGACAGCACCCTACACAGGGCAATGTCCCCAATCACTGCCCGAGGGTATTGGGATATTTTTTCTAGACCAGAGGAAAGGGTGTTTCCAACTGGCCCTCCAACACCACTTCCAGCAGCATCTGGTCTCCCATCCAGGACCAACCCTGCTTAGCTTCAGAAGCAAGCCAGCAGTGGGATGTAGGGTGGTATTCTGCTGGCTTGAACACCACACAAGGGTTAAATATGAAACAAAATGTAGTTCATATAAAAATGCATCTTACCACATGTGGCGACAGTGAATCCCTCAAAGACACACATTGGGTGTCCAAGAATAAAGTAGCCAAACATCTGGTTGCAAACGCTGATGGTGCTAGCCAAAAGAGTCTCCGCAATGTCAGCAAAAGCAAGGTTGACCAGGATCCAGTTAAGAGGGTGTTGGAGCTTCTTGAATTTGGCAGTAGCCACCAGTACCAGGCCGTTGGTGAAGGTTGAGGCCACGACCACAAAGAGCATCCAAAGTGTTGAGATATTGTACACCCATCTTGGAGCAATGTGGTAGTTGGGGCCCTCAAAAGGATCTGCAAAAGAAAAAGAGAAAAAAAAAATATATGTACATATATTTGAATATAAATTGAATATAAATTCCCTGACTTATTGATGTAGTCAAATGAGAACAGTAAGTAAATATGTTGAACAGAATGTGTGCATCAAAAGTTATGAACAAGGAAAACAATGTCATGATACTCCTGATAAAAATAATGAAATATACTGGTTGTATTATTGTGTGTACTGCTATTGCCAGTTGTGAATGGTATGGCTGCTGTTGGGGAAATATCTTATGAAGGAAAAGACCTTTAGCAACATCCCTTGCCATTATACTCTGTAAATCTACAACAACTACAATATCTTGGAGAATCCACAGAATTATGCTCTTTCACTCCTTCTACCAGATGATATCACGCCCAGCCACTACACTTGCAGGATGTTCTGTACCTTTGGTATGATATCACGCCCAGCCACTACACTGACAGGATGTTCTGTACCTTTGGTATGATATCACGCCCAGCCACTACACTGACAGGATGTACTGTACCTTTGGTATGATATCAAGCCCAGCCACTACACTGACAGGATGTACTGTACCTTTGGTATGATTGCTGTTGGTGTAGGCGAAGCCTGATTCTCTGGTTGTATCTTCTTGCCGCCTTGCAGCAAACACTCCTAGTTCTGCCATCCTGGACTGGTTAATAAGAGTTAGAGAAGTTGACTGCTGAAGTCCGTGCTTCTCCACTGTCCTAGTTTATATAGCATCCTTTGGGTGTTTTTAAAGGATTACGGCCTTGGAGGAATTAGGGCAGGGTGTGTGATGGTATGGACTGGACTGTCTTTACTTAATTACCGTTAATTACCACAAACGACTAATTAAGGAGGATTTCAGAGGCCATAATCTTGTTTGAAAGGGCATTGGTGGCAGAGGAGGTTAAAAGTAATATAAAATGGAATGCTACTGTAACTGAGGCCCAGACTTGTCAGTTGAATGGCATTGGGACAAGGTCAGTGAGTGTTAAATATCTAACCTTCAAAAAACACAATCACCATCACGCAATCACTCAGATTGACAATACAAAATCAAATCAAATACCTCATATCCATACAATTACAACATTATGAATAACTGTATGGTCATTTTCCATGAAGAAATATTTGTTGGACTTGCTTTAACTCTTTACAGGCATTTTTTTAAAAATTGTTTTTCTTTTTTTATTGTATTTTTGTTGGGGCGGGGAGTGACTGGTAGTACTTATTGCTGTTCTGATTTCAGATTTGAATATCAGAGAAGTAGACCAAGGTCACATACTCTTTAAGTTGTTGTCTACGATGCATCGTTGGGAAAAGTGGTCAAGGTAGCTGATTAGTCTCAAAAGTCCCAATGTTGAATGTGCTCCCCCTATCGTTATCATTTGAAAGTTCTGAAAAGTTCCACGGCAGTTAATTCAGCAGTGAGAGGGAAGTTAGCTAAATGACTTGATGTGGTTACTAAAACAGCTGTATCGTTTAGATCTGTACAAGCTATTTCTGTTTCCGGTTCCAGATTTGAAAAGCCGAGACGCAGGTCAAGACGTCACACCGTCTGTTTTTGTCCAACTTGTTGGTCATGTGGTCAAATGTGTCAGAGGTTGTGATGTCACAATAGGGAGCTTTAGAATGTTAAGGAGATCCCATTAAAGTGGATGGAGAACGGAACCAGAAGAAGACATCAACAAGTTCAATGTAAAAAACTCAACCCAGACCAGATGCCTTGTTTTAAAGTTTGAACGGCGTTTCTAGCTTCAACAGGAGCAGTGTGCAGAATAATAAGAATAATAATAAGTATGACCAAGATTTAGTCTGGACTTTAGCTTTGCAAGTCCCATCAAATGACTAATGACAATGTCAGGCCGGTACTATGTAACATGTAGAATGGTATCCTTATACAATGTCAGAACGGTACTATGTAACATGTAGAATGGTATCCTTATACAATGTCAGGCCGGTACTATGTAACATGTAGAATGGTATCCTTATACAATGTCAGAACGGTACTATGTAACATGTAGAATGGTATCCTTATACAATGTCAGGCCGGTACTATGTAACATGTAGAATGGTATCCTTATACAATGTCAGAACGGTACTATGTAACATGTAGAATGGTATCCTTATACAATGTCAGAACGGTACTATGTAACATGTAGAATGGTATCCTTATACAATGTCAGAACGGTACTATGTAACATGTAGAATGGTATCCTTATACAATGTCAGGCCGGTACTATGTAACATGTAGAATGGTATCCTTATACAATGTCAGAACGGTACTATGTAACATGTAGAATGGTATCCTTATACAATGTCAGAACGGTACTATGTAACACGTAGAATGGTATCCTTATACAATGTCAGAACGGTACTATGTAACACGTAGAATGGTATCCTTATACAATGTCAGAACGGTACTATGTAACACGTAGAATGGTATCCTTATACAATGTCAGGCCGGTACTATGTAACATGTAGAATGGTATCCTTATACAATGTCAGAACGGTACTATGTAACATGTAGAATGGTATCCTTATACAATGTCAGAACGGTACTATGTAACACGTAGAATGGTATCCTTATACAATGTCAGAACGGTACTATGTAACATGCAGAATGGTATCCTTATACAATGTCAGAACGGTACTATGTAACATGTAGAATGGTATCCTTATACAATGTCAGAACGGTACTATGTAACATGTAGAATGGTATCCTTATACAATGTCAGAACGGTACTATGTAACATGTAGAATGGTATCCTTATACAATGTCAGGCCGGTACTATGTAACATGTAGAATGGTATCCTTATACAATGTCAGGCCGGTACTATGTAACATGTAGAATGGTATCCTTATACAATGTCAGAACGGTACTATGTAACATGTAGAATGGTATCCTTATACAATGTCAGAACGGTACTATGTAACATGTAGAATGGTATCCTTATACAATGTCAGAACGGTACTATGTAACATGTAGAATGGTATCCTTATACAATGTCAGAACGGTACTATGTAACATGTAGAATGGTATCCTTATACAATGTCAGAACGGTACTATGTAACATGTAGAATGGTATCCTTATACAATGTCAGGCCGGTACTATGTAACATGTAGAATGGTATCCTTATACAATGTCAGGCCGGTACTATGTAACATGTAGAATGGTATCCTTATACAATGTCAGAACGGTACTATGTAACATGTAGAATGGTATCCTTATACAATGTCAGAACGGTACTATGTAACATGTAGAATGGTATCCTTATACGATGTCAGAACGGTACTATGTAACATTCCAAGTGGTAAAGAAGCTTATTTGGACAAGTGGGGTTCCGCAGGACTTAACCTTGGCACGTCTAATTGGCGTTGACAGAAGTGCAGTTAGAAAGCGGTTAATCTCTCCTAAATGAAGGGTCATTTTGGGGAAGCAGGGTTCATCCAGAAACGTGAAGGGAGTCAGGTTTAAAGCGTGCGCTAATAGAGCTGCTGAATGAGACGTTTAGCTAGCAGCCCTGAGAAGACCTACAGGAATAGGAGAGTTTAGCTCCAGCAGTCATGATGATGCACAGCAACAGTCTGATAAGGTGGTACCTCTCTCTGACGTTGATTTCATTTCATTCTGTTTTCACCATTCTAGACTGGTGACAGATGCTCTTCCTTTTGTGCTAAATATTTTCAGCTATACCACAACTGGAACATTCAATTGAATGGTATAATTTGTGACATGGTACACTCTTAGAAAAAAGGAAGAAGGTAGAACCCTTTTGGTTCCAGGTAGAACCCATTTGGTTCCAAGTAGAACACTTTTGGGTCCAAGTAGAACCCTTTTGGTTCCAAGTAGAACACTTTAAGGGCTTGTATAGGGCTGTGATGGAGTCAACCCCACCATGGGGCTGGCATAGGGCTGTGATAGATTCAACCCCACCATGGGGCTGGTATAGGACTGTGATAGAGTCAACCCCACCATGGGGCTGGTATAGGACTGTGATGGAGTCAACCCCACCATGGGGCTGGTATAGGACTGTGATAGAGTCAACCCCACCATGGGGCTGGTATAGGACTGTGATAGAGTCAACCCCACCATGGGGCTGGTAGAGGGCTGTGATGGAGTCAACCCCACCATGGGGCTGGTATAGGGCTGTGATGGAGTCAACCCCACCATGGGGCTGGTATAGGACTGTGATGGAGTCAACCCCACCATGGGGCTGGTAGAGGGCTGTGATAGAGTCAACACCACCATGGGGCTGGTATAGGACTGTGATGGAGTCAACCCCACCATGGGGCTGGTATAGGACTGTGATGGAGTCAACCCCACCATGGGGCTGGTAGAGGGCTGTGATAGAGTCAACCCCACCATGGGGCTGGTATAGGACTGTGATGGAGTCAACCCCACCATGGGGCTGGTATAGGACTGTGATGGAGTCAACCCCACCATGGGGCTGGTATAGGGCTGTGATAGAGTCAACCCCACCATGGGGCTGGTATAGGACTGTGATAGAGTCAACCCCACCATGGGGCTGGTATAGGACTGTGATGGAGTCAACCCCACCATGGGGCTGGTATAGGGCTGTGATGGAGTCAACCCCACCATGGGGCTGGTATAGGACTGTGATGGAGTCAACCCCACCATGGGGCTGGTATAGGCCTGTGATGGAGTCAACCCCACCATGGGGCTGGTATAGGGCTGTGATGGAGTCAACTCAAACATGGGGCTAGTATAGGGCTGTGATAGAGTCAACCCCACCATGGGGCTGGTATAGGACTGTGATGGGGCTGGTATAGGGCTGTGATGGAGTCAACCCCACCATGGGGCTGGTATAGGACTGTGATGGAGTCAACCCCACCATGGGGCTGGTATAGGCCTGTGATGGAGTCAACCCCACCATGGGGCTGGTATAGGGCTGTGATGGAGTCAACTCAAACATGGGGCTAGTATAGGGCTGTGATAGAGTCAACCCCACCATGGGGCTGGTATAGGACTGTGATGGGGCTGGTATAGAGCTGTGATGGGGCTGGTATAGGACTGTGATGGGGCTGGTATAGGACTGTGATGGAGTCAACACCACCATGGGGCTGGTATAGGACTGTGATGGGGCTGGTATAGAGCTGTGATGGGGCTGGTATAGGACTGTGATGGGGCTGGTATAGGACTGTGATGTGGCTGGTATAAGGCTGTGATGGGGCTGGTATAGGGCTGTGATGGGGCTGGTATAGAGCTGTGATGGGGCTGGTATAGGACTGTGATGGGGCTGGTATAGGACTGTGATGGGGCTGGTATAGAGCTGTGATGGGGCTGGTATAGGACTGTGATGGGGCTGGTATAGGACTGTGATGTGGCTGGTATAAGGCTGTGATGGGGCTGGTATAGGGCTGTGATGGGGCTGGTATAGAGCTGTGATGGCGCTGGTATAGGACTGTGATGGGGCTGGTATAGGACTGTGATGGGGCTGGTATAGAGCTGTGATGGGGCTGGTATAGGACTGTGATGGGGCTGGTATAGGACTGTGATGTGGCTGGTATAAGGCTGTGATGGGGCTGGTATAGGGCTGTGATGGGGCTGGTATAAGGCTGTGATGGGGCTGGTAAAGGGCTGTGATGGGGCTGGTATAGGACTGTGATGGGGCTGGTATAAGACTGTGATGTGGCTGGTATAGGGCTGTGATGGGGCTGGTATAGGACTGTGATAGGGCTGGTATAAGGCTGTGATGGGGCTGGTATAAGGCTGTGATGTGGCTGGTAAAGGGCTGTGATGGGGCTGGTATAAGGCTATGATGTGGCTGGTAAAGGGCTGTGATGGGGCTGGTATAGGACTGTGATGGGGCTGGTATAAGGCTGTGATGGGGCTGGTATAGGGCTGTGATGGGGCTGGTATAAGGCTGGGATGTGGCTGGTATAGGGCTGTGATGGGGCTGGTATAAGGCTGTAATGGGGCTGGTATAAGGCTATGATGTGGCTGGTATAGGGCTATGATGGGGCTGGTATAAGGCTATGATGTGGCTGGTATAGGACTGTGATGTGGCTGGTATAGGGCTGTGATGGGGCTGGTATAAGGCTGTGATGGGGCTGGTATAGGGCTGTGATGGGGCTGGTATAAGGCTGTGATGGGGCTGGTATAGGGCTGTGATGGGGCTGGTATAAGGCTGTGATGTGGCTGGTATAAGGCTGTAATGGGGCTGGTATAGGGCTGTGATGGGGCTGGTATAAGGCTATGATGTGGCTGGTATAGGGCTGTGATGGGGCTGGTATAGGGCTGTGATGGGGCTGGTATAGGGCTGTGATGGGGCTGGTATAAGGCTGTGATGGGGCTGGTAAAGGGCTGTGATGGGGCTGGTATAAGGCTGTGATGGGGCTGGTATAGGGCTGTGATGGGGCTGGTATAAGGCTGTGATGGGGCTGGTAAAGGGCTGTGATGGGGCTGGTAAAGGGCTGTGATGGGGCTGGTAAAGGGCTGTGATGGGGCTGGTATAAGGCTGTGATGTGGCTGGTAAAGGGCTGTGATGGGGCTGGTTGTCACAAATAGTCAGATTGTGTTTGATGGCTCATAACTCCATGTTGGATTGAGATACGAGGATAAAAATGGTTCCTGTTTCAACCCAAGACCTTGGTCTTTGTCCTGATGTTGAACAGATCTGTAAGATACACTGGTGCCGGGAAACACATGATAGTAAACAGTGACAGCCAGCCCCGGGCTCCTCTACAGTCTCCTCATTGAGATCCTCCGTAAGATGCTGCAGCCACTAGTTAGGAACTATTCATGGCTGGTAATAGAACTGGGATTTGACCTGGGCTTTCTTCAACAAATCAGAGCTGTTAATAATACTCCTGTGGAAAGTGGGATGTTGGTTTTGAGGATGATGTTTATGAAGGATAATGTACAGGGAGATACTGTGAATGAATGGACATTTGTACACACACACACGCACACACACACGCACACACACACACACACAAACACACACACACACACACACACACACACACACACACACACACACACACACACACACACACACACACACACACACACACACACACACACACACACACACACACACACACACACACAATTAGACATTGAGCCAGCAGAACCAGAAGGGTGCCAGGAATTACAGTTTTTGACAGTTGGTGACACATGACTTCTGAAACTATGGATCCTTTTCTCTAGACTCTACACACAAAACCCCCAAAACACACAACATGCAAAAACCAAAACACATCTCTTGCAAAACCAAAACACTTCATTCAAAAGTATTTGAACTCTTCTCAAAATGGGGTTTCTGCATCAAAACTCTACACCCAAACCATCAAATGATTATCTCGTATACACGCCAAACTACACACGGATGTGACAAATGGAAAACACTACTATCTCGTGTCTTGCATGTTCAGTGTTCAGTGGAGTCCACGGCAGTTTGTCATAGCACTCACACCTACGTGTATGTGCACAAATATATACAGTATGTATACATATTCAGTATATATTTACACTTTAAACAGAAATGCAAGGGGGAGAAATAAAAATGTATTTTAAGTGCTGTAGAGAGAGAGAGAGAGAAGGAGAGACAGAGACCGGAACCGTAATGGGGTAAACTTTGACATTAGATAATGCACATTGACACCTGGACCCCTTTACCTTCTGCTTTGTGTAATAAAACATAAAACATTAGACTTACACCATCACTGAACCTTTGGACTATGCAATGCAGAGATAATATCCGCAAATGTCCGCAGGAAAGATATCTGAGGACAGTTTGCGTCATTAGACTAAACACTGTGAATGATGTTAACAAGGTGTAAATGAGGTAATTAGGTGATTGTTAAAAAGGATAAGGAAGGATCATGGAGTTAAGGAGTCAGTCCAGGGTAAATAGCTGAGATACAGAAATCCAGCTGACTACTAGGAAGTCCTGGCAACACCCAACAAAGGTGCCAGATCCCCACAATACCAGGAAGACACAGCATAAGATAAAGGAATCATTAGAATCAAATCAAAACTTTATTTGCCACATGCGCCGAATACAACAAGTGTAGACTTTACCGTGAAATGCTTACTAACAAGCCCCTTAACCAACATTGCAGTTCAAGAAGAAGAAAATATTTACCAAGTAGGCTGAAATAAAAAGTAATAATACAAAGTAACACAATAAGAATAACAATAACGAGGCCATATACAGGGGTACCGGTACCGAGTCAGTGTGCAGGGGTACAGGCTAGTTGAGGTAATCTGTACATGTACGTGGGGGCGAAGTGACTATGCATAGGTAACAAACAAACAGCGAGTAGCAACAGTGTACCGGGGGGGGGGGGGGGTCAATGTACGGGGAAAGTACGGGGGGGGGGGGGGGGGGAAATGTATGAAATGTATGCATTCACTACTGTAAGTCGCTCTGGATAAGAGCGTCTGCTAAATGACTGAAATTAAATGTAAATTAAATGTAAATTGTCCGGTGGCGATTTTTATGAATTGTTCAGCAGTCTAATGGCTTGGGGGTAAAAGCTGTTGAGGAGCCTTTTGGTCCTAGACTTGGCCCTCCGGTACCGCTTGCTGTGCGGTAGCAGAGAAAACAGTCTATAACTTGGGTGACTGGAGTCTCTGACAATTTTATGGGCTTTCCTCAGACACCGCCTATTATATAGGTCCTGGATGGCAGGAAGCTTGGCCCCAATGTGGTACTGGGCCGTTCGCACTACCCTCTGTAGCGCCTTGCGGTCAGATGCCGAGCAGTTGCCATACCAGGCGGTGATGCAACCGGTCAGGATGCTCTTGATGGTGCAGCTGTAGAACCTTTTGAGGATCTGGGGGCCCATACTAAATCTTTCCAGTCTCCTGTAGGGGAAAAGGTTTTGTTGTGCCCTCTTAACGACTGTCTTGGTGTGTTTGGACCATGATAGTTCGTTGGTGATGTGGACACCAAGGAACTTGAAACTTTCGAACCGCTCCACTACAACCCCGTCGATGTTAATGGGGGCCTGTTTGGCCCGCCTTTTTCCTGTAGTCCACGATCAGCTCCTTTGTCTTGCTCACATTGAGGGAGAGGTTGTTGTCCTGGCACCACACTGCCAGGTCTCTAACCTCCTACCTATAGGCCGTCTCGTCATTGTCGGTGATCAGGCCTACCACTGTTGTGTCGTCAGCAAATTTAATGATGCTGTTGGAGTCGTGTTTGGCCACGCAGTTGTGGGTGAACAGGGAGTACAGAAGGGGACTAAGTACACACCCCTGAAGGGCCCCAGTGTTAAGGATCAGCTTGGCAGACATATTGTTGCCTGCTCTTACCGCCTGGGGGCGGCCCATCAGGAAGTCCAGGATCCAGTTGCAGAGGGAGGTGTTTAGTCCCAGGGTCCTTAGCTTAGTGATGAGCTTTTTGGGCACTATGGTGTTGAACGCTGAGCTGTAGTCAATGAACAGCATTCTCACGTAGGTGTTCCTTTTGTCTAGGTGGGATAGGGCAGTGTGGAGTGCGATTGCGTCATCTGTGAATCTGTTGGGGCGGTATGCGAATTGGAGTGGGTCTAGGGTGGATGCTGTTGATGTGAGCCATGACCAGCCTTTCAAAGCACTTCATGGCTACTGACGTGAGTGCTACGGGGCGGTAATCCTTTAGGCAGATTACTTTTGCTTCCTTGGGCAAAGGGACTATGGTGGTCTGCTTGAAACATGTAGGTATTACAGACTAGGTCAGGGAGAGGTTGAAAGTGTCAGTGAAGACACTTGACAGTTGGTCCTGCGCATGCTTTGAGTTCACGTCCTGGTGATCCATCTGGCCCAGTGGCTTTGTGAATGTTGACCTGTTTAAAGATTTTGTTCACATCACATTAGATGAAGGAAGCATTGGAAGACACAGCATTAGATAAAGGAAGCATTAGATGACACAGCATAAGATAAAGGAAGCATTAGAAAACACAGCATTAGATAAAGGAAGCATTAGAAAACACAGCATTAGATAAAGGAAGCATTAGAAGACACAGCATAAGATAAAGGAAGCATTAGAAAACACAGCATTAGATAAAGGAAGCATTAGAAAACACAGCATTAGATAAAGGAAGCATTAGAAGACAGCATTAGATAAAGGAAGCATTAGAAGACAGCATTAGATAAAGGAAGCATTAGAAGACAGCATTAGATAAAGGAAGCATTAGAAGACACAGCATTAGATAAAGGAAGCATTAGAAGACACAGCATTAGATAAAGGAAGCATTAGAAGACACAGCATAAGATAAAGGAAGCATTAGAAGACACAGCATTAGATAAAGGAAGCATTAGAAGACACAGCATTAGATAAAGGAAGCATTAGAAGACACAGCATTAGATAAAAGAAGCATTAGAAGACACAGCATTAGATAAAGGAAGCATTAGAAGACACAGCATTAGATAAAGGAAGCATTAGATGACACAGCATTAGATAAAGGAAGCATTAGAAGACACAGCATTAGATAAAGGAGGCATTAGAAGACAGCATTAGATAAAGGAAGCATTAGATGACACAGCATTAGATAAAGGAAGCATTAGAAGACAGCATTAGATAAAGGAAGCATTAGAAGACACAGCATTAGATAAAGGAAGCATTAGAAGACACAGCATTTGATAAAGGAAGCATTAGAAGACACAGCATTAGATAAAGGAAGCATTAGAAGACACAGCATTAGATAAAGGAAGCATTAGAAGACACAGCATTAGATAAAGGAGGCATTAGAAGACAGCATTAGATAAAGGAAGCATTAGAAGACACAGCATTAGATAAAGGAAGCATTAGAAGACACAGCATTAGATAAAGGAAGCATTAGAAGACAGCATTAGATAAAGGAAGCATTAGAAGACACAGCATTAGATAAAGGAAGCATTAGAAGACACAGCATTAGATAAAGGAAGCATTAGAAGACACAGCATTAGATAAAGGAAGCATTAGAAGACACAGCATTAGATAAAGGAAGCATTAGAAGACAGCATTAGATAAAGGAAGCATTAGAAGACACAGCATTAGATAAAGGAAGCATTAGAAGACACAGCATTAGATAAAGGAAGCATTAGAAGACAGCATTAGATAAAGGAAGCATTAGAAGACACAGCATTAGATAAAGGAAGCATTAGAAGACAGCATTAGATAAAGGAAGCATTAGAAGACACAGCATTAGATAAAGGAAGCATTAGAAGACACAGCATTAGATAAAGGAAGCATTAGAAGACAGCATTAGATAAAGGAAGCATTAGAAGACACAGCATTAGATAAAGGAAGCATTAGAAGACACAGCATTAGATAAAGGAAGCATTAGAAGACACAGCATTAGATAAAGGAAGCATTAGAAGACAGCATTAGATAAAGGAAGCATTAGAAGACACAGCAATAGATAAAGGAAGCATTAGAAGACAACATTATAATTCTAATATGGGGGGAAGGAAGGAAAAGTTGGCTCTGTCACATTGCTATGAAAGCTAAGAATCAGTAATTCCTTAAAGCCATAATCAAATCCCTGTACGATGAACCTCACTCCTCTTTGTCTTGTGAAATACGCTTACTGTAAATATCAGGGTATTTTCCTTTGCAAGTCCTAAATATGACTGACGATTTGGTTACGTAGAGTTTCAGAGTGACCTGGTCTAAGGACATTTTGAGGTGAAAGTTTAAAATGGATTCATTGTGTTCATGGTATTCAGTTTTGTTTGATTGAAGTCGCCCCAGCGTTTCGGATGGAGGAAAGGAGAAGAATCTCAGCAGTAGTGTTTAGGATGGAGGGGAGGAGAGGACTCTCAGCAGTAGTGTTTAGGATGGAGGGGAGGAGAAGACTCTCAGCAGTAGTGTTTAGGATGGAGGGGAGGAGAAGACTCTCAGCAGTAGTGTTTAGGATGGAAGGGAGGAGAAGACTCTCAGCAGTAGTGTTTAGGATGGAGGAGAGGAGAGGACTCTTAGCAGTAACTCCAGTGTTTAGGATGGAGGAGAGGAGAAGACTCTCAGCAGTAGTGTTTAGGATGGAGGAGAGGAGAAGACTCTCAGCAGTAGTGTTTAGGATGGAGGAGAGGAGAAGACTCTCAGCAGTAGCTCCAGTGTTTAGGATGGAGGAGAGGAGAGGACTCTCAGCAGTAGTGTTTAGGATGGAGGGGAGGAGAAGACTCTCAGCAGTAGTGTTTAGGATGGAGGGGAGGAGAAGACTCTCAGCAGTAGTGTTTAGGATGGAAGGGAGGAGAAGACTCTCAGCAGTAGTGTTTAGGATGGAGGAGAGGAGAGGACTCTTAGCAGTAACTCCAGTGTTTAGGATGGAGGAGAGGAGAAGACTCTCAGCAGTAGTGTTTAGGATGGAGGAGAGGAGAAGACTCTCAGCAGTAGTGTTTAGGATGGAGGAGAGGAGAAGACTCTCAGCAGTAGCTCCAGTGTTTAGGATGGAGGAGAGGAGAGGACTCTCAGCAGTAGTGTTTAGGATGGAGGAGAGGAGAAGACTCTCAGCAGTAGGTCCAGTGTTTAGGATGGAGGAGAGGAGAGGACTCTCAGCAGTAGCTCCAGTGTTTAGGATGGAGGAGAGGAGAGGACCCTCAGCAGTAGTGTTTAGGATGGAGGAGAGGAGAAGACTCTCAGCAGTAGCTCCAGTGTTTAGGATGGAGAAGAGGAGAAGACTCTCAGCAGTAGTGTTTAGGATGGAGGAGAGGAGAGGACTCTCAGCAGTAGTGTTTAGGATGGAGGAGAGGAGAAGACTCTCAGCAGTAGCTCCAGTGTTTAGGATGGAGGAGAGGAGAGGACTCTCAGCAGTAGTGTTTAGGATGGAGGGGAGGAGAAGACTCTCAGCAGTAGTGTTTAGGATGGAGGAGAGGAGAGGACTCTCAGCAGTAGCTCCAGTGTTTAGGATGGAGGAGAGGAGAAGACTCTCAGCAGTAGCTCCAGTGTTTAGGATGGAGGAGAGGAGAGAACTCTCAGCAGTAGTGTTTAGGATGGAGGGGAGGAGAAGACTCTCAGCAGTAGTGTTTAGGATGGAGGAGAGGACTCTCAGCAGTAGTGTTTAGGATGGAGGAGAGGAGAAGACTCTCAGCAGTAGTGTTTAGGATGGAGGAGAGGAGAAGACTCTCAACATGTCACTATGTAATGTAGCCAACGTAGTGTAAATGTCAGGTCAACAGTTCAATAAAAATGGACGCTTAAGTAGAAGTATATAGTGGTTTAGCTGACCGTGAGTATCCATTCTTTAAAATAAAAATGTTTTAACCTTTATTTAACTAGACATTAGATAGCCTTTTGGAATGCCAAGTGATTCAGCTACTTGACGTTCTGACCTCGATGGTTCGTTAAAGTTGACCCTCTTTAAGGGCAAAAGTCCATGTAGAAAAATGTCAGATTGACCTCACAAGCACTGAGGTCCTCTGATCTCTGCTGTTGAGTTCAATGCACCAGTTGACTTACTGGAGGGAAATAGTCCATTATGAAGAACTCCCACAAACCACCCCACCTCTCCCCCCACCCAGCCCTCCACCCACCACCCCAACCACCACCCCACCACACCACCCCACCCCTCCCCTCCACCCAGCCCTCCACCCACCACACCACCCCACAACACCACCCCTCCCCTCCACCCACCACCCCTCCACACCGCCCATTCTACCCACCACCACACCCCACCACCCCTCCACACCGCCCCCTCCACCCACTTTACCATTGAAGACTATAGCTGGGCTTGGAGACAGTTTCAGACCAGTTCTTTAGCATGGAAGGTTATAGCACCCCAGCCCTCCACCCACCACCCCACCCCACCACCCCCTCACCCGCTCCACCCCTAAACCCCCTCACCCCTTACACCCTGCACCCCTCCACCCCTAAACCCCCTCACCCCTTACACCCTGCACCCCTCCACCCCTAAACCCCCTCACCCCTTACACCCTGCACTCCTCCACCCCTAAACCCCCTCACCCCTTACACCCTGCACCACTCCACCCCACTCCACTGTCCTGTAGGTCCAGACACGTCATGTTTCTTCTCTCCCTCTATTTCCAGGGGTTCACTCCGTCTCTTACACCCTGCAGCTTTACCCACAAACCCCTTTACTACTCTGCTGACTCCATCTCTTCCGTCTCCGCCATATTAAAACGACATCATCAATAATGGACGTTATCAATCACCGGCCGTTGACCGGCCAACCTTACTCCCCCAAATGGATGAGTCCCGGGCTTTGTGTTGTGTAGCGCTACGCTGATGCAGTGATGCAGTGGTGCAGGGTCAGGCTTGGACAGGTTACCAGAGAACGCATGGGAAGGAATCAGGGCTACGTCCCAAATGGCTCCCTATTCCCCATGTAGTGCACTACTTTTGACCATAGGGCCCATAGAGAATAGGGTACCTTGTTGGGACTCAGTTCCTTCCTCTTATCATCACTATGCCTCTGAGCTGTGGTTATATTTCATATTTTTATATTTCACATAATAACCAAATCCTCCTCCCACTGCCCTTCATGCTTCCTAGCCCTACCTGGCAGAACTGAACAAGGGCAACATAGCTTCCCCTCTGCTAAAGTATAGACTGGTGGTGCTGCCATGCACTTAATGAGCTGTATTTACCACACCAAACAATTACACACATGCAGACATGTAGCCTGTTTTTTACACTACAGTATCTCTCTTTTAAAATGTGTATGTAACAACCAGTTTAGAAAGGTGAATAGAGTTGAAAAGAACATTCAGATTCCATAGGTTACATTAGGGCATTTTGTATTGTGCAGAACAGAACAGAGGAATCCCTCGTCATCACTGTAACTCAGACAATATGAAGTAGAAGCCAGACACAGAGACTTCCTCTAACTAGTAAATGGTTCAGCAAGTTGAAATAGAGCCACACTTCCTTCTAATTGAAACTAATACTCAGAGCCATGGGGACTGACACGTGGTGTGACAAATGTGACGGATCAATATTTGGACACACATTCATTTATTGAGAGAGAGAGTTATTTAGCCACAGAGCGTACAGGAGAAAGAATATGTCTGTATTAATCTAACTCAGAAAGGTGAGGGAGAATACAGATGAAATAACTCATATTGACGCTACAGTTAACATCAGGGGGATGGAGTTAGCTAGCTCCTTCAACCGTCATCCCAACTCACCCTACCTACCTACCCCACCCGGGCCCAGCCACCCGGGCCCAGCCACCCGGGCCCAGCCACCCGGGCCCAGCCACCCGGGCCCAGCCACCTTACTGGCATGGAGAAGATTGCTTTCTGAACACATGTCACCCCTTTCCTCAGCCTCACACTCCCTCCCTCCATCCCTCCATCCCTCCCTCCTTCCCCCAACTGAAAAGAAACAACAACAAGAAAGAAAAGAAAAGAATCAAGATTAAAGTTCACTCTTTTCCCCTCCTGTTGTATTGATCTCTCCATCCATCACACACATCCCTCCATCTTTCTGTGGTGTTGGGTATTGATTACTACTAATGTGTTGGGCCTGTCGGTCAGCCTACAGGGAGAGATGGAAGGTTATAGCAGGGCTTGGTAACAGGTTCAGACCAGTTCTTTACCATGGAAGGTTCTAGCAGGGCTTGGTAACGGTTTCAGACCAGTTCTTTACCATGGAAGAATATAGCTGGGCTTGGTAACAGGTTCAGACCAGTTCTTTACCATGGAAGATTATAGCTGGGGTTGGTAACAGGTTCAGTCCAGTTCTTTACCATGGAAGATTATATCTGGGCTTGGTAACAGGTTCAGACCAGTTCTTTACCATGGAAGGTTATATCTGGGCTTGGGAACGGTTTCAGACCAGTTCTTTACCATGGAAGGTTCTAGCAGGGCTTGGTAACAGGTTCAGACCAGTTCTTCACCATGGAAGGTTCTAGCAGGGCTTGGTAACAGGTTCAGACCAGTTCTTTACCATGGAAGGTTATATCTGGGCTTGGTAACAGGTTCAGACCAGTTCTTTAACTTGGAAGGTTATAGCTGGGCTTGGTAACAGTTTCAGACCAGTTCTTTACCATGGAAGGTTATATCTGGGCTTGGTAACAGGTTCAGACCAGTTCTTCACCATGGAAGGTTATATCTGGGCTTGGTAACAGCTTCAGACCAGTTCTTCACAATGGAAGGATATATCTGGGCTGGGTAACAATTTTAGGCCAGTTCTTACGTTTGCAATTGCAACAAATAATCTGCTCAGACCCCAACCAAGGAGCATTAAAAGTCGTGCTATAAATTCTCAGACAACCCAAAGATTCCTTGATGCCCTTCCAGACTGCCTCTGCCTACCCAAGGACGTCAGAGGACAAAAATCAGTTAACCACCTAACCGAGGAACTCAATTTAACCTTGCGCAATACCCTAGATGCAGTTGCACCCCTAAAAACTAAAAACATCTGTCATAAGAAACTAGCTCCCTGGTATACAGAAAATACACGAGCTCTGAAGCAAGCTTCCAGAAAATTGGAACGGAAATGGCGCCACACCAAACTGGAAGTCTTCCGACTAGCTTGGAAAGACAGTACCGTGCAGTATCGAAGAGCCCTTACTGCTGCTCGATCATCCTATTTTTCCAACTTAATTGAGGAAAATAAGAACAATCCGAAATTTCTTTTTGATACTGTCGCAAAGCTAACTAAAAAGCAGCCTTCGCAAATGGAGGATGGCTTTCACTTCAGCAGTAATAAATTTATGAACTTCTTTGAGGAAAAGATCATGATCATTAGAAAGCAAATTACAGACTCCTCTTTAAATCTGGGTATTCCTCCAAAGCTCCATTGTCCTGAGTCTGCACAACTCTGCCAGGACCTAGGATCAAGGGAGATACTAAAGTGTTTTAGTACTATATCTCTTGACGCAATGATGAAAATAATCATGGCCTCCAAACCCTCAAGCTGCATACTGGACCCTATTCCAACTAAACTACTGAAAGAGCTGCTTCCTGTGCTTGGCCCTCCTATGTTGAACATAATAAACGGCTCTCTATCCACCGGATGTGTACCAAGCTCACTAAAAGTGGCAGTAATAAAGCCTCTCTTGAAAAAGCCGAATCTTGATCCAGAAATTATAAAAAACTATCGGCCTATATCGAATCTTCCATTCCTCTCCAAAATTTTAGAAAAAGCTGTTGCACAGCAACTGACTGCCTTCCTGAAGACAAACAATGTATACGAAACGCTTCAGTCTGGTTTTAGACCCCATCATAGCACTGAGACTGCACTTGTGAAGGTGGTAAATGACCTTTTAATGACGTCAGACCGAGGCTCTGCATCTGTCCTCGTGCTCCTAGATCTTAGTGCCGCTTTTGATACCATCGATCACCACATTCTTTTGGAGAGATTGGAAACCCAAATTGGTCTACATGGACAAGTTCTGGCCTGGTTTAGATCTTATCTGTCGGAAAGATATCAGTTTGTCTCTGTGAATGGTTTGTCCTCTGACAAATCAATTGTAAATTTCGGTGTTCCTCAAGGTTCCGTTTTAGGACCACTATTGTTTTCACTATATATTTTACCTCTTGGGGATGTCATTCGAAAACATAATGTTAAATTTCACTGCTATGCAGACGACACACAGCTGTACATTTCAATGAAACATGGTGAAGCCCCAAAATTGCCCTCGCTAGAAGCCTGTGTTTCAGACATAAAGAAGTGGATGGCTGCAAACTTTCTACTTTTAAACTCGGACAAAACAGAGATGCTTGTTCTAGGTCCCAAGAAACAAAGAGATCTTCTGTTGAATCTGACAATTAATCTGGATGGTTGTACAGTCGTCTCAAATAAAACTGTGAAGGACCTCGGCGTTACTCTGGACCCTGATCTCTCTTTTGAAGAACATATCAAGACTGTTTCAAGGACAGCTTTTTTCCATCTACGTAACATTGCAAAAATCAGAAATTTTCTGTCCAAAAATGACGCAGAAAAATTAATCCATGCTTTTGTTACTTCTAGGCTGGACTACTGCAATGCTTTACTTTCCGGCTACCCGGATAAAGCACTAAATAAACTTCAGTTAGTGCTAAATACGGCTGCTAGAATCCTGACTAGAACCAAAAAATTTGATCATATTACTCCAGTGTTAGCCTCCCTACACTGGCTTCCTGTTAAGGCAAGGGCTGATTTCAAGGTTTTACTGCTAACCTACAAAGCATTACATGGGCTTGCTCCTACCTATCTTTCCGATTTGGTCCTGCCGTACATACCTACACGTACGCTACGGTCACAAGACGCAGGCCTCCTAATTGTCCCTAGAATTTCTAAGCAAACGGCTGGAGGTAGGGCTTTCTCCTATAGAGCTCCATTTTTATGGAATGGTCTGCCTACCAATGTGAGAGACGCAGACTCAGTCTCAACCTTTAAGTCTTTACTGAAGACTTATCTCTTCAGTAGGTCCTATGATTAAGTATAGTCTGGCCCAGGAGTGTGAAGGTGAACGGAAAGGCTGGAGCAACGAACCGCCCTTGCTGTCTCTGCCTTGCCGGTTCCCCTCTTTCCACTGGGATTCTCTGCCTCTAACCCTTTTACAGAGGCTGAGTCACTGGCCTACTGGTGTTCTTCCATGCCGTCCATGGGAGGGGTGCGTCACTTGAGTGGGTTGAGTCACTGACGTGGTCTTCCTCTCTGGGTTGGCGCCCCCCCCCCCCCCCCTTGGGTTGTGCCATGGCGGAGATCGTTGTGGGCTATACTCGGCCTTGTCTTAGGACGGTAAGTTGGTGGTTGGAGACATCCCTCTAGTGGTGTGGGGGCTGTGCTTTGGCAAAGTGGGTGGGGTTATATCCTGCCTGTTTGGCCCTGTCCGGGGGTATCATCGGATGGGGCCACAGTGTCTTCTGATCCCTCCTGTCTCAGCCTCCAGTATTTATGCTGCAGTAGTTTATGTGTCGGGGGGCTAGGGTCAGTCTGTTACATCTGGAGTATTTCTCTTGTCTTATCCGGTGTCCTGTGTGTATTTAAATATGCTCTCTCTAATTCTCTCTTTCTCTCTTTCTGTCTTTCTCTCGGAGGACCTGAGCCCTAGGACCATGCCTCAGGACTACCTGGTATGATGACTCCTTGCTGTCCCCAGTCCACCTGGCCGTGCTGCTGCTCCAGTTTCAACTGTTCTGCCTGCGGCTATGGAACCCTGACCTGTTCACCGGACGTGCTTGTTGCACCCTCGACAACTACTATGATTATTATTATTTGACCATGCTGGTCATTTATGAACATTTTAACATTTTAACATTTTGACCATGTTCTGTTTTAATATCCACCCTGCACAGCCAGAAGAGGACTGGCCACCCCTCATAGCCTGGTTCCTCTCTAGGTTTCTTCCTAGGTTTTTGGCCTTTCTAGGGAGTTTTTCCTAGGGAGTTTTTCCTAGCCACCGTGCTTCTTTCACATGCTTTGCTTGCTGTTTGGGGTTTTAGGCTGGGTTTCTGTACAGCACTTTGAGAATATCAGCTGATGTACGAAGGGCTATATAAAAATAAATTTGATTTGATTTGATTCTTTACCATGGAAGATTATAGCTGGGCTTGGTAACAGGTTCAGACCAGTTCTTTACCATGGAAGAATATAGCTGGGCTTGGTAACAGGTTCAGACCAGTTCTTTACCATGGAAGAATATAGCTGGGCTTGGTAACAGGTTCAGACCAGTTCTTTACCATGTAAGGTTATAGCTGGGCTTGGTAACAGGTTCAGACCAGTTCTTTACCATGGAAGGTTATAGCTGGGCTTGGTAACAGGTTCAGACCAGTTCTTTACCATGGAAGGTTATAGCTGGGCTTGGTAACAGGTTCAGACCAGTTCTTTACCATGGAAGGTTATATCTGGGCTTGGTAACAGTTTCAGACCAGTTCTTCACCATGGAAGGTTATAGCTGGGCTTGGTAACAGTTTCAGACCAGTTCTTCACCATGGAAGGTAATATCAGGGCTTGGTAACAGTTTCAGTCCAGTTCTTTACCATGGAAGAATATAGCTGGGGTTGGTAACAGGTTCAGACCAGTTCTTTACCATGGAAGAATATAGCTGGGCTTGGTAACAATTTCAGACCAGTTCTTTACCATGGAAGGTTCTAGCAGGGCTTGGTAACAGGTTCAGACCAGTTCTTCACCATGGAAGGTTATATCTGGGCTTGGTGACCTTTTCAGACCCATTTTTCACCAAAGACAGATTGGATGTAATTGTGGAAGTGTACTTTGCAGGATCGTTGTTGCGTTATCATGTTAATAACGCTCCCACTTTCACAGCATAGTGTTCCAGCTGAGTGAACATCAGTCTATAGTTAGGACCATTATTATCATGTTAATAACTCTCCCACTTTCACAGCATAGTGTTCCAGCTGAGTGAACATCAGTCTATAGTTAGGACCATTATTATCATGTTAATAACTCTCCCACTTTCACAGCATATTGTTCCAGCTGAGTGAACATCAGTCTATAGTTAGGACCATTATTATCATGTTAATAACTCTCCCACTTTCACAGCATAGTGTTCCAGCTGAGTGAACATCAGTCTATAGTTAGGACCATTATTATCATGTTAATAACTCTCCCACTTTCACAGCATAGTGTTCCAGCTGAGTGAACATCAGTCTATAGTTAGGACCATCACTATCATGTTTCAGGTAAAACCCAGATGCAGACAACGTCAGAGTAACATCAGTTTATTAATCCAACAGGGCAGGCAAGGGTCAGTAATCCAGATAGCTGGGGCAAAGGTACAGGACGGCAGGCAGGCTCAGGGTAGGCAGGGGTCAGTAATCCAGATAGCTGGGGCAAAGGTACAGGACGGCAGGCAGGCTCAGGGTAGGCAGGGGTCAGTAATCCAGATAGCTGGGGCAAAGGTACAGGACGGCAGGCAGGCTCAGGGTAGGCAGGGGTCAGTAATCCAGATAGCTGGGGCAAAGGTACAGGACGGCAGGCAGGCTCAGGGTAGGCAGGGGTCAGTAATCCAGATAGCTGGGGCAAAGGTACGGGACGGCAGGCAGGCTCAGGGTAGGCAGGGGTCAGTAATCCAGATAGCTGGGGCAAAGGTACGGGACGGCAGGCAGGCTCAGGGTAGGCAGGGGTCAGTAATCCAGATAGCTGGGGCAAAGGTACGGGACGGCAGGCAGGCTCAGGGTAGGCAGGGGTCAGTAATCCAGATAGCTGGGGCAAAGGTACGGGACGGCAGGCAGGCTCAGGGTAGGCAGGGGTCAGTAATCCAGATAGCTGGGGCAAAGGTACAGGACGGCAGGCAGGCTCAGGGTAGGCAGGGGTCAGTAATCCAGATAGCTGGGGCAAAGGTACAGGACGGCAGGCAGGCTCAGGGTAGGCAGGGGTCAGTAATCCAGATAGCTGGGGCAAAGGTACGGGACGGCAGGCAGGCTCAGGGTAGGCAGGGGTCAGTAATCCAGATAGCTGGGGCAAAGGTACGGGACGGCAGGCAGGCTCAGGGTAGGCAGGGGTCAGTAATCCAGATAGCTGGGGCAAAGGTACGGGACGGCAGGCAGGCTCAGGGTAGGCAGGGGTCAGTAATCCAGATAGCTGGGGCAAAGGTACGGGACGGCAGGCAGGCTCAGGGTAGGCAGGGGTCAGTAATCCAGATAGCTGGGGCAAAGGTACAGGACGGCAGGCAGGCTCAGGGTAGGCAGGGGTCAGTAATCCAGATAGCTGGGGCAAAGGTACAGGACGGCAGGCAGGCTCAGGGTAGGCAGGGGTCAGTAATCCAGATAGCTGGGGCAAAGGTACGGGACGGCAGGCAGGCTCAGGGTAGGCAGGGGTCAGTAATCCAGATAGCTGGGGCAAAGGTACGGGACGGCAGGCAGGCTCAGGGTAGGCAGGGGTCAGTAATCCAGATAGCTGGGGCAAAGGTACAGGACGGCAGGCAGGCTCAGGGTAGGCAGGGGTCAGTAATCCAGATAGCTGGGGCAAAGGTACAGGACGGCAGGCAGGCTCAGGGTAGGCAGGGGTCAGTAATCCAGATAGCTGGGGCAAAGGTACAGGACGGCAGGCAGGCTCAGGGTAGGCAGGGGTCAGTAATCCAGATAGCTGGGGCAAAGGTACAGGACGGCAGGCAGGCTCAGGGTAGGCAGGGGTCAGTAATCCAGATAGCTGGGGCAAAGGTACAGGACGGCAGGCAGGCTCAGGGTAGGCAGGGGTCAGTAATCCAGATAGCTGGGGCAAAGGTACAGGACGGCAGGCAGGCTCAGGGTAGGCAGGGGTCAGTAATCCAGATAGCTGGGGCAAAGGTACAGGACGGCAGGCAGAATGGTCAACACCGGGAAACCAAGAACAATCGCAAGACAGGAGCAGAGGGAAACCACTGGTAGGCTTGACAAAACAAAACGAACTGGCAACATACAAAGAGAGAACACAGGTAGAAATACACAGGGGATAATGGGGAAGATGGGCGACACCTGGAGGGGGGTGGAGACATTCACAAAGACAGGTGAAACAGATCAGGGTGGGACAATTACTGGTAATTCTGTCCCGCTAGCTGGACTTTTGTTTCACTGATAGAGCAGGTATCCGTCAAGAGCTGAATGCCTACAGCTGAGTCTCAGGACTGTAGATTGTAGTGCAGGGAAATAGAGTATAGACCTGTTTTAATGTAGGGACTATTACCATAACAACTATTACCATAACAACTATTACCATAACAACTCATCAAAGTGGGTGCTAGGTTTCCTCACATGTTGTCATCTGATGTCACACAGACCCTTAGGAGAGGTACAAGTCACATTAGGCTGGATTTACAGGGTGGTTTTTCTACTAGATGATTGCAATAGATGTCATAGTTAAATTCATGGAGACATTAGATTTTGTGTCTTACTTTACCCCGTCTCAGATCTCAGATGTGTCGTCAGGCCTAACTAGACGTCATAAAGGGAACATCTGTGACATGTTTCAATTAAAAACAAATTACTTATCAGAAGCTGACAGACTGAGATAAAACTCAAGTCACCATCTGGAGAGAAAGTGGAGAGAAGTATGAAAGTATTGTACCTCTCACTAAATTACATTTTTATTAGTCACATACACATGTTATTTAACTAGGCATGTCAGTTAAGAGCAAATTCTTATTTACAATGATGGCCTAATCCGGCCTTCCCTACGGGACTCCCGATCACGGCCAGTTGTGATACAGCCCGGGATCAAACCAGGGTTGGCAGTGACTTAGACTGCTGCGCCACTCGGGAGCAGATGTTACAGGTGTAGCGAAATGCTTCAATCATACAACAACTATACTTCAATCCAAACAGATCACAATCAGATCACAATCTATCTGCAATGTTAAAGCTGATCTGTCCCATAAAAAAAACACAGGTGTGACGCTGGAGAAGAAATGCTATATGTCGGCTTGAGGCCGTCATTTAGAGGAACCATTTCTGTCATTTCTTATCTAACCAGAGCTGGAGGGGTTTTGCACTGACATAGAAAACAGAAGAAAACTACTCCGTTGAAAGGGCACTTGCATCTCAAATGAAAAGTTAGTACAGTCCACAGCAGCTCAGCACCTACTGATCCTAGAATAAGAACATAGCTTCTCCACTGTGGAACAGATGGCTGCTAAGACAATGTACTGAATACATTAACAGCATGTGGGCGTTTAAAGACGACTAGGCGAGGAGAGTATACATAAAATTGATTGGTTTCTATGTGAAGATGAAAGCAGTACGTCTGGTATATTTAACTCTATCTGCAAGGTTGCTCTGGCAGTACAGTTGTACAGTCTGTAATTCTCTAGTTTGAGTCATTAGTAATATTGATATATTTCATAAACCGCTCCCAGGCAGGAAAAGTTATATTATTTAACAAACTGGCACACTAAAACCACCTCCAGTCAGGAGAATAATCTTATTTAACACACTGGGCCACTAAACCCACCTCCAGACAGGAGAATTCATCTTATTTAACACACTGGGCCACTAAACCCACCTCCAGTCAGGAGAATTCATCTTATTTAACACACTGGGCCACTAAACCCACCTCCAGTCAGGAGAATTCATCTTATTTAACACACTGGGCCACTAAACCCACCTCCAGTCAGGATAATTCATCTTATTTAACACACTGGGCCACTAAACCCACCTCCAGTCAGGATAATTCATCTTATTTAACACACTGGGCCACTAAACCCACCTCCAGTCAGGAGAATTCATCTTATTTAACACACTGGGCCACTAAACCCACCTCCAGTCAGGAGAATTCATCTTATTTAACACACTGGGCCACTAAACCCACCTCCAGTCAGGAGAATTCATCTTATTTAACACACTGGCCCACTAAACCCACCTCCAGTCAGGAGAATTCATCTTATTTAACACACTGGGCCACTAAACCCACCTCCAGTCAGGAGAATTCATCTTATTTAACACACTGGGCCACTAAACCCACCTCCAGTCAGGAGAATTCATCTTATTTAACACACTGGGCCACTAAACCCACCAGTCAGGAGAATTAATCTTATTTAACACACTGGGCCACTAAACCCACCTCCAGTCAGGAGAATTCATCTTATTTAACACACTGGGCCACTAAACCCACCTCCAGTCAGGAGAATTCATCTTATTTAACACACTGGGCCACTAAACCCACCTCCAGTCAGGAGAATTCATCTTATTTAACACACTGGGCCACTAAACCCACCTCCAGTCAGGATAATTCATCTTATTTAACACACTGGGCCACTAAACCCACCAGTCAGGAGAATTCATCTTATTTAACACACTGGGCCACTAAACCCACCTCCAGTCAGGATAATTCATCTTATTTAACACACTGGGCCACTAAACCCACCTCCAGTCAGGAGAATTCATCTTATTTAACACACTGGGCCACTAAACCCACCTCCAGTCAGGAGAATTCATCTTATTTAACACACTGGGCCACTAAACCCACCTCCAGTCAGGAGAATTCATCTTATTTAACACACTGGGACACTAAACCCACCTCCAGTCAGGAGAATTCATCTTATTTAACACACTGGGCCACTAAACCCACCAGTCAGGAGAATTCATCTTATTTAACACACTGGGCCACTAAACCCACCTCCAGTCAGGAGAATTCATCTTATTTAACACACTGGGCCACTAAACCCACCTCCAGTCAGGATAATTCATCTTATTTAACACACTGGGCCACTAAACCCACCTCCAGTCAGGAGAATTCATCTTATTTAACACACTGGGCCACTAAACCCACCTCCAGTCAGGAGAATTCATCTTATTTAACACACTGGGCCACTAAACCCACCTCCAGTCAGGATAATTAATCTTATTTAACACACTGGGCCACTAAACCCACCTCCAGTCAGGAGAATTCATCTTATTTAACACACTGGGCCACTAAACCCACCTCCAGTCAGGAGAATTCATCTTATTTAACACACTGGGCCACTAAACCCACCTCCAGTCAGGAGAATTCATCTTATTTAACACACTGGCCCACTAAACCCACCTCCAGTCAGGAGAATTCATCTTATTTAACACACTGGGCCACTAAACCCACCTCCAGTCAGGAGAATTCATCTTATTTAACACACTGGGCCACTAAACCCACCTCCAGTCAGGAGAATTCATCTTATTTAACACACTGGGACACTAAACCCACCTCCAGTCAGGAGAATTCATCTTATTTAACACACTGGGCCACTAAACCCACCAGTCAGGAGAATTCATCTTATTTAACACACTGGGCCACTAAACCCACCTCCAGTCAGGAGAATTCATCTTATTTAACACACTGGGCCACTAAACCCACCTCCAGTCAGGAGAATTCATCTTATTTAACACACTGGGCCACTAAACCCACCTCCAGTCAGGATAATTCATCTTATTTAACACACTGGGCCACTAAACCCACCTCCAGTCAGGATAATTCATCTTATTTAACACACTGGGCCACTAAACCCACCTCCAGTCAGGAGAATTCATCTTATTTAACACACTGGGCCACTAAACCCACCTCCAGTCAGGAGAATTCATCTTATTTAACACACTGGGCCACTAAACCCATCTCCAGTCAGGAAAATTCATCTTATTTAACACACTGGGACACTAAACCCACCTCCAGTCAGGAGAATTCATCTTATTTAACACACTGGGCCACTAAACCCACCTCCAGTCAGGAGAATTCATCTTATTTAACACACTGGGCCACTAAACCCACCTCCAGTCAGGAGAATTCATCTTATTTAACACACTGGGCCACTAAACCCACCTCCAGTCAGGAGAATTCATCTTATTTAACACACTGGGCCACTAAACCCACCTCCAGTCAGGAGAATTCATCTTATTTAACACACTGGGCCACTAAACCCACCTCCAGTCAGGAGAATTCATCTTATTTAACACACTGGGCCACTAAACCCACCTCCAGTCAGGATAATTAATCTTATTTAACACACTGGGCCACTAAACCCACCTCCAGTCAGGAGAATTCATCTTATTTAACACACTGGGCCACTAAACCCACCAGTCAGGAGAATTCATCTTATTTAACACACTGGGCCACTAAACCCACCTCCAGTCAGGAGAATTCATCTTATTTAACACACTGGGCCACTAAACCCACCTCCAGTCAGGAGAATTCATCTTATTTAACACACTGGGCCACTAAACCCACCTCCAGTCAGGAGAATTCATCTTATTTAACACACTGGGCCACTAAACCCACCTCCAGTCAGGAGAATTCATCTTATTTAACACACTGGGCCACTAAACCCACCTCCAGTCAGGAGAATTCATCTTATTTAACACACTGGGCCACTAAACCCACCTCCAGTCAGGAGAATTCATCTTATTTAACACACTGGGCCACTAAACCCACCAGTCAGGAGAATTCATCTTATTTAACACACTGGGCCACTAAACCCACCTCCAGTCAGGAGAATTCATCTTATTTAACACACTGGGCCACTAAACCCACCTCCAGTCAGGAGAATTCATCTTATTTAACACACTGGGCCACTAAACCCACCTCCAGTCAGGAGAATTCATCTTATTTAACACACTGGGCCACTAAACCCACCTCCAGTCAGGAGAATTCATCTTATTTAACACACTGGGCCACTAAACCCACCTCCAGTCAGGAGAATTCATCTTATTTAACACACTGGGCCACTAAACCCACCTCCAGTCAGGAGAATTCATCTTATTTAACACACTGGGCCACTAAACCCAACTCCAGTCAGGAGAATTCAACTTATTTAACACACTGGGCCACTAAACCCACCAGTCAGGAGAATTCATCTTATTTAACACACTGGGCCACTAAACCCACCTCCAGTCAGGAGAATTCATCTTATTTAACACACTGGGCCACTAAACCCACCTCCAGTCAGGAGAATTCATCTTATTTAACACACTGGGCCACTAAACCCACCTCCAGTCAGGAGAATTCATCTTATTTAACACACTGGGACACTAAACCCACCTCCAGTCAGGAGAATTCATCTTATTTAACACACTGGGCCACTAAACCCACCTCCAGTCAGGAGAATTCATCTTATTTAACACACTGGGCCACTCATAGCACTTTGATGAGAAGTAACTTGGTCAACTTGAAAAGAGAACATTGAATTGAGCCAATACAAATCCATTCCTGCTGTGGAACTGTATAACGAGGTGTGAAGACAAGAGATACAACTCTTCTACTGTCTGTCTGTAATTACAGAACACAACTGAATGATAAGTATTTTTCAATTATTGCCCATTTCCTACTCAAACCGCAAGTCACTCACTTTCAAAATGTTTTTAGGCCCTTGAACTATAAGACTGGAGGATCCCTCCAGATCAGGAATAATGAGTCTTTATATTATCAGTAGAATAATGGAGGATCCCTCCAGATCAGGAATAATGAGTCTTTATATTATCAGTAGAGTAATGGAGGATCCCTCCAGATCAGGAATAATGAGTCTTTATATTATCAGTAGAGTAATGGAGGATCCCTCCAGATCAGGAATAATGAGTCTTTATATTATCAGTAGAGTAATGGAGGATCCCTCCAGATCAGGAATAATGAGTCTTTATATTATCAGTAGAGTAATGGAGGATCCCTCCAGATCAGGAATAATGAGTCTTTATATTATCAGTAGAGTAATGGAGGATCCCTCCAGATCAGGAATAATGAGTCTTTATATTATCAGTAGTGTAATGGAGGATCCCTCCAGATCAGGAATAATGAGTCTTTCTATTATCTCAGTGGAGTAAAAAATTATATTTTCGTTCAATTCAGGCCGATATGATTAGTGAAATAAAATGTATTAAAGGAAACGGAACAATCAGTTTCGCTAATGGCGTTGCTCGCCTGGTTTGACACTGTTGATGGCAAGTACAGAAAATGGTATATTCTCTATTGAGACTCACAGTTGGTGATGACTGAGAAAGAGCAGAGAATAAAGGGCATGAAAAGGGAAGTAGGAATAAATCATTCCTCATGGTGAATATGAAACAGTTGTCATGGCCAGTAGAATGTGTCTGTCTTGGGGGGTCGGATTGAAGTAGACATGGCACTGCTCTGTCCCACAGGAGATAATGTCAGTCTCTCCTCTCTCTTTCCTCTCCCTTTCCTCCTCCTCCTCTCCCCTCCTCCTCTTCTTTTCCCTTTTCTTCTCCTCCTCTCCTCTCCTCTCCTCTCCTCTCCTCTCCTCTCCTCTCCTCTCCTCTCCTCTCCTCTCCTCTCCTCTCCTCTCCTCTCCTCTCCTCTCCTCCTCTCTCTCCTCTCCCTCTCTCCTTCCTCTCCCTCTCCTCCTCCTCCTCCTCCTCCTCCTCCTCTTCCTTTCTCCTCTTCTCTCCTCCTCTCCTCTCCTCTCCTCTCCTCTCCTCTCCTCTCCTCTCCTCTCCTCTCCTCTCCTCTCCTCTCCTCTTCCGCCTTCTCCTACTCTCTTCCTCTCTTCCTTCTCTCCTCTCTTCCTTCTCTCCTCTCTTCCTCTCCTCCCCCATCCTCTCCTCTCCTTCTATCCCTCTCCTCTCCCTCTCCCTGTCCCCTCCCTCTCATCTCCTCTTCCTCTTCCTCTCCTCTTCTCCTCTCCTCTTCTCCCTCTCCTCCTCCTACTCAGAGTCCATGTAGAGAACATTTGAAAGTGAGCGTTTAATTACTTTAGCACAGATGTTGTCTAACAAACGTTCACAAGTGTTTTGTGAAGCCAGTGAGGACAGGAGACATGGAGTGAAGGTGATATCTTTCTGAGTGTGTCAAATAGTCACCTAGAATACCATGCCTTAGCCAAAACACACCCTGAACAGCAGATTCAAAACAAGTACCTCTCACATGATTTATATTTCACTGCAGAAAAAGATCAGGGCCAATAGGTTTGATAACTGTATTTCTCATGTCTAGCGGTGACAGAATACGTCAGGATGTGTGTCTGATAATTGATCAAGTCAGTCTCATCCTCCTTTGTTATTGTCTCTGTAGAGGCTACTTTATCACCATTTCTCAGTTCACTTTTTTCCCCCACATATCTGGCCCATTGTTTGTTTGTTTGTTTAATTTATCACTAAACCAAACTAAAGGACATTTTATGAAGCGTAGCGGCAAGACTATTGTTTTGTTTCTCCAGAATCCAGATCGACGACGCCCATTAAACAGTCATTAGTTATTATAAAATAACATAAGATTCTTAGTGGATCCATAGAAAGGAGTTTAAACTGGGTTTCTGTGAACTTTTATCTGGTGGACTCCTACTACATCCATCTTAATCACTTTACTAATTAGCTTTTAATTGGAAGAGAAAGTCAAAGGCCTGCAGATCAGAGGAGTACAGCTGGATGTCTCAGAAAACAAAAGGCCCAGCTTCTCTGGTGTGCTAATGGTACTTTTCTCACCAGTTCTGTAGTAATGGAGATAATATGTACCATTTTGTCAGGATTTACTGCCACGTGACCAACAGCACGACCCACATCAGAAGTAGTAGCTTACAGAAGAGAGGTAGAGGTATTCTAACTTGGGTAATTGGACAAATAAAAACAGACAAATTAAAATGGCCGTCAAACCGTACATTTTTTTCAGACTTTTCTCTCCTCTTAGAATCAGTGTTTGCTGTCAGCTAATATAGTATTTCCTTGGATTG
The DNA here is from genome assembly GCF_965601325.2 of Salmo salar. Lineage (NCBI taxonomy): Eukaryota > Metazoa > Chordata > Actinopteri > Salmoniformes > Salmonidae > Salmo > Salmo salar. The sequence continues at coordinate 81,382,510 of NC_138307.1, read as the reverse complement.
AACACAGCCATAATGAGAATCTGTGACCTTTACACTTCTCAACGGCTGCTCTTGTACACTCGCTGAGGAGGAGGAGGAGGTGGAGGAGGGATTGAGGAGGAGGATGGAGGGATGGAGTGATGGAGGTAGAGGTATGGAGGTGGACGGATGGAGTCTTAGTCACATGCATACCTAAGAATCTGGGAGTCTCTGGAGGAATACATTACGCTCTGAACCGACATCTGAGAAGACTCTGCTTGGCTTCTCACAGGAGGACAGGAGGGAGGGAGACGTAAACAGCTGAGGGCTGTAGATCGTAGGTGGCAGAGAGAGAGTTATGCACAATGGGAAATAGAAAACATGGCTGGCGGCTGAGCAGCAGAAAAGGAGGCTAGGAGGCTGGGAGGCTTGGAGACTGGGAGACTGGCAGTCTGGGAAGCTAGGAGGCTAGGAGGCTAGGAGGCTGGCAGTCTGGGAAGCTAGGAGGCTAGGAGGCTGGGAGGCTGGCAGTCTGGGAAGCTAGGAGGCTAGGAGGCTGGCAGTCTGGGAAGCTAGGAGGCTAGGAGGCTGGCAGTCTAGGAAGCTAGGAGGCTAGGAGGCTGGCAGTCTGGGAAGCTAGGAGGCTAGGAGGCTGGCAGTCTGGGAAGCTAGGACTAGGAGGCTAGGAGGCTGGCAGTCTGGGAAGCTAGGAGGCTGGGAGGCTGGCAGTCTGGGAAGTTGGGAAGCTGGCAGTCTGGGAAGTTGGGAAGCTGGCAGTCTGGGAAGTTGGAAAGCTGGCAGTCTGGGAAGCTAGGAGGCTAGGAGGCTGGGAGGCTAGAAGGCTGGGAAGCTGGCAGTCTGGGAACTAGGTGTCTGGGAGGCTAGAAGGCTGGGAAGCTAGAAGGCTGGGAAGCTAGGAGGCTAGGAGGCTGGGAGGCTAGAAGGCTGGGAGGCTGGCAGTCTGGGAAGCAAGAAGGCAAGGAGGCTGGGAGACAAGGAGGCTGGGAGAGTAGGAGGCTGGGAGACAAGGAGGCTGGGAGAGTAGGAGGCTGGGATACTAGGAGGCTGGGAGGCTGGGCTCCACATGGTCCACATGGCCTGAGGCTGGATGTGGAGGATGAGTGGAGAGAAGGGGGCGAGCCGGCAGGGTGAGACTTGAGAGGCCTCTTACAGTCCGACACTTGGAGTTATGAAACGTACTGTATAATGAATAAGGGCCTCAAAGTGGCTTTGTAATGAACAACAAAGGACAACAACATCAACAACAACATAACAAACAATTATTATTATATTTTTTTATGTCTCAGACCAGCGAGACACAGTCATAGGAGTTCGTCCCAAACGGCCCCCTATTCCCTACACAGTGCACTAGTTTTATCCAGAGCCCTATGAGGAATAGGTTGCTATTTGGGATGCAAACACAGTCATACTGTTGGAGAAAATTGGCCACTAATGCAGAACAGAACCAAGCAGCCGTTTGACGGAACAACTAAAGGAATTCACGGACCGTTTTGGTGGAGTAAAACCTCAAACAGAAATGGAGTGTGTCCCAAATGGCACCCTTTCCCCCAATATAGAGCACTACCAGCCTGGTGAAATATAGTGTCCTATAAAGGAAACAGGCTCCCATTTGGGACACAGATATGGAAATACCCTAACCCCCAGGTCACCTAGCTAGAGGGAGCCACCAGGCCCAGTCTGGACTCCCCGCTGGGCTACTTAGCGCCTGAATAAAACACAGGCCACCCTGCCTGATTGAACACATGGACACATAATGAAACAAGTTGTAAGAACTGTAAATTAGTAGCACCCCGTTCTGCTCCTTCTATCAGAACACTGCAGTACTGTAAGTGAATGAGTTCTTCTTGGTAAAAGTCTGTTTGTGTTCATGTGGACTCATCAGATGGTCGTATCATTACAGGATGATACAGAGGATGGTTGAGGAGTGTGGATCCACAAACGGTCAAGGTACTTGTCTTGCAATCCCTCAATGCTTCCAGGTGTGTATGTCTGTGTGGATGGACTTTCTATACGCAGATGGAGATCTGTGGAACTCACTCAACCGGATGTGTCCCCACTTGAGTTAGCTTTTCAGTGCAGGGGCTGGTAAGATGCTTCGGGAGGGTGGCCGTGTGTGTTTTGAGGGGCAGAGGTCCTGGGTTCGAGTCAAGAGGAAGTGATACTTGCTAAGCAGGTAGCGTAACGTCCTTTCCACATGTGCAGGTCAGTATTTGTGTCAACTTGGGGCATGGAAAGTGATTGTATGAACACATTCAGGCAGTGTGCACCTCAGCACACTATCATTTTTTAATTGAACCTTTATTTAACTAGGCAAGTCAGTAAAAAACTCATTCTTATTTACAATGACTACCTAACCCCGGCCAAACCCTAACCCCGACGACGCTGTGCCAACTGCACGCTACGCTATGGGAATCCCAATCACGGCTGGTTGTGATACAGTCTGGAATCGAACCAGGGTCTGTAGTGACACACCTAGCACTGAGATGCAGTGGCCATGGACCGCTGCGCCACTCCGGGAACATTTACACTGTAGTTAAAGGAATCAAACTGAATTGAATAAAGGTAACTATGCTAAATCATTTAAAACAAGTGATTGACTCCAGCATAAGCAGGGGTTACGATGCTCTCCGTTGATTTTCCATCTAAATTGCCTTTTTCAGAGCAAAAAAACAAATAGCTCCATGTCACGTAAATAGTCAATGTAATAACAGGTCTCACACACACAGAGGGAAAATTACATCGTAGTTTTGTTTCCATTTATTTGTCACTAGATAATGGCAGAAAATCAAACAGAGACATTTCCATATTCATCTCATTCTATTTTCTGTTCTCCGATGCGTTTGTATCTCCGTGTCACTTCCTCTTTGTGTTGTCTCCTGTACCCTTTGAAACAGGTTTTTGGGGATGATTGCATCTTGTCAAGTTTTCTGCTTGACAAATAACAAATGCTCTCATAGCTGGGATATCTTTTTGTTCGAAAATTAAAGACCTGTCACAGGATGCATGTGTCCCAGACGGCACCCTATTCCCTATATAGTGCACTACTTTAGACCAGAGCCCTATTCCCTATATAGTGCACTACTTTAGACCAGAGCCCTATTCCCTATATAGTGCACTACTTTAGACCAGAGCCCTATTCCCTATATAGTGCACTACTGTTGACCAGAGCCCTATTCCCTATATAGTGTACTACTTTAGACCAGAGCCCTATTCCTTATATAGTGCACTACTTTAGACCAGAGCCCACCTATTCCCTATATATAGTGCACTACTTTTGACCAGAGCCCTATTCCCTATATAGTGCACTACTTTTGACCAGAGCCCTATTCCCTATATAGTGTACTACTTTAGACCAGAGCCCTATTCCCTATATAGTGCACTACTGTTGACCAGAGCCCTATTCCCTATATAGTAGGGAATAGGACGCTTCCCATCCAACCTGACAGAGCTTGAGAGGATCTGCAGAGTAGAATGGGAGAAACTCCCAGTGGTCGAGTGTTTTAGCAGCGCGAGTACTACAGTCAATGTGTTGGTAGAAATTCAGTAGCGTTTTCCTCAAATTTGCTTTGTTAAAATCCTCAGCTACAATAAATGCGGCCTCAGGATATGTGTAGTTCTTTGAGGGCCATCGTGGTATCGCCTTGAGGGGGAATATACACGGTTGTGACTTTAACTGAATTCTCTTGGGAGGTAATACGGTCGGCATTTGACTGTAAGGTCCTCTATCTCTGCTCTGCGGACACTTCCTTCATTCATGATCTTCAATGCCATACAACTCTCCTTCCGTGGCCTCCAACTGCTCTTAAATACAAGTAAAACTAAATGCATGCTCTTCAACCGATCGCTGCCTGCACCTGCCCGCCCGTCCAGCATCACTACTCTGGAGGGTTCTGACTTAGAATATGTGGACAACTACAAATCCCTAGGTGTCTGGTTAGACTGTAAACTCTCCTTCCAGACTCACATCAAACATCTCCAATCCAAAGTTAAATCTAGAATTGGCTTCATATTTCGCAACAAAGCATCCTTCACTCATGCTGCCAAACATACCCTCGTAAAACTACCGATCCTCGACTTCGACGATGTCATTTACAAAATAGCCTCCAATACCATACTCAATAAACTGGATGTAGTCTATCACAGTGCCATCCGTTTTGTCACCAAAGCCCCATATACTACCCACCACTGCGACCTGTACGCTCTCGTTGGCTGGCCCTCGCTTCAAACTCGTCGCCAAACCCACTGGCTCCAGGTCATCTACAAGACCCTGCTAGGTAAAGTCCCCCCTTATCTCAGCTCACTGGTCACCATAGCAGCACCCACCTGTAGCACGCACTCCAGCAGGTATATCTCTCTGGTCACCCCCAAATCCAATTCCTCCTTTGGCCGTCTCTCCTTCCAGTTCTCTGCTGCCAATGACTGGAACGAACTACAAAAATCTCTGAAACTGGAAACACTTATCTCCCTCACTAGCTTTAAGCACCAGCTGTCAGAGCAGCTCACAGATAACTTCACCTGTACATAGCCCATCTATAATTTAGGCCAAACAACTACCTCTTCCCCTACTGTATTTATTTATTTATTTATTTTGCTCCTTTGCACCCCATTATTTCTATTTGTACTTTGCACTTTCTTCCACTACAAATCTACCATTCCAGTGTTTTACTTGCTATATTGTATTTACTTTGCCACCATGGCCTTTTTTGCCTTTACCTCCCTTATCTCACCTCATTTGCTCACATTGTATATAGACTTATTTTTCTACTGTATTATTGACTGTATGTTTGTTTTACTCCATGTGTAACTCTGTGTTGTTGTATGTGTCGAACTGCTTTGCTTTATCTTGGCCAGGTCGCAATTGCTAATGAGAACTTGTTCTCAACTTGCTTACCTGGTTAAATAAAGGTAAAATGAAAAATATAAAAAAAAATGTTTTAATTCATTTGCATTTTATATATTTTTTGGAATGAAAACCGTCCATTTTAATGACCATGACTTCACGCATCCCATTGGAACGTCGTAGTATCAGCGATTATCAGGGGGATTAAATCCAACGATCATAAAACAACACCAGAAGAACGCACAAAAGCTGGTCTGAAACTTGGTTAACGTAGTGAGCACTGGCTTTTCCTACAGAACTTCTGAATGTGGGTCAATTCATTCCCTGTCTAATGTAGCGCGGCCAGGGACACATTACCACGTTAGCACACGGAGGCTAAACGGATCCCCTCTGTGGCTCATTAAGCCGGTTGGTGTGTGTCCCCGGGCCAGCGCTAGGCTCAAACCTCGCCCGCGACCCGCCCACCCTATCATGGTCCCGTCACGGCCAAGCAGCAGCAAGCGAGAGACCATGCTCATTTTCTGCCTCACTACGTTGCATTTAGCCCAAATCGAGCTCTGACGGTCGGTCAACGCTTTGCTTCACAGCGCTCGTTCACAAGTCCATTACCTCAGAAATGGAGGAATGTTTTAAAGGTGACACACATGTGCGGTTTGCATAGAAAAATGCTTCATCATCAAGTGAATTAGCTGTCAGAAAAGCGGCCAGGCATCCTATCTATCTTTTTGTTCTGTGTTTGAACGTATTGTAAGGCAAGACAAGGCGACTTCCTTTTCTGTAGCATAATTTCAATTTGTTCCAGTACAAAGGTAATGACGCCTCGATGAATTAAACGAACATTAATTATACCATCCATATCGAAGCAGCTAAGCTTTACCTCAGGGCCCTCTATCTCCCCTCAGGAGGGTGTCGTAAGACTGCTGTCTCATCAGACGCACTCCTACTATCCTACCAAATAGCACCCTGTTCCCTCTGTAGTGCACTGCTTTAGACCAGAGCCCACCCCGTTCCCTCTATGAAGGGCACAGATTCAATTAGATATGTCTTCATTGTCTTTTGTTCAGAGATTTTCTTTGTTGCTGTTGCTTTACCTCCGATAGGAAAAGATTAATGAGAAAAAAAGAGAGACATGGCATAAGGCTAGATATAAAAAACTATCACAGCCAAGGTGCCATTTTGGGACACATCCCTATCCTCCATGGTTCATCCCAAACACAGAGAGTGTTTAGTTAGTGGATTGGATAGTGTTATTGTTAAATGGATGAAAGAGAATCACGAATTGTTAGTTTGCACCTGGATCAAAGGTTCCCTGCTATAGAGTTGATCTGGTGTCAACTGTAACCCTGTAGTCAAGCTTGATCAAACACACATGCTTTAGTGAGGTGCAGGGCCAGGAACAAGTCGCTATAAAATAAATAACAAATAAATAACAACATTTCCATCCTGCAGGTCAAATGCCCGGATGGAAATGGTCACCTAACGTTGTGTCCTGGTCTCCTGGAGGTTTTGTGTAGTTCCTGGTTTGTCCTGGGGATGTCCCCGAGGACATTTTTAGGATGTTGTCTCCTGGAGATATTGTGTAGTTCCTGGTTTGTCCTGGGGATGTCTCCGAGGACATTTTTAGGACGTTGTTTTATGGTCTCCTGGAGGTTTTGTGTAGTTCCCGGTTTGTTCTGGGGATGTCCCTGAGGACATTTTTAGGATGTTGTCTCCTGGAGGTTTTGTGTAGTTCCTGGGGATGTCTCCGAGGACATTTTTAGGACATTGTTTTATGGTCTGTAGGTTTTGTGTAGTTCCTGGTTTGTTCTGGGATGTCCCTGAGGACATTTTAGGATGTTGTTTTATGAACCCCTGGAGATTTTTGTCTAGTTCCCGGTTTGTCCTGATGGACGTCACCTGATGGCCTTAAATCAACATTCTACCTAGGTCACGTGGACTATATTTTCATTACACATCATCCCTTGTTAATGTTACCAAGCCCATCAAGACCCTGATTGGTGAACCACTCACAGCTTTTTGTCTTTTGGCAAACAGTGAATTTCAACTTAGATATTTGACATACAGTAATTATTACTTAACATGTCCTCACCTGGGATTTGAACTCACAACCTCTTGTTTCACAACAATCTTGTTGCTATTTGCACATCAAAGTAAATCTCAGCTCTGTTAAAAAAAATGCACTCAAGAAAAACTATTATATTTATCATAGTTATTCAGTAGTAACATTGAAACAGAATAATCTGCCGCACCAACATTAGACAACTATTCTAAAAACTGAACCTCAAACTGCTGAAATAAGTAAATGAAGTCAATGAGAGAATAGTTAGATTAACTGATGACTAAAATAGCAGTGCAGATGGAACTCTTTTGTTAAGTGCAGAGATGTATTATTGGTAAATTAATGTGTAGAGGAAACTCTAACATACTTTGTGGTACAGCATACCTCAAATCCAGAGGTTGTGAATTCAAATCCCAGGTGCGGTCATACTGAAAAGTCGGTACTGAGTAATCATGCCAAATGTAATCATATTGTCATTGATTAAAGATGTTTATGCTACGTTAGCCGAACAGCGTACCACTTACCTTAAAACCCACAAACCATTTATGGACTTTACTTATAATCAGGGAAGCTTTAGGGGATCATGACACAATGTCCAAGAACGTCCAAAAAACGTCCTCAGGGACATCCCCAAGACAAACCCGGAACTAGACAAAACCTCCATGGGACCATGACACAACATCCCAAGAACATTCTAAAAACGTCTTGCAGGATGTCCCCGAGACCATCCCCCAAAGTCCTAAGGACTAGTAAAATGAACGTTCTAAATAGGTCCTGACATGGTCCTCAGTGAGGTCCTGGGAACTTACAGGGAACTAGACAAAGGTCCCCCTAAAGAACATTCTCTTGGGACCATCATGCATCAGAACGTTCCCAGAACGTCAGAGGGATAATGTCCTCAGGACATCTCTGTTTTCTGGGAATAACCTCATGTTATATCAGCATTGTTCTCAGCTTTACTCCATACGTCCAAGGTATCGTTGTTGCATTTGTTTGTGATATTTCTTTCATTATAATCTCTTTGTCCGAACTTTTTCTAGTTTGACAAGAATATGACGGAAAATGAGCTTTCGACATTGTTTTGGACTATTTTTTTCTCTAACCCATATAAAAACATATTGCAGTAGCAAGGCTCTGGCTGGACCTAATCATCACCCAAGACAATTCACTGCATTTCTCAAAATAAACCATTCCTGCAACCATACATCCCTCCCATCTGACCTCCCAAATTCCTCCAGGAACTCGTCGTTAGGGAGGGTAAAGCAGACTGATGAGGGTTTCAGGTATCAAGGGAGATCAAGGCATCCTTGATGTGAGAAACGTGAACCAGTCCCCCCTCCCCAAATTCCAAGGTTGCGTCCCAATAATCTCACCTTCCCCCTGAAGTACGCACTTGTTCCCTACAAATGTAAAATTGTTCCCACTAGGCAAAAACTGGTTGAATCAATGTTGTTTTCATGTTATTTCACACCAAAAAAATTCTGTGCGATGACGCTGAATGAACGTAGATAACTGATTTGGATTTGAAAAAAGTCACCAACGTAAGGGAATTTCACATTTGTTTTTATGCAACTTTTAACCTAATTCCAATGACGGGTTAACATTTTGGATTGATTTCACGTTGAATTCACGTTAGTTGACAACTTAACCAAATGTAAAATCAAGCTAGATGTAGAACTGACGTCTGTGACTAGTGGTTTGGAGTGGTGTAGGTATGGGGCTAGAGAGAGTTTCTATATACCAGTCATTTACTTTTAAATCAGTGAAGAGAAGTGAACAAGTGCACACTTCAGTAGAAAGGAGAGATTATTGGGACCGACCCCAGCTCTGCCAGATATTTGGTGTTCCAGTCACACACAGGTGGCTCTCTGTTTGCAGATGAATACATTCATGTGACATTAGGACCTTGTTAAGGCCTGTGAGTAAACTCAGCCTCATTATTCAGGGCAGGAAGTTGCATCGTCAGCCTTAAGCAAAGCAGGAAGTAATTAATACCTGTTTTCAGAGAGAGAGAGAGAGGTAGCAAATGTCACTCTGACCTTTTCTGTCATGGATATCTCTCGCTCTCTCCCTCTCTCTCTCTCTCTCTCTCTCTCCCTGTCTCTCTGTCTCTCTCTCTCTGTCTCTGTCTCTCTCCCTTTCTCTCTCTCTCTCTCTCCCTGTCTCTCTGTCTCTCTCTCTCTGTCTCTGTCTCTCTCCCTTTCTCTCTCTCTCTCTCTCCCTTTCTCTCTCTCTCTCTCTCCCTCTCTCCCTCTCTCTCCCTCTCTCTCTGTCTCTCTCTGTTTCTCTCTCTGTCTCTCTCTCTGTCTCTCTCTCTGTCTCGCTTGCGCTATTTTTCGAGGCCATTAAAATGAGTCAGAAAATATACTTTTGTTTTACCTTACCCTTAAAGTAATTTGCTGTGGAGATGAGAGAAAATTATTACATTTTATAAGAGGATCCTTATATACTACAATTATGTCTCTGTAAAATTGAAAGCGTTTCTTTGGCCTTCGGTGGAAGTAGCTGCATTATCAGGTGTCATATTCCACATAGTTTTCAGTATGACGGTTTTTCCCAACGGAAGAGACACACAATTCAAAACATGATTTTGTTTTCTGAAACAAACATTCATCCACAGCTGTCCCCTTGAGAGAAGGCAGTCAGTCCACGTCTTTCAAGCAATGTCCAAGATGTTCTTCTTACTGCCTAACTAGGTATGAAGACTGGAAAGCCTTGAGAGCAACTCAAAAACTGAGTAGTTGTGATTATCAATGCCTCCCATAACAGCGATGACAGTCATATTGATGGACCCGGCCTAGATTGTGTCCGGGCACAGCGATGCGTGAAGTATTCAATCTGATTAGAAACAATACCAATACCAGCCAAGTCAGCAGCTAGGAGATAAATGCAGTGATTTCACTTAATTGACTTTGGTTGAGAGGATCCCGTTGGGAGTTCATCATGACTAATGGATCAGTCTACCTTCAGGCCCTCTATCTGCACCACCAAAAAAACTCATCCCAATCTGTAATGATCTGGCTCTACTCCCCCCCCCCTCTCAATTCATCACAATCTGTAATTATCTGGCTCTAACTCCTCCCCTTCTCAACTCATCCCAATCTGTAATTATCTGTCTCTAACTCCCCCCCTTCTCAACTCATCCCAATCTGTAATGATCTGGCTCTAACTCCTCCCCTTCTCAACTCATCCCAATCTGTAATTATCTGGCTCTAACTCCTCCCCTTCTCAACTCATCACAATCTGTAATTATCTGGCTCTAACCCCCCCCCTTCTCAACTCATCACAATCTGTAATTATCTGGCTCTACTCCCCCCCTTCTCAATTCATCACAATCTGTAATTATCTGGCTCTAACTCCCCCCCTTCTCAACTCATCACAATCTGTAATTATCTGGCTCTACTCCCCCCCTTCTCAATTCATCACAATCTGTAATTATCTGGCTCTACTCCCCCCCCCCTCTCAATTCATCACAATCTGTAATTATCTGGCTCTAACTCCCCCCCTTCTCAACTCATCACAATCTGTAATTATCTGGCTCTACTCCCCCCCTTCTCAATTCATCACAATCTGTAATTATCTGGCTCTAACTCCCCCCCTTCTCAATTCATCACAATCTGTAATTATCTGGCTCTAACACCCCCCCTTCTCAATTCATCACAATCTGTAATTATCTGGCTCTAACTCCCCCCCTTCTCAACTCATCACAATCTGTAATTATCTGGCTCTACTCCCCCCCCCCCTTCTCAACTCATCACAATCTGTAATTATCTGTCTCTAACTCCTCCCCTTCTCAACTCATCACAATCTGTAATTATCTGTCTCTAACACCCCCCCCTTCTCAACTCATCACAATCTGTAATTATCTGGCTCTAACACCCCCCCTTCTCAACTCATCACAATCTGCAATTATCTGGCTCTAACCCCCCCCCTCCCCCCTCTCAACTCATCACAATCTGTAATTATCTGGCTCTAACCCCCCCCCCCTCTCAACTCATCACAATCTGTAATTATCTGGCTCTAACACCCCCCCCCTTCTCAACTCATCACAATCTGTAATTATCTGTCTCTAACTCCCCCCCTTCTCAACTCATCACAATCTGTAATTATCTGGCTCTACTCCCCCCCCCCCCCTTCTCAACTCATCACAATCTGTAATTATCTGTCTCTAACTCCTCCCCTTCTCAACTCATCACAATCTGTAATTATCTGGCTCTAACCTCCCCTTCTCAACTCATCACAATCTGTAATTATCTGGCTCTAACTCCACCCCTTCTCAACTCATCACAATCTGTAATTATCTGGCTCTACTCCCCCCCCCCCTCTCAACTCATCACAATCTGTAATTATCTGTCTCTAACTCCCCCCCTTCTCAACTCATCACAATCTGTAATTATCTGTCTCTAACTCCTCCCCTTCTCAACTCATCACAATCTGTAATTATCTGGCTCTACTCCCCCCCCCCCTCTCAACTCATCACAATCTGTAATTATCTGTCTCTAACCCCCCCCCCCTCTCAACTCATCACAATCTGTAATTATCTGGCTCTAACTCCACCCCTTCTCAACTCATCACAATCTGTAATTATCTGGCTCTAACCTCCCCCTTCTCAACTCATCACAATCTGTAATTATCTGGCTCTAACCCCCCCCCCCCCCCTTCTCAACTCATCACAATCTGTAATTATCTGGCTCTACTCCCCCCCTCAACTCATCACAATCTGTAATTATCTGGCTCTAACTCCCCCCTTCTCAACTCATCACAATCTGTAATTATCTGTCTCTAACCCCCCCTTCTCAACTCATCACAATCTGTAATTATCTGTCTCTAACCCCCCCCCCCTCTCAACTCATCACAATCTGTAATTATCTGTCTCTAACCCCCCCTTCTCAACTCATCACAATCTGTAATTATCTGTCTCTAACCCCCCCCCCCCCTCTCAACTCATCACAATCTGTAATTATCTGGCTCTAACACCCCCCCCCCTTCTCAACTCATCACAATCTGTAATTATCTGTCTCTAACCCCCCCCCCCCCTCTCAACTCATCACAATCTGTAATTATCTGGCTCTAACACCCCCCCCCCTTCTCAACTCATCACAATCTGTAATTATCTGGCTCTAACCCCCCCCCCCCCTCTCAACTCATCACAATCTGTAATTATCTGGCTCTAACCCCCCCCCCCCCTTTCTCAACTCATCACAATCTGTAATTATCTGGCTCTAACCCCCCCTTCTCAACCCATCACAATTGATAATTATCTGTCTCTAACCCCCCCTTCTCAACTCATCACAATCTGTAATTATCTGTCTCTAACCCCCCCCCCTCTCAACTCATCACAATCTGTAATTATCTGTCTCTAACCCCCCCTTCTCAACTCATCACAATCTGTAATTATCTGTCTCTAACCCCCCCTTCTCAACTCATCACAATCTGTAATTATCTGGCTCTAACCTCCCCTTCTCAACTCATCACAATCTGTAATTATCTGGCTCTAACCCCCCCCCCCCTCTCAACTCATCACAATCTGTAATTATCTGGCTCTAACACCCCCCCCCCCCCCCCTTCTCAACTCATCACAATCTGTAATTATCTGGCTCTAACCCCCCCCCCCCCCTTCTCAACTCATCACAATCTGTAATTATCTGGCTCTAACCCCCCCTTCTCAACTCATCACAATCTGTAATTATCTGTCTCTAACCCCCCCCCCCCTTCTCAACTCATCACAATCTGTAATTATCTGTCTCTAACCCCCCCTTCTCAACTCATCACAATCTGTAATTATCTGGCTCTAACCCCCCCCCCCCTTCTCAACTCATCACAATCTGCAATTATCTGGCTCTAACCCCCCCCCCCCCCTTCTCAACTCATCACAATCTGTAATTATATGGCTCTACTCCCCCCCCCTTCTCAACTCATCACAATCTGTAATTATCTGGCTCTAACGAAGGGGGACTGACTGAGTGACTGTAGGGCTGTTGACAGAGGAAGGGGGACTGACTGAGTGACTGTAGGGGTGTTGACAGAGAAAAAGGGACTGACTGAGTGACTGTAGGGGTGTTGATAGAGGAATGGGGACTGACTCAGTGACTGTAGGGGTGTTGATAGGGGGACTGACTGAGTGACTGTAGGGGTGTTGATAGAGATAGGGGGACTGACTGAGTGACTGTAGGGGTGTTGATAGAGGTAGGGGGACTGACTGAGTGACTGTAGGGGTGTTGATAGAGGAAGGGGGACTGACTGAGTGACTGTAGGGGTGTTGATAGAGGAAGGGGGACTGACTGAGTGACTGTAGGGGTGTTGATAGAGGAAGGGGGACTGACTCAGTGACTGTAGGGGTGTTGATAGAGGTAGGGGGACTGACTGAGTGACTGTAGGGGTGTTGATAGAGGTAGGGGGACTGACTGAGTGACTGTAGGGGTGTTGATAGAGGTAGGGGGACTGACTGAGTGACTGTAGGGGTGTTGATAGAGGAAGGGGGACTGACTGAGTGACTGTAGGGGTGTTGATAGAGGAAGGGGGACTGACTGAGTGACTGTAGGGGTGTTGATAGAGATAGGGGGACTGACTGAGTGACTGTAGGGGTGTTGATAGAGATAGGGGGACTGACTGAGTGACTGTAGGGGTGTTGATAGAGATAGGAGGACTGACTCAGTGACTGTAGGGGTGTTGACAGAGGAAGGGGGACTGACTGAGTGACTGTAGGGGTGTTGATAGAGGTAGGGGGACTGACTGAGTGACTGTAGGGGTGTTGATAGAGGTAGGGGGACTGACTGAGTGACTGTAGGGGTGTTGACAGAGGAAGGGGGACTGACTGAGTGACTGTAGGGGTGTTGATAGAGGTAGGGGGACTGACTCAGTGACTGTAGGGGTGTTGATAGAGATAGGGGGACTGACTGAGTGACTGTAGGGGTGTTGATAGAGGTAGGGGGACTGACTGAGTGACTCTAGGGGTGTTGATAGAGGAAGGGGGACTGACTGAGTGACTGTAGGGCAGTTGATAGAGGAAGGGGGACTGACTGAGTGACTGTAGGGGTGTTGATAGAGGAAGGGGGAACGACTGAGTGACTGTAGCGGTGTTGATAGAGGTAGGGGGACTGACTGAGTGACTGTAGGGGTTGTGATGACGTTGGCCTGTGGGTAAGGTTTATGACCCCCCCCCCATAAATACCTTTCTCCCTTCCCCTCTCTGACCCTACTGAAGGACTTGAATAGCCTGTGTTAAATATAGAGAGTCTGGGAACATCAAACAAATGGGGAAAGGAACCATATTTTGGTAATAAAACCAGTTGGAAATATGCTTGATAACGTAATAAGTATGGATGTCAGTTCGTTGTTATCTGGGACATTATGATTGATGACAGGATGACATAAACTGTACCTGAGAAAGTATACACTCTCTAGTTATCAGAGTAACATGGAATTGTTATGCAATTGAAATGTTTGATATTGAAAATGTTTGTTAGGAGATGAAATGTAATTTTAGCTTCCAAATGAGAGATTTGGGTTTTCATAAGGAAAGTGCCCTGCTTGATTAGTGGCCCACCCCTGTGAAGAGGAGGGGTTATAAACGATGAAACACATCCTTCCCCCTCTCCACTATATAAGCCTTTGACGAAAAGATAACCACGTTGTTCCAGTACGGGAGGTCTGCAGCCTCTACGTTAGAAGGACACACATGTCAAGGACAGAACTAAGCCAACCTCGGCGTGAGCTATGGTATGAACTGGTATGAACTTTGAGCTTATTCACTACAGAAGTGATACTTCCTAGCCGTTGAGTTAGCAGCGGCCGCTGTCGACGTGGGCTAGGAAAGGACGGACGACGGATCCAGTCTAACAGATGGACGAAGATACCACCACGTATCCAATTTACCACCAGAGACATTCTTCCGAAAACAGGGAGATCTGTTGGCCAACCCGGCCAGCATCTACGACCAATCTACCGAAGCGCAGCTCAGAGTAAATATTTATTGCATTTTCCTTTTCCAAATGGGCGGTAATTTAGAATGCATAAGATAATGTATTTACGATAGCATAGCTGCTGTTTCTGTGTTCCTAAATCTTCCCGCTCTTTCATTCAAGCCCAACCCCCTTTCCTTTGTGTAACCAGCCATGATACAGGTTCCGTCCACCAGGGATGTTTTCTGTATGACGTCATTGTATTCTGTGTATATGTAATTCTGTGTGATTAGTTTAGGTATTTAGTAAATAAATAATTAAACCCAATTTTGTATTGCTGATTCAACTTGTTAGCCAGGGTTCGTGAAGATAGCCAAGAATTTACAACTTTCATTATGAGACTGAAAATAAGACAAGGGTTAATATTGACTGCTATTGATGTAAAATATTACAAAGTATTTTAAGAGTTTATTCGGAAGATAACGGCTCTATAAACGTTCTTCCGTGGTGCCCCGACTTTCTAGTTAATTACATTTACATGATTAGCTTAATCAGGTAATATTAATTACAGAGAAATCATTTTATAAGTTAGCATGTCATATCCCTTAATCCGGCATAGCCAAAGACACGACAGGGTGTTGATAGAGGTAGGGGGACTGACTGAGTGACTGTAGGGGTGTTGATAGAGGAAGGGGGACTGACTGAGTGACTGTAGGGGTGTTGATAGAGGTAGGGGGACTGACTGAGTGACTGTAGGGGTGTTGATAGAGGTAGGGGGACTGACTGAGTGACTGTAGGGGTGTTGATAGAGGTAGGGGGACTGACTGAGTGACTGTAGGGGTGTTGATAGAGATAGGGGGACTGACTCAGTGACTGTAGGGGTGTTGATAGAGGAAGGGGGACTGACTGAGTGACTGTAGGGATGTTGATAGAGGTAGGGGGACTGACTGAGTGACTGTAGGGGTGTTGACAGAGGAAGGGGGACTGACTGAGTGACTGTAGGGGTGTTGATAGAGGTAGGGGGACTGACTCAGTGACTGTAGGGGTGTTGATAGAGGAAGGGGGACTGACTGAGTGACTGTAGGGGTGTTGATAGAGGTAGGGGGACTGACTGAGTGACTGTAGGGGTGTTGATAGAGGTAGGGGGACTGACTGAGTGACTGTAGGGGTGTTGATAGAGGAAGGGGGACTGACTGCGTGACTGTAGGGGTGTTGATAGAGGTAGGGGGACTGACTGAGTGACTGTAGGGCAGTTGATAGGCTCACTGGAGAAACTCCAGCTAAAGAAACAATAACTTTCAGTCTTACACCTCTCAAAGCTTCGTCTTGAATGAATCCTAATGGTCTATATTTGTCTGTAACTCTTCTGAAGAAGTTTTATGAAGATTACTAAACACAGTGTTGACCTTTTTTAATGACTCTCATAGCCTCTAACTCACCTTTCGAACGCAGGACCTTTCCCCTCAACGTTCATTATACTAATGCCTTTGTAAGGTCAGATATGGAATCCCAAGACATCTCCAATGCTATTTTGCAAAACATACAGTACTGTACCTTTTCATATTGACACTCTGCTTCATCAGTTATAACTGAAGATAGACATGACCAGTACCTCACCTTTTAAATAAATGGCTTTTCTTATCAACATTCATTAAACAATTGCTTTCTAAGGTGAGGAATTGCAATTCCCCAAGTACTATCTATCTACGGAAAAACACGTCAACTTAATCAAGCAAAGCTCTCGTATCATTCAGTTCAAGCTTCAGAGTTATTAGATAACAGGTTGTTATTAAATACACTGTCTCCGTGGATACAGGAGACACAGTAATTCACCAACACTGTCTCCGTGGATACAGTAGGAGACATACAGTAATTCAACGGCACCTTCTCCGTGGATACAGATGGAGACATACTGTAATTCAACAGCACTGTCTCCGTGGATACAGATGGAGACATACTGTAATTCAACAGCACTGTCTCCGTGGATACAGATGGAGACATACTGTAATTCAACAGCACTGTCTCCGTGGATACTGAAGGAGACATACAGTAATTCAAAAGCACTGACTCCGTGGATACAGAAGGAGACATACAGTAATTCAACAGCACTGTCTCCATGGACACTGAAGGAGGAGACATACAGTAATTCAACAACACTGTCTCCGTGGATACTGAAGGAGGAGACATACAGTAATTCAACAACACTGTCTCCGTGGATACAGAAGGAGACATACAGTAATTCAACAACACTGTCTCCATGGATACAGAAGGAGATATAAAGTAATTCAACAACACTGTCTTTGTGGATACAGGAGGAAGTGACCTACAGTAATTCACCAACACTGTCTCCGTGGATACAGATGGAGATATATAGTAATTCAACAACACTGTCTCTGTGGATACAGAAGGAGATATACAGTAATTCAACAACACTGACTCCATTGATACTGAAGGAGGAGACATACAGTAATTCAACAACACTGTCTCTGTGGATACAGAAGGAGACATACAGTAATTCAACAACACTGTCTCCGTGGATACTGAAGGAGGAGACATACAGTAATTCAACAACACTGTCTCCATGGATACAGAAGGAGGAGACATACTGTAGTTCAACAGCACTGTCTCCGTGGACACAGAAGGAGACATACAGTAATTCAACAGCACTGTCTCCGTGCATACAGAAGGAGGAGACATACAGTAATTCAACAACACTGTCTCCATGGATACAGAAGGAGGAGACATACAGTAATTCAACAACACTGTCTCCATGGATACAGATGGAGACATACAGTAATTCTACAGCACTGTCTCCATGGATACTGAAGGAGGAGACATACAGTAATTCAACAACACTGTCTCCGTGGATACCGAAGGAGGAGACATACAGTAATTCAACAGCACTGTCTCCATGGATACAGAAGGAGGAGACATACAGTAATTCAACAACACTGTCTCCATGGATACAGAAGGAGACATACAGTAATTCAACAACCCTCTCTCTGTGGATACAGAAGGAGGAGACATACTGTAGTTCAACAGCACTGTCTCCATGGATACAGAAGGAGATATACAGTAATTCAACAACCCTCTCTCCGTGGACACAGAAGGAGACATACAGTAATTCAACAGCACTGTCTCCATGGATACAGAAGGAGGAGACATACAGTAATTCAACAACACTGTCTCCATGGATACAGATGGAGACATACAGTAATTCTACAGCACTGTCTCCATGGATACAGATGGAGACATACAGTAATTCTACAGCACTGTCTCCATGGATACTGAAGGAGGAGACATACAGTAATTCAACAACACTGTCTCCGTGGATACCGAAGGAGGAGACATACAGTAATTCTACAGCACTGTCTCCATGGATACAGAAGGAGACATACAGTAATTCAACAACACTGTCTCCGTGGATACCGAAGGAGGAGACATACAGTAATTCAACAACACTGTCTCCATGGATACAGAAGGAGGAGACATACAGTAATTCAACAACACTGTCTCCATGGATACAGAAGGAGACATACAGTAATTCAACAACCCTCTCTCTGTGGATACAGAAGGAGGAGACATACTGTAGTTCAACAGCACTGTCTCCGTGGACACAGAAGGAGACATACAGTAATTCAACAGCACTGTCTCCATGGATACAGAAGGAGGAGACATACAGTAATTCAACAACCCTCTCTCCGTGGATACAGAAGGAGACATACAGTAATTCAACAACACTGTCTCCGTGGATACAGAAGGAGATATAAAGTAATTCAACAACACTGTCTTTGTGGATACAGGAGGAAGTGACATACAGTAATCCACCAACACTGTCTCCGTGGATACAGATGGACATATACAATAATTCAAAAACACTGTCTCTGTGGATACAGAAGGAGATATACAGTAATTCAACAACACTGTCTCTGTGGATACAGGAGGAGATATACAGTAATTCAACAGCACTGTCTCCGTGGATACAGTCCGGATGAAAAGTGTGCCCAAAGTACACTGCCTGTTACTCAGGCCCAGAAGCTAGGATATGCCTATGCATGGTAGTATTGGATAGAAAACACTCTAAAGTTTCAAAAACTGCTAAAATAATGTGAGTATAACAGAACTGATTTGGCAGGCGAAACCCCGAGCACAATCCATCCAGGGAATTTTTTGTTGTTGAGGTCATTGTGTTTTCCAATGCTTTTCTATGGGAAACCTGATTTATTATGGCCCAGGTGTTTGTGTCTGTGCACCTGACGGGACTGTTTAGTGTCGTTTGTTGTTTTGTATACATGATTTGTTTGTTTTTCCTTCTTTTGATTTAATAAAGAAGATGAGTATACACGTTCCCGCTGCACCTTGGTCTAATCCTTACGACGCCCGTTACAGGTGTGCTTTCGCCGTAAAGCCTTTTTGAAATCTGACACAGCGGCTGGATTTACAAGAAGTTAAGCTTTATTTTGATGCATAACACTTGTATTTTCATGAAAGTTAAATTGTTCTAATAATGTAGTTTGAATTTCGCGCTCTGCAATTTCACCAGATGTTGTCAAATCTATCCCGTTAATGGGATTTGATCCCTAAGAAGTTTTAAACATCAACCCTGTTGGCTAAATCATCAACCCTGTTGGCTAAATCATCAACCCTGTTGGATAAATCATCAACCCTGTTGGATAAATCATCAACCCTGTTGGATAAATCATCAACCCTGTTGGATAAATCATCAAACCTGTCGGCTAAATCATCAACCCTGTTGGCTAAATCATCAACCCTGTTGGCTAAATCATCAACCCTGTTGGATAAATCATCAACCCTGTTGGATAAATTCTCAACCCTGTTGGATAAATCATCAACCCTGTTGGATAAATCATCAACCCTGTTGGATAAATCATCAACCCTGTTGGATAAATTCTCAACCCTGTTGGATAAATCATGAACCCTGTTGGATAAATCATCACCCCTGTTGGATAAATCATCACCCCTGTTGGATAAATCATCACCCCTGTTGGATAAATCATCACCCCTGTTGGATATATCATCACCCCTGTTTGATATATCTGCAGGACAGCAGATATGAGTAAGGAAAGTAATTTACTCAAGGAATCAATAAATACAACACAATAAACTAGCCCACAATAACGGACCGTATACATACAAACAATCACTCACTAAAAACCATGGGGGAACAGAGGGTTAAATAATGAACAAGGAATTGGGGAATTGGACCCAGGTGTGTAAAACAAAGACAAAACAAATGGAAAATGAAAAGTGGATCGGCGATGGCTAGAAGGCCGGTAACGTCGACCGCCGCCCGAACAAGGAGAGGGCTTGACTTCGGCGGAAGTCGTGACAGATTGTTTAAAATGTGCGCTCTCTGTTAACGTTGGTTCCCCCCCTGTTACCTCAAATGCAGTTCCATCTACACCACAACCGACAAGTTTAATTCATTTTGGTCCTTGAGGAAAAGAAAACTAAGATTACATTCACAAATAAATCATGTATCCTCGCTAACCCCCACAGAGGTTTTTACCATGCATCTTTTAAAAAGCTAAAGGTATTCATTAATTTCCCTGTTTATCTAAAGTGACAGCAGCCACGTAATGTAAGCTGTCCAGCTAAAAGATGAGAACAAAATGTGTACCCTATCTGTTTTTTGTTTATTCTGCGTGCAGGCAAGCGATTTGACAGTTAATTTTCTTAGAGGGAGCAGATATTGTTTTCAGAAACATATTAATATTACAACCCAATGAACCTAGCCTGCTGCAATCTGAAGCCTAAGGGACAAGGATGTCAATGGCACTTTGTTTTGAGCACTTTTGCTTAGACAAAAGTTAATGCAAACATGGAAGAAAAGTACTAAGCTATCCTGCAAAGAGTATGTTTTTTCTTGGGGCTGTGTTTATTTGCATATATGCTATAAGAAAAGAGAGACAGTGACAGACAACATTCGATACAACTAAGAACAACTAAGGGTTTTCCTGTCAGAATCTACCATAGTGTTAGTGTAGTTAGAGTTCCTGTCAGAATCTACCATAGTGTTAGTGTAGGGTTAGAGTTCCTGTCAGAATCAACCATAGTGTTAGTGTAGTTAGAGTTCCTGTCAGAATCTGCCATAGTGTTAGTGTAGTTAGAGTTCCTGTCAGAATCTACCATAGTGTTAGTGTAGGGTTAGAGTTCCTGTCAGAATCCACCATAGTGTTAGTGTAGTTAGAGTTCCTGTCAGAATCTACCATAGTGTTAGTGTAGTTAGAGTTCCTGTCAGAATCCACCATAGTGTTAGTGTAGTTAGAGTACATGTCAGAATCTACCATAGTGTTAGTGTAGGGTTAGAGTTCCTGTCAGAATCTACCATAGTGTCAGTGTAGTTAGAGTTCCTGTCAGAATCTACCATAGTGTTAGTGTAGGGTTACATTTCCTGTCAGAATCTACCATAGTGTTAATGTAGTTAGAGTTCCTGTCAGAATCTACCATAGTGTTAGTGTAGGGTTAGAGTTCCTGTCAGAATCTACCATAGTGTTAGTGTAGGGTTAGAGTTCCTGTCAGAATCTACCATAGTGTTAGTGTAGTTAGAGTTCCTGTCAGAATCTACCATAGTGTGAGTGTAGGGTTAGATTTCCTGTCAGAATCTACCATAGTGTTAGTGTAGTTAGAGTTCCTGTCAGAATCTACCATAGTGTTAGTGCAGTGAGAGTTCCAGTCAGAATCTACCATAGTGTTAGTGTAGTTAGAGTTCCTGTCAGACTCTACCATAGTGTTAGTGTAGTTAGAGTTCCTGTCAGAATCTACCATGGTGTTAGTGTAGTTAGAGTTCCTGTCAGAATCCACCATGGTGTTAGTGTAATTAGAGTTCCTGTCAGAATCTACCATAGTGTTAGTGTAGTTAGAGTTCCTGTCAGAATCTACCATAGTGTTAGTGTAGTTAGAGTTAGAGTTCTTGTCAGAATCTACCATAGTGTTAGTGTAGTTAGAGTTAGAGTTCTTGTCAGAATCTACCATAGTGTTAGTGTAGGGTTAGAGTTAGAGTTCTTGTCAGAATCTACCATAGTGTTAGAGTAGGGTTAGAGTTCCTGTCAGAATCTACCATAGTGTTAGTGTAGGGTTAGCGTTCTTGTCAGAATCTACCATAGTGTTAGTGTAGGGTTACATTTCCTGTCAGAATCTACCATAGTGTTAGTGTAGTTAGAGTTCCTGTCAGAATCTACCATAATGTTAGTGTAGTTAGAGTTCCTGTCAGAATCTACCATAGTGTTAGTGTAGGGTTAGAGTTCCTGTCAGAATCTACCATAGTGTTAGTGTAGTTAGAGTTCCTGTCAGAATCTACCATAGTGTTAGTGTAGGGTTAGAGTTCCAGTCAGAATCCACCATAGTGTTAGTGTAGTTAGAGTTCCTGTCAGAATCTACCGTAGTGTTAGTGTAGTTAGAGTTCCTGTCAATCTACCATAGTGTTAGTGTAGGGTTAGAGTTCCTGTCAGAATCTACCATAGTGTTAGTGTAGTTAGAGTTCCTGTCAGAATCTACCATAGTGTTAGTGTAGTTAGAGTTCCTGTCAGAATCTACCATAGTGTTAGTGTAGGGTTAGAGTTCCTGTCAGAATCTACCATAGTGTTAGTGTAGTTAGAGTTCCTGTCAGAATCTACCATAGTGTTAGTGTAGTTAGAGTTCCTGTCAGAATCCACCATAGTGTTAGTGTAGTTAGAGTTCCTGTCAGAATCTACCATAGTGTTAGTGTAGTTAGAGTTCCTGTCAGAATCCACCATAGTGTTAGTGTAGTTAGAGTTCCTGTCAGAATCTACCATAGCACGGTGCAATTTTGCCACATCACTATTTAATGATCAAGATAATGAATCATTGAAGACAGTCTGTAGAACATATGCTCTCACAGTTTGACATGAAGTCTAGTTAGCATTATTCAAAACCCTAAACGTTTCTCTACTTAGCATGCTACTTATCCAGAGCATGACATCACAAAGAGGTTTATTTACTTACCATGCTACTTATCCAGAGCATGACATCACAAAGAGGTTTATTTACTTACCATGCTACTTATCCAGAGCATGACATCACAAAGAGGTTTATTTACTTACCATGCTACTTATCCACATAATGACATCACAAAGAGGTGTCTTTTTTTACCATGCTACTTATCCACATCATGACATCACAAAGAGGTGTCTTTACTTGTAGTTATTTTACTTGCATGTTATTGTATCTAAACATGCTGGATGAGTGATGGTTAATTGCATGTTATTGTATATAAACATGCTGGATGAGTGATGGTTAATTGCATGTTATTGTATATAAACATGCTGGATGAGTGATGGTTAATTGCATGTTATTGTATATAAACATGTTGGATGAGTGATGGTTAATTGCATGTTATTGTATCTAAACATGTTGGATGAGTGATGGTTAATTGCATGTTATTGTATCTAAACATGCTGGATGAGTGATGGTTAATTGCATGTTATTGTATCTAAACATGTTGGATGAGTGATGGTTAATTGCATGTTATTGTATATAAACATGTTGGATGAGTGATGGTTAATTGCATGTTATTGTATATAAACATGCTGGATGAGTGATGGTTAATTGCATGTTATTGTATATAAACATGTAGGATGAGTGATGGTTAATTGCATGTTATTGTATCTAAACATGCTGGATGAGTGATGGTTAATTGCATGTTATTGTATCTAAACATGCTGGATGAGTGATGGTTAATTGCATGTTATTGTATCTAAACATGTTGGATGAGTGATGGTTAATTGCATGTTATTGTATCTAAACATGTTGGATGAGTGATGGTTAATTACATGTTATTGTATATAAACATGTTGGATGAGTGATGGT
Organism: Salmo salar; assembly: GCF_965601325.2. Lineage (NCBI taxonomy): Eukaryota > Metazoa > Chordata > Actinopteri > Salmoniformes > Salmonidae > Salmo > Salmo salar. The sequence goes on along the minus strand of NC_138307.1, from coordinate 81,358,881 downwards.
TAATTGCGTGTTATTGTATCTAAACATGTTGGATGAGTGATGGTTAATTGCGTGTTATTGTATCTAAACATGCTGGATGAGTGATGGTTAATTGCATGTTATTGTATATAAACATGTTGGATGAGTGATGGTTAATTGCATGTTATTGTATATAAACATGCTGGATGAGTGATGGTTAATTGCATGTTATTGTATCTAAACATGTTGGATGAGTGATGGTTAATTGCATGTTATTGTATCTAAACATGCTGGATGAGTGATGGTTAATTGCATGTTATTGTATCTAAACATGTTGGATGAGTGATGGTTAATTGCATGTTATTGTATCTAAACATGTTGGATGAGTGATGGTTAATTGCATGTTATTGTATCTAAACATGTTGGATGAGTGATGGTTAATTGCATGTTATTGTATCTAAACATGCTGGATGAGTGATGGTTAATTGCATGTTATTGTATCTAAACATGTTGGATGAGTGATGGTTAATTGCATGTTATTGTATATAAACATGTTGGATGAGTGATGGTTAATTGCATGTTATTGTATATAAACATGTTGGATGAGTGATGGTTAATTGCATGTTATTGTATATAAACATGTTGGATGAGTGATGGTTAATTGCATGTTATTGTATCTAAACATGCTGGATGAGTGATGGTTAATTGCATGTTATTGTATATAAACATGTTGGATGAGTGATGGTTAATTGCATGTTATTGTATCTAAACATGCTGGATGAGTGATGGTTAATTGCATGTTATTGTATATAAACATGCTGGATGAGTGATGGTTAATTGCATGTTATTGTATATAAACATGCTGGATGAGTGATGGTTAATTGCATGTTATTGTATCTAAACATGTTGGATGAGTGATGGTTAATTGCATGTTATTGTATCTAAACATGCTGGATGAGTGATGGTTAATTGCATGTTATTGTATCTAAACATGTTGGATGAGTGATGGTTAATTGCATGTTATTGTATCTAAACATGTTGGATGAGTGATGGTTAATTGCATGTTATTGTATCTAAACATGCTGGATGAGTGATGGTTAATTGCATGTTATTGTATATAAACATGCTGGATGAGTGATGGTTAATTGCATGTTATTGTATATAAACATGTTGGATGAGTGATGGTTAATTGCATGTTATTGTATCTAAACATGTTGGATGAGTGATGGTTAATTGCATGTTATTGTATCTAAACATGTTGGATGAGTGATGGTTAATTGCATGTTATTGTATCTAAACATGTTGGATGAGTGATGGTTAATTGCATGTTATTGTATCTAAACATGTTGGATGAGTGATGGTTAATTGCATGTTATTGTATCTAAACATGTTGGATGAGTGATGGTTAATTGCATGTTATTGTATCTAAACATGTTGGATGAGTGATGGTTAATTGCATGTTATTGTATCTAAACATGCTGGATGAGTGATGGTTAATTGCATGTTATTGTATATAAACATGCTGGATGAGTGATGGTTAATTGCATGTTATTGTATCTAAACATGTTGGATGAGTGATGGTTAATTGCATGTTATTGTATCTAAACATGCTGGATGAGTGATGGTTAATTGCATGTTATTGTATCTAAACATGTTGGATGAGTGATGGTTAATTGCATGTTATTGTATATAAACATGCTGGATGAGTGATGGTTAATTGCATGTTATTGTATATAAACATGTTGGATGAGTGATGGTTAATTGCATGTTATTGTATCTAAACATGTTGGAGAGAGCATTGAATGAACAATGTAAAGGTAGAAATAAGAAAACAGATAATCTATTGATCTATTCTGTGTTATAATCCAGAAAATGAATTGATATATTCTGTATTATAATCCAGATAATATATTGATCTATTCTGTATTATAATCCAGATAATATATTGATCTATTCTGTATTATAATCCAGATAATATATTGATCTATTCTGTATTTTAATCCAGATAATATATTGATTGAATCTGTATTATAATCCAGATAATATATTGATTGAATCTGTATTATAATCCAGATAATATATTGATCTATTCTGTATTATAATCCAGATAATATATTGATCGAATCTGTATTATAATCCAGATAATATATTGATCTATTCTGTATTATAATCAGGGTAATATATTGATATATTCTATATTATAATATTAATCCAATAGGATTATTGAATGTAACATTTCTTCTATGTACTGTTAAACAATAGAAAGAAGATGTGTGTGTGTGTACTGTGTGTGTGTGTGTGTGAGTGTATGTGTGCATGTGCAGAGTGTGTGTGTTTAGCACAATACAATACAATAGGATTCCTCCATCCTCAGCAGCGTGAAGTGAAAACATGTGGATGGTCATTTTCACTGTGCTAAACGGAACAGAGATCCTGTCTGTACTCCCTGAGGAGAAGACCACACACACACACACACACACACACACACACACACACACACACACACACACACACACACACACACACACACACACACACACACACAGGTGAAGGCCACACATGCACACACGCTCATGCAAACACACACACACACACACACACACACACACACACACACACACACACACACACAGACACACACACACACACACACACACACACACTCAGGGGAAGACCACCCCCCCCTCCCTGCGTTGTCTTCCTCTGTTCTCTCTCTCTGTTTGTTGTCTAGAGCTGTGAAGTTGAAACCCGCCAGGCTCTTATCATGGTGACACATTGGAAGTAGAGGGATGGGGATTGAAGCTGAGGCATTCTCCCATTCAGACTAAACAAAGCAAACAGACAAGACGTGGCCTATGGAATGTGATCAGGTGTTCTGTCATGTGATGTGTGAATGTGATCAGGTGTTCTGTCATGTGATGTGTGAATGTGATCAGGGGTTCTGTCATGTGATGTGTGAATGTGATCAGGTGTTCTGTCATGTGATGTGTGAATGTGATCAGGTGTTCTGTCATGTGATGTGTGAATGTGATCAGGTGTTCTGTCATGTGAGGTGTGAATGTGATCAGGTGTTCTGTCATGTGATGTGTGAATGTGATCAGGTGTTCTGTCATGTGAGGTGTGAATGTGATCAGGTGTTCTGTCATGTGATGTGTGAATGTGATCAGGTGTTCTGTCATGTGATGTGAGGTATGCATGTGATCAGGTGTTCTGTCATGTGATGTGATGTGTGAATGTGATCAGGTGTTCTGTCATGTGATGTGTGAATGTGATCAGGTGTTCTGTCATGTGATGTGATGTGTGAATGTGATCAGGTGTTCTGTCATGTGATGTGATGTGTGAATGTGATCAGGTGTTCTGTCATGTGATGTGATGTGTGAATGTGATCAGGTGTTCTGTCATGTGATGTGTGAATGTGATCAGGTGTTCTGTGATGTGATGTGTGAATGTGATCAGGTGTTCTGTCATGTGATGTGATGTGTGAATGTGATCAGGTGTTCTGTCATGTGATGTGATGTGTGAATGTGATCAGGTGTTCTGTCATGTGCTGTGTGAATGTGATCAGGGGTTCTGTCATGTGATGTGTGAATGTGAGCAGGTGTTCTGTCATGTGATGTGAGTTGTGAGTGTGAGCAGGTGTTCTGTCATGTGATGTGTGAATGTGATCAGGGGTTCTGTCATGTGATGTGTGAATGTGATCAGGGGTTCTGTCATGTGATGTGTGAATGTGAGCAGGTGTTCTGTCATGTGATGTGATGTGTGAATGTGATCAGGTGTTCTGTCATGTGATGTGAGTTGTGAGTGTGAGCAGGTGTTCTGTCATGTGATGTGTGAATGTGATCAGGGGTTCTGTCATGTGATGTGTGAATGTGAGCAGGTGTTCTGTCATGTGATGTGAGTTGTGAGTGTGAGCAGGTGTTCTGTCATGTGATGTGTGAATGTGATCAGGGGTTCTGTCATGTGATGTGAATGTGATCAGGTGTTCTGTCATGTGATGTGAATGTGATCAGGTGTTCTGTCATGTGATGTGAATGTGATCAGGTGTTCTGTCATGTGATGTGAATGTGATCAGGTGTTCTGTCATGTGATGTGAATGTGATCAGGTGTTCTGTCATGTGATGTGAATGTGATCAGGTGTTCTGTCATGTGATGTGAATGTGATCAGGTGTTCTGTCAGGTGATGTGAATGTGATCAGGTGTTCTGTCATGTGATGTGAATGTGATCAGGTGTTCTGTCATGTGATGTGAATGTGATCAGGTGTTCTGTCATGTGATGTGAATGTGATCAGGTGTTCTGTCAGGTGATGTGAGGTGTGAAACATGGTCATGTTACCTCTGTACTAAACTAGATATTGAACCTACTACCACAGACTGTAATTGTTGAGCATGTTTCAAAAATGGCTTTTTAATGTAGATCAGAAAAGGCGTTGCAGGCTTTCAGTTTCACTGGTGCGCATCATGTTGTTGTCAGTGTAGACTACAGCTAGTTGAAGTGAGAGCCTTCAGTTTAAACTGATGGTAAATCCTCTGGTACACCTCAGCAATGGAAGTGCTTTGGTTCAGTCAAGTGTTGTTGACAGGAGGCATACAGGAAAGGCCTGTTGGGGATCTGCTGTGTGGGCATCTGACAACCCTGACATTACTCACTCTCTCTCTCTCTCACATATATATATATATATATATATATATATATATATATATATATATATATATATATATCTCTCTCTCTCTCTCTCTCTCTCATATCTATATATATATATATTGCTCAAAAAAATAAAGGGAACACTTAAACAACACAATGTAACTCCAAGTCAATCACACTTCTGTGAAATCAAACTGTCCACTTAGGAAGCAACACTGATTGACAATAAATTTCACATGCTGTTGTGCGAATGGAATAGACAACAGGTGGAAATTATAGGCAATTTGCAAGACACCCCCAATAAAGGAGTGGTTCTGCAGGTGGTGACCACAGACCACTTCTCAGTTCCTATGCTTCCTGGCTGATGTTTTGGTCACTTTTGAATGCTGGCGGTGCTTTCACTCTAGTGGTAGCATGAGACGGAGTCAACAACCCACACAAGTGGCTCAGGTAGTGCAGCTCATCCAGGATGGCACATCAATGCGAGCTGTGGCAAGAAGGTTTGCTGTGTCTGTCAGCGTAGTGTCCAGAGCATGGAGGCGCTACCAGGAGACAGGCCAGTACATCAGGAGACGTGGAGGAGGCCGTAGGAGGGCAACAACCCAGCAGCAGGACCGCTACCTCCGCCTTTGTGCAAGGAGGAGCACTGCCAGAGCCCTGCAAAATGACCTCCAGCAGGCCACAAATGTGCATGTGTCTGCTCAAACGGTCAGAAACAGACTTCATGAGGGTGGTATGAGGGCCCAACATCCACAGGTTGGGGTTGTGCTTACAGCCCAACACCGTGCAGGACGTTTGGCATTTGCCAGAGAACACCAAGATTGGCAAATTCGCCACCTCATCAGGAGCATGCCCAGGCATTGTAGGGAGGTCATACAAGCACGTGGAGGCCACACACACTACTGAGCCTCATTTTGACTTGTTTTAAGGACATTACATCAATGTTGGATCAGCCTGTAGTGTGGTTTTCCACTTTAATTTTGAGTGCGACTCCAAATCCAGACCTCCATGGGTTGATAAATTGGATTTCCATTGATTATTTTTGTGTGATTTTGTTGTCAGCACATTCAACTATGTAAAGAAAAAAGTATTTAATAAGATTATTTCATTCATTCAGATCTAGGATGTGTTATTTTAGTGTTCCCTTTATTTTTTTGAGCTGTGTATATATATATCTCTCACATATATATATATATATATATATATATATATATATATATCTATCTCACATATATATCTCTCTCTCTCACACATATATCTCTCTCTCACATATATATCTCTCTCACATATATATATATCTCTCTCACACATATCTCTCTCTCTCTCTCTCACATATATCTCTCTCACATATATATATATTGTGGCAAAGAAGGGGGTCAAGTGATAAATGGCAGATATGTGAGGGCAGAACTAATAAACGGGCTCTGCCCGATCACTAAAATGGCCACCCCGATCAGAACTACAGATCACAAAATGGCTGACTGCCAAAACTACAATTCCCAGAAGCAAGGGGAACCCTCAGAAGGTGGAGCCGACCCACAGATAAAAGGTCAAGAAAAACCAGGAAGAGAGAGAGAGGGCGGGAAGGATCTATGAACCATAGAGAAAGAGACAATCTACATTGGCTGGATTTACCGTGTACGAGCTGGACTATTTTGGACTTACCTGTTGGCGTTTAGACCTGGACCTACCAAGAACCAGATTTGTGTACCGAACCCTGCTATCCTTGACCTTACCTGCGGCCTGGGTGGACCAGGACAGCGAAACAAACACACAGGTACTGTCATGTTCGAAAGAACTTTCATTCTGGGCTGACTTTGGTGACAGTTTCCCACTGAATTTGTGACAAACGCTCCTAACTTTGAAGAGGTTTGCCCCAATATATATATATATATCTCTCTCACATATATCTCTCTCTCTCACACATCTCTCTCTCTCTCTCTCTCTCTCTCTCTCTCTTTCTCTCACATCTCTCTCTCTCTCTCTCTCTCTCTCAGAAGAGTAAATCTCTTCATGCTCCACTGCTCATAGGTACAGGCCTATTTCCTACCATTACTATACTGTTAATAAAACTCACCATTGGAAATAGTCGATGTCTTCCACTTTCAGAGAATAGGAAAACATATAGGCAGACACTGCTCACTGCTCCTAGATATGGTCCAGGGAAGAAGGCCCATTTCCTTCTGCAATTACAGTGCTATTTTACCAATGCAAAATGGAGGAGGAGGAGAAAGAGGAGGAAAACATATAGGCACACACTGCTCACTGCTCCTAGGTATGGTCCATGAAAGAAGGCCCATTTCCTTCTGTAATTACAGTGGAAGAAAAGTAGATGGTTTGATAACGGTAGACACTTACTGTGTGAGGATAATTGACTCAGTTGTGACATGACATGTTATTGTGAGGGTCCTCAATCAAAGTGTTATCTAAATATGTACTGAAGCAAGGTTGAAGTGTATCCTGGTGTCGGCTTACGTCATCAGACACGTGACAATAAACTGAGACATATGTTGACCCAGAGGACCTGGGCGGAACAGGTGTATCACGGCAGAATGCTGTGGTAGCCATGCTGGTTATGTGTGCCTTGAATTCTAAATAAATCACAGAGAGCGTCACCAGCAAAGCACCCCCCCAACACCATCACTCATCCTCTTCCCTGATTCACGGTGGGAACCACACATGCGGTGTAACGGCCGTTGTTCAAATGAGACCAAGGTGCAGCGGAGGATGTGTTCATCTTACAAGATTTTAATAACCGAATGAACACTATACAAAAAGAACCAAAAAACGACCAGCAACAGTTCTCTCAGGAACAAACTAAACAGAAAACATTCACCCACAAACCCCAAAGGAAAAACAGGCTGCCTATGTATGACTCTCAATCAGCAACAACGATCTACACCTGTTCCTGATTGAGAGCCATACACGGCCGAAACAAAGAAAACCACCAACATAGAAAAAGAAACCTAGAACGCCCACCCATGTCACACCCTGGCCTAACCAACAATAGAGAACAAAAAACCCTCTCTATGGCCAGGGCGTTACATGCGGAGATCATCCATTCACCTACTCTGCGTCTCACAAAGTCACGGCGGTCGGAATCAAAAATCTCAAATTTGGACTAATCAGACCAATGGAAACATTTGAACAACATACTACAGGAGAGAGGCAGTGTGTTGATATGCTGTTTGTATAATAACAACATACTGCAGGAGGATAGAGAGAGGCAGTGTGTTGATATGCTGTTTGTATAATAACAACATACTGCAGGAGGAGAGAGAGGCAGTGTGTTGATATGCTGTTTGTATAATAACAACATACTGCAGGAGGAGAGAGAGGCAGTGTGTTGATATGCTGTTTGTATAATAACATCATACTGCAGTAGGAGAGAGAGAGGCAGTGTGTTGATATGCTGTTTGTATAATAACAACATACTGCAGGAGGAGAGAGAGGCAGTGTGTTGATATGCTGTTTGTATAATAACAACGTACTGCAGGAGGAGAGAGAGGCAGTGTGTTGATATGCTGTTTGTATAATAACAACATACTGCAGGAGGATAGAGAGAGGCAGTGTGTTGATATGCTGTTTGTATAATAACAACATACTGCAGGAGGAGAGAGAGGCAGTGTGTTGATATGCTGTTTGTATAATAACAACATACTGCAGGAGGAGAGAGAGGCAGTGTGTTGATATGCTGTTTGTATAATAACAACATACTGCAGGAGAGAGGCAGTGTGTTGATATGCTGTTTGTATAATAACAATATACTGCAGGAGGAGAGAGAGGCAGTGTGTTGATATGCTGTTTGTATAATAACAACATACTGCAGGAGGAGAGAGAGGCAGTGTGTTGATATGCTGTTTGTATAATAACAACATACTGCAGGAGGAGAGAGAGGCAGTGTGTTGATATGCTGTTTGTATAATAACAACATACTGCAGGAGAGAGAGAGGCAGTGTGTTGATATGCTGTTTGTATAATAACAACATACTGCAGGAGGAGAGAGAGGCAGTGTGTTGATATGCTGTTTGTATAATAACAACATACTGCAGGAGGGAGAGAGAGGCAGTGTGTTGATATGCTGTTTGTATAATAACAACATACTGCAGGAGGAGAGAGAGGCAGTGTGTTGATATGCTGTTTGTATAATAACATCATACTGCAGGAGGAGAGAGAGGCAGTGTGTTGATATGCTGTTTGTATAATAACATCATACTGCAGTAGAGAGGCAGTGTGTTGATATGCTGTTTATATAATAACAACATACTGCAGGAGGAGAGAGAGGCAGTGTGTTGATATGCTGTTTGTATAATAACATCATACTGCAGGAGGAGAGAGAGGCAGTGTGTTGATATGCTGTTTGTATAATAACAACATACTGCAGGAGGAGAGAGAGGCAGTGTGTTGATATGCTGTTTGTATAATAACATCATACTGCAGGAGAGAGAGAGGCAGTGTGTTGATATGCTGTTTGTATAATAACATACTGCAGGAGGAGAGAGAGGCAGTGTGTTGATATGCTGTTTGTATAATAACAACATACTGCAGGAGGAGAGAGAGGCAGTGTGTTGATATGCTGTTTGTATAATAACAACATACTGCAGGAGAGAGAGAGGCAGTGTGTTGATATGCTGTTTGTATAATAACAACATACTGCAGGAGAGAGGCAGTGTGTTGATATGCTGTTTGTATAATAACAACATACTGCAGGAGGAGAGAGAGAGGCAGTGTGTTCATATGCTGTTTGTATAATAACAACATACTGCAGGAGGAGAGAGAGGCAGTGTGTTGATATGCTGTTTGTATAATAACAACATACTGCAGGAGGAGAGAGAGGCAGTGTGTTGATATGCTGTTTGTATAATAACATCATACTGCAGGAGGAGAGAGAGAGGCAGTGTGTTGATATGCTGTTTGTATAATAAAAACATACTGCAGGAGGAGAGAGAGAGGCAGTGTGTTGATATGCTGTTTGTATAATAACAACATACTGCAGGAGGATAGAGAGGCAGTGTGTTGATATGCTGTTTGTATAATAACAACATACTGCAGGAGAGAGGCAGTGTGTTGATATGCTGTTTGTATAATAATAACATACTGCAGGAGGAGAGAGAGGCAGTGTGTTGATATGCTGTTTGTATAATAACATCATACTGCAGGAAGAGAGAGAGAGGCAGTGTGTTCATATGCTGTTTGTATAATAACAACATACTGCAGGAGAGAGAGAGGCAGTGTGTTGATATGCTGTTTGTATAATAACATCATACTGCAGGAGGAGAGAGAGGCAGTGTGTTGATATGCTGTTTGTATAATAATAACATACTGCAGGAGGAGAGAGGGGCAGTGTGTTGATATGCTGTTTGTATAATAACAACATACTGCAGGAGGAGAGAGAGGCAGTGTGTTGATATGCTGTTTGTATAATAACATCATACTGCAGGAGGAGAGAGAGGCAGTGTGTTGATATGCTGTTTGTATAATAACAACATACTGCAGGAGAGAGAGAGGCAGTGTGTTGATATGCTGTTTGTATAATAACAACATACTGCAGTAGAGAGGCAGTGTGTTGATATGCTGTTTGTATAATAACAACATACTGCAGGAGGAGAGAGAGAGGCAGTGTGTTGATATGCTGTTTGTATAATAACAACGTACTGCAGGAGGAGAGAGAGGCAGTGTGTTGATATGCTGTTTGTATAATAACAACATACTGCAGGAGGAGAGAGGCAGTGTGTTAATATGCTGTTTTTATAATAACAACATACTGCAGGAGAGAGAGGGAGGCAGTGTGTTGATATGCTGTTTGTATAATAACAACATACTGCAGGAGAGAGAGAGGCAGTGTGTTGATATGCTGTTTGTATAATAACATCATACTGCAGGAGAGAGAGAGGCAGTGTGTTGATATGCTGTTTGTATAATAACAATATACTGCAGGAGGAGAGAGAGGCAGTGTGTTGATATGCTGTTTGTATAATAACAACATACTGCAGGAGGAGAGAGAGGCAGTGTGTTGATATGCTGTTTGTATAATAACATCATACTGCAGGAGGGAGAGAGGCAGTGTGTTGATATGCTGTTTGTATAATAACATCATACTGCAGGAGGGAGAGAGGCAGTGTGTTGATATGCTGTTTGTATAATAACATCATACTGCAGGAGAGAGAGAGGCAGTGTGTTGATATGCTGTTTGTATAATAACAACATACTGCAGGAGGAGAGAGAGGCAGTGTGTTGATATGCTGTTTGTATAATAACAACATACTGCAGGAGAGAGAGAGGCAGTGTGTTGATATGCTGTTTGTATAATAACAACATACTGCAGTAGAGAGGCAGTGTGTTGATATGCTGTTTGTATAATAACAACATACTGCAGGAGGAGAGAGAGAGGCAGTGTGTTGATATGCTGTTTGTATAATAACAACGTACTGCAGGAGGAGAGAGAGGCAGTGTGTTGATATGCTGTTTGTATAATAACAACATACTGCAGGAGGAGAGAGGCAGTGTGTTAATATGCTGTTTTTATAATAACAACATACTGCAGGAGAGAGAGGGAGGCAGTGTGTTGATATGCTGTTTGTATAATAACAACATACTGCAGGAGGATAGAGAGAGGCAGTGTGTTGATATGCTGTTTGTATAATAACATACTGCAGGAGGATAGAGAGAGGCAGTGTGTTGATATGCTGTTTGTATAATAACAACATACTGCAGGAGGAGAGAGAGGCAGTGTGTTGATATGCTGTTTGTATAATAACAACATACTGCAGGAGGAGAGAGAGGCAGTGTGTTGATATGCTGTTTGTATAATAACATCATACTGCAGGAGAGAGAGAGGCAGTGTGTTGATATGCTGTTTGTATAATAACATCATACTGCAGGAGAGAGAGAGGCAGTGTGTTGATATGCTGTTTGTATAATAACAACATACTGCAGGAGAGAGAGAGAGGCAGTGTGTTGATATGCTGTTTGTATAATAACAACATACTGCAGTAGAGAGGCAGTGTGTTGATATGCTGTTTGTATAATAACAACATACTGCAGTAGAGAGGCAGTGTGTTGATATGCTGTTTGTATAATAACATCATACTGCAGGAGGAGAGAGAGGCAGTGTGTTGATATGCTGTTTGAATAATAACAACATACTGCAGGAGGAGAGAGAGGCAGTGTGTTGATATGCTGTTTGTATAATAACAATATACTGCAGGAGGAGAGAGAGGCAGTGTGTTGATATGCTGTTTGTATAATAACAACATACTGCAGCAGGAGAGAGAGAGGCAGTGTGTTGATATGCTGTTTGTATAATAACATCATACTGCAGGAGGAGAGAGAGGCAGTGTGTTGATATGCTGTTTGTATAATAACATCATACTGCAGTAGAGAGGCAGTGTGTTGATATGCTGTTTGTATAATAACAATATACTGCAGGAGGAGAGAGAGGCAGTGTGTTGATATGCTGTTTGTATAATAACAACATACTGCAGGAGGAGAGAGAGGCAGTGTGTTGATATGCTGTTTGTATAATAACAACATACTGCAGGAGGGGAGAGAGAGGCAGTGTGTTGATATGCTGTTTGTATAATAACAACATACTGCAGGAGGAGAGAGAGGCAGTGTGTTGATATGCTGTTTGTATAATAACAACATACTGCAGGAGAGAGAGAGGCAGTGTGTTGATATGCTGTTTGTATAATAACAACATACTGCAGGAGGAGAGAGGCAGTGTGTTGATATGCTGTTTGTATAATAACAACATACTGCAGGAGGAGAGAGAGAGGCAGTGTGTTGATATGCTGTTTGTATAATAACAATATACTGCAGGAGGAGAGAGAGAGGCAGTGTGTTGATATGCTGTTTGTATAATAACAACATACTGCAGGAGGAGAGAGAGGCAGTGTGTTGATATGCTGTTTGTATAATAACAACATACTGCAGGAGGGAGGCAGTGTGTTGATATGCTGTTTGTATAATAACAACATACTGCAGGAGGAGAGAGAGGCAGTGTGTTGATATGCTGTTTGTATAATAATAACATACTGCAGGAGGAGAGAGAGGCAGTGTGTTGATATGCTGTTTGTATAATAACAACATACTGCAGGAGAGAGAGAGAGGCAGTGTGTTGATATGCTGTTTGTATAATAACAACATACTGCAGGAGGAGAGAGAGGCAGTGTGTTGATATGCTGTTTGTATAATAACAACATACTGCAGGAGAGAGAGAGAGGCAGTGTGTTGATATGCTGTTTGTATAATAACATACTGCAGGAGGAGAGAGAGGCAGTGTGTTGATATGCTGTTTGTATAATAACAACATACTGCAGGAGGAGAGAGAGGCAGTGTGTTGATATGCTGTTTGTATAATAACAACATACTGCAGGAGGAGAGAGAGGCAGTGTGTTGATATGCTGTTTGTATAATAACAACATACTGCAGGAGGAGAGAGAGAGGCAGTGTGTTGATATGCTGTTTGTATAATAACAACATACTGCAGGAGGAGAGAGAGGCAGTGTGTTGATATGCTGTTTGTATAATAACAACATACTGCAGGAGGAGAGAGAGGCAGTGTGTTGATATGCTGTTTGTATAATAACAACATACTGCAGGAGGAGAGAGAGGCAGTGTGTTGATATGCTGTTTGTATAATAACAACATACTGCAGGAGGAGAGAGAGGCAGTGTGTTGATATGCTGTTTGTATAATAACAACATACTGCAGGAGGAGAAAGAGGCAGTGTGTTGATATGCTGTTTGTATAATAATAACATTCTGCAGGAGGAGAGAGAGGCAGTGTGTTGATATGCTGTTTGTATAATAACAACATACTGCAGGAGGAGAGAGGGGCATTGTGTTGATATGCTGTTTGTATAATAACATCATACTGCAGGAGGAGAGAGAGGCAGTGTGTTGATATGCTGTTTGTATAATAACAACATACTACAGGAGGAGAGAGAGACAGTGTGTTGATATGTTGTTTGTATAATAACAACATACTGCAGGAGAGATGCAGTGTGTTGATATGCTGTTTGTATAATAACAACATACTGCAGGAGGAGAGAGAGGCAGTGTGTTGATATGCTGTTTGTATAATAACAACATACTGCAGGAGAGAGAGAGGCAGTGTGTTGATATGCTGTTTGTATAATAACAACATACTGCAGGAGAGAGAGAGGCAGTGTGTTGATATGCTGTTTGTATAATAACAACATACTGCAGGAGGAGAGAGAGAGGCAGTGTGTTGATATGCTGTTTGTATAATAACATCATACTGCAGTAGAGAGAGAGGCAGTGTGTTGATATGCTGTTTGTATAATAACATCATACTGCAGGAGGAGAGAGAGGCAGTGTGTTGATATGCTGTTTGTATAATAACAACATACTGCAGGAGAGAGAGAGGCAGTGTGTTGATATGCTGTTTGTATAATAACAACATACTGCAGGAGGAGAGAGAGGCAGTGTGTTGATATGCTGTTTGTATAATAACAACATACTGCAGGAGAGAGAGAGGCAGTGTGTTGATATGCTGTTTGTATAATAACAACATACTGCAGGAGGAGAGAGAGGCAGTGTGTTGATATGCTGTTTGTATAATAACATCATACTGCAGGAGAGAGGCAGTGTGTTGATATGCTGTTTGTATAATAACAACATACTGCAGGAGGAGAGAGAGAGGCAGTGTGTTGATATGCTGTTTGTATAATAACATCATACTGCAGTAGAGAGAGAGGCAGTGTGTTGATATGCTGTTTGTATAATAACATCATACTGCAGGAGGAGAGAGATGCAGTGTGTTGATATGCTGTTTGTATAATAACATCATACTGCAGGAGGAGAGAGATGCAGTGTGTTGATATGCTGTTTGTATAATAACAACATACTGCAGGAGGAGAGAGAGAGGCAGTGTTGATATGCTGTTTGTATAATAACATCATACTGCAGTAGAGAGGCAGTGTGTTGATATGCTGTTTGTATAATAACAACATACTGCAGGAGGAGAGAGAGGCAGTGTGTTGATATGCTGTTTGTATAATAACAACATACTGCAGGAGGAGAGAGAGGCAGTGTGTTGATATGCTGTTTGTATAATAACATCATACTGCAGGAGGAGAGAGAGGCAGTGTGTTGATATGCTGTTTGTATAATAACAACATACTGCAGGAGGAGAGAGAGAGGCAGTGTTGATATGCTGTTTGTATAATAATAACATACTGCAGGAGGAGAGAGAGAGGCAGTGTGTTGATATGCTGTTTGTATAATAACATCATACTGCAGTAGAGAGGCAGTGTGTTGATATGCTGTTTGTATAATAACAACATACTGCAGGAGAGAGAGAGGCAGTGTGTTGATATGCTGTTTGTATAATAAAAACATACTGCAGGAGGAGAGAGAGAGGCAGTGTGTTGATATGCTGTTTGTATAATAACAACATACTGCAGGAGGAGAGAGAGGCAGTGTGTTGATATGCTGTTTGTATAATAACATCATACTGCAGGAGGGAGAGAGAGACAGTGTGTTGATATGCTGTTTGTATAATAACAACATACTGCAGGAGGAGAGAGAGGCAGTGTGTTGATATGCTGTTTGTATAATAACAACATACTGCAGGAGGAGAGAGAGGCAGTGTGTTGATATGCTGTTTGTATAATAACAACATACTGCAGGAGGAGAGAGAGGCAGTGTGTTGATATGCTGTTTGTATAATAACAACATACTGCAGGAGGAGAGAGAGGCAGTGTGTTGATATGCTGTTTGTATAATAACAACATACTGCAGGAGAGAGAGAGGCAGTGTGTTGATATGCTGTTTGTATAATAACAACATACTGCAGGAGAGAGAGAGGCAGTGTGTTGATATGCTGTTTGTATAATAACATCATACTGCAGGAGGAGAGAGAGGCAGTGTGTTGATATGCTGTTTGTATAATAGCAACATACTGCAGGAGGAGAGAGAGGCAGTGTGTTGATATGCTGTTTGTATAATAACATCATACTGCAGGAGAGAGAGAGGCAGTGTGTTGATATGCTGTTTGTATAATAACATCATACTGCAGGAGAGAGAGAGGCAGTGTGTTGATATGCTGTTTGTATAATAACATCATACTGCAGTAGAGAGGCAGTGTGTTGATATGCTGTTTGTATAATAACATCATACTGCAGTAGAGAGGCAGTGTGTTGATATGCTGTTTGTATAATAACAACATACTGCAGGAGGAGAGAGAGGCAGTGTGTTGATATGCTGTTTGTATAATAACATCATACTGCAGTAGAGAGGCAGTGTGTTGATATGCTGTTTGTATAATAACAACATACTGCAGGAGGAGAGAGAGGCAGTGTGTTGATATGCTGTTTGTATAATAACATCATACTGCAGGAGGAGAGAGAGAGGCAGTGTGTTGATATGCTGTTTGTATAATAAAAACATACTGCAGGAGGAGAGAGAGAGGCAGTGTGTTGATATGCTGTTTGTATAATAACAACATACTGCAGGAGGAGAGAGAGAGGCAGTGTGTTGATATGCTGTTTGTATAATAACAACATACTGCAGGAGGAGAGAGAGGCAGTGTGTTGATATGCTGTTTGTATAATAACAACATACTGCAGGAGGAGAGAGAGGCAGTCTGTTGATATGCTGTTTGTATAATAACTGTCATAGGCGTCGTAAGGATTGAACCAAGGCGCAGCGGGTAAAGTGCTCATCTTCTTAATTTATTAAAAGAAAACACTTGAACAAAATAAACAAAACAGTTCCATAATGCAACACAGGAAAACAACCACCCACAAAACACATGTGAAACAAACACAACTAAATATGGCCTCCAATTAGAGACAACGACAACCAGCTGCCTCTAATTGGAGGTCAATGCCGAAACCCCAACATAGAAATAGAAAACTAGATATAAACATAGAAATAGATAACATAGAACCTAAACCCCAAAACACCGAAACACACAAAACAAACACCCCCTGCCACGCCCTGACCATACTACAATGCCAAATGAACCCTTTTACTGGTCAGGACGTGACAGTACCCCCCCAAAGGTGCAGACCCCGACTACACCAAAAAACAACAAATAGAACCCACAAAACAACCCCAAACCTAAAGGGAGGGTGGCCACCGTCAACGACGGTTCCTGTGCTACACCCCCCCTTGCCTATCCTCCCACTACGGAGGTGGCTCTGGCTCTGGGCGTAGCTCCCATTCCGAAGACTCTGGGCTGAGAGGCGTCGCTGGAGGCCACTGGCTGAGGGGCGTCGCTGGAGGCCCCTGGCTGAGGGGCGTCGCTGGAGGCTCCGGGCTGAGGAGCGTCGCTGGAGGCTCCGGGCTGAGGAGCGTCGCTGGAGGCTCCGGGCTGAGGAGCGTCGCTGGAGGCTCCTGACTGGGGAGCGTCGCTGGAGGCTCCGGGCTGAGGAGCGTCGCTGGAGGCTCCGGGCTGAGGAGCGTCGCTGGAGGCCTCCTGCGTGGAGCTGGAACCGGTCTCCCCGGAATGGGGAGAGTGAGGGCTGGAGAGTGAGGGCTGCCGTGTGTAGAGCAGGCACAGGGTAAGCTGGACCAAGGAGACGCACTGGTGGCCAGAAGCGCAGCGCAGGCGCATTTCTCCCTGGCTGCCGGCCAACTCTCGCCCGGCAACACTGCAAAGCCCGTACTGACCGCACCGGACTGTGCGTGCGTGTGGGCGACACCGTGCGCATTTCTGCATAGCACGGTGCTCTCCTCGTCACCCGCTCCCCACGGTAAGCACGGGAAGTTGGCTCAGGACTCCACCCTGACTCTGCCCAACTCACCGTGTGCCCCTCCCCAACAAAATTTTGGGGCTGCCTCTTCACCTCCTGAATAGGAGGATACAATGCCTCGTACCTCCGTCGTTCCCTCTTCGCTTCCTCCAGCTCCTCCTTCGGGCGCTGGTACTCCCCAGCCTGGCTCCATGGACCCTTTCCATCGAGGATCTCCTCCCACGTCCATGACTCGAGATATTTATCCTGCTGCTCCTTCTTCCGCTGCTTGGTACTTCGTTGTTGGGTGGTTCTGTTATAGGCTTCGTAAGGATTGGACCAAGGCGCAGCGGGTAAAGTGCTCATCTTCTTAATTTATTTAAAGATAACACTTGAACAAAAGAAACAAAACGACGAAACAGTTCCGTAAGGCAACACAGGCTATACAGGAAAACAACCACCCACAAAACACAAGTGAAACAAACACAACTAAATATGGCCTCCAATTAGAGACAACGACAACCAGCTGCCTCTAATTGGAGGTCATTGCCAAAACCCCAACATAGAAATAGAAAACTAGATATGAACATAGAAATAGATAACATAGAACCTAAACACCGAAACACACAAAACAAACACCCCTTGCCACGCCCTGACCATACTACAATGCCAAATGAACCCTTTTACTGATCAGGACGTGACAATAACAATATACTGCAGGAGGAGAGAGAGGCAGTGTGTTGATATGCTGTTTGTATAATAACAACATACTGCAGGAGAGAGGCAGTGTGTTGATATGCTGTTTGTATAATAACAATATACTGCAGGAGGGAGGGAGGCAGTGTGTTGATATGCTGTTTGTATAATAACAACATACTGCAGGAGGAGAGAGAGGCAATGTGTTGATATGCTGTTTGTATAATAACAACATACTGCAGGAGGGAGAGAGGCAGTGTGTTGATATGCTGTTTGTATAATAACAACATACTGCAGGAGGAGAGAGAGGCAGTGTGTTGATATGCTGTTTGTATAATAACAACATACTGCAGGAGGAGAGAGAGGCAGTGTGTTGATATGCTGTTTGTATAATAACATACTGCAGGAGGAGAGAGAGAGGCAGTGTGTTGATATGCTGTTTGTATAATAACAACATACTGCAGGAGGAGAGAGAGAGGCAGTCTGTTGATATGCTGTTTGTATAATATCAACATACTGCAGGAGAGAGGCAGTGTGTTGATATGCTGTTTGTATAATAACAACATACTGCAGGAGGAGAGAGAGGCAGTGTGTTGATATGCTGTTTGTATAATAACATACTGCAGGAGGAGAGAGAGAGGCAGTGTGTTGATATGCTGTTTGTATAATAACAACATACTGCAGGAGGAGAGAGAGAGGCAGTGTGTTGATATGCTGTTTGTATAATAACATCATACTGCAGGAGATAGAGAGGCAGTGTGTTGATATGCTGTTTGTATAATAACTTCATACTGCAGGAGAGAGGCAGTGTGTTGATATGCTGTTTGTATAATAACATCATACTGCAGGAGGAGAGAGAGGCAGTGTGTTGATATGCTGTTTGTATAATAACAACATACTGCAGGAGGAGAGAGAGGCAGTGTGTTGATATGCTGTTTGTATAATAACATCATACTGCAGGAGGAGAGAGAGGCAGTGTGTTGATATGCTGTTTGTATAATAACAACATACTGCAGGAGAGAGAGAGGCAGTGTGTTGATATGCTGTTTGTATAATAACAACATACTGCAGTAGAGAGAGAGGCAGTGTGTTGATATGCTGTTTGTATAATAACATCATACTGCAGGAGGAGAGAGAGAGGCAGTGTGTTGATATGCTGTTTGTATAATAACAACATACTGCAGGAGAGAGAGAGGCAGTGTGTTGATATGCTGTTTGTATAATAACAACATACTGCAGGAGGAGAGAGAGGCAGTGTGTTGATATGCTGTTTGTATAATAACAACATACTGCAGGAGGAGAGAGAGGCAGTGTGTTGATATGCTGTTTGTATAATAACATCATACTGCAGGAGGAGAGAGAGACAGTGTGTTGATATGCTGTTTGTATAATAACATCATACTGCAGGAGAGATGCAGTGTGTTGATATGCTGTTTGTATAATAACAACATACTGCAGGAGGAGAGAGAGGCAGTGTGTTGATATGCTGTTTGTATAATAACAACATACTGCAGGAGGATAGAGAGAGGCAGTGTGTTGATATGCTGTTTGTATAATAACATACTGCAGGAGGAGAGAGAGAGGCAGTGTGTTGATATGCTGTTTGTATAATAACATCATACTGCAGTAGAGAGGCAGTGTGTTGATATGCTGTTTGTATAATAACATCATACTGCAGGAGAGAGAGAGGCAGTGTGTTGATATGCTGTTTGTATAATAACATCATACTGCAGGAGAGAGAGAGGCAGTGTGTTGATATGCTGTTTGTATAATAACATACTGCAGGAGGAGAGAGATGCAGTGTGTTGATATGCTGTTTGTATAATAACATACTGCAGGAGGAGAGAGATGCAGTGTGTTGATATGCTGTTTGTATAATAACAACATACTGCAGGAGGAGAGAGAGGCAGTGTGTCTATATGCTGTTTGTATAATAACATCATACTGCAGGAGAGAGAGAGGCAGTGTGTTGATATGCTGTTTGTATAATAACAACATACTGCAGGAGAGAGAGAGGCAGTGTGTTGATATGCTGTTTGTATAATAACATCATACTGCAGGAGGAGAGAGAGGCAATGTGTTGATATGCTGTTTGTATAATAACAACATACTGCAGGAGGAGAGAGAGGCAGTGTGTTGATATGCTGTTTGTATAATAACATACTGCAGGAGGAGAGAGATGCAGTGTGTTGATATGCTGTTTGTATAATAACAACATACTGCAGGAGGAGAGAGAGGCAGTGTGTCTATATGCTGTTTGTATAATAACAACATACTGCAGGAGGAGAGAGAGGCAGTGTGTTGATATGCTGTTTGTATAATAACAACATACTGCAGGAGGAGAGAAAGGCAGTGTGTTGATATGCTGTTTGTATAATAACATCATACTGCAGGAGGAGAGAGAGAGGCAGTGTGTTGATATGCTGTTTGTATAATAACATCATACTGCAGGAGAGAGAGAGGCAGTGTGTTGATATGCTGTTTGTATAATAACATACTGCAGGAGGAGAGAGAGAGGCAGTGTGTTGATATGCTGTTTGTATAATAACAACATACTGCAGGAGGAGAGAGAGGCAGTGTGTTGATATGCTGTTTGTATAATAACATCATACTGCAGGAGGAGAGAGAGGCAGTGTGTTGATATGCTGTTTGTATAATAACAACATACTGCAGGAGGAGAGAGAGGCAGTGTGTTGATATGCTGTTTGTATAATAACAACATACTGCAGGAGGAGAGAGAGAGGCAGTGTGTTGATATGCTGTTTGTATAATAACATACTGCAGGAGGGGGAGAGGCAGTGTGTTGATATGCTGTTTGTATAATAACAACATACTGTAGGAGGGAGAGAGAGGCAGTGTGTTGATATGCTGTTTGTATAATAACAACATACTGCAGGAGGGAGAGAGATGCAGTGTGTTGATATGCTGTTTGTATAATAACAACATACTGCAGGAGGAGAGAGAGGCAGTGTGTTGATATGCTGTTTGTATAATAACATCATACTGCAGGAGAGAGAGAGGCAGTGTGTTGATATGCTGTTTGTATAATAACATCATACTGCAGGAGAGAGAGAGGCAGTGTGTTGATATGCTGTTTGTATAATAACAACATACTGCAGGAGGAGAGAGAGGCAGTGTGTTGATATGCTGTTTGTATAATAACATCATACTGCAGGAGGAGAGAGAGAGGCAGTGTGTTGATATGCTGTTTGTATAATAACAACATACTGCAGGAGAGAGAGAGGCAGTGTGTTGATATGCTGTTTGTATAATAACAACATACTGCAGGAGGAGAGAGAGGCAGTGTGTTGATATGCTGTTTGTATAATAACAACATACTGCAGGAGGAGAGAGAGGCAGTGTGTTGATATGCTGTTTGTATAATAACAACATACTGCAGGAGGATAGAGAGAGGCAGTGTGTTGATATGCTGTTTGTATAATAACATACTGCAGGAGGAGAGAGAGAGGCAGTGTGTTGATATGCTGTTTGTATAATAACATCTTACTGCAGTAGAGAGGCAGTGTGTTGATATGCTGTTTGTATAATAACAACATACTGCAGGAGGAGAGAGAGGCAGTGTGTTGATATGCTGTTTGTATAATAACATCATACTGCAGTAGAGAGGCAGTGTGTTGATATGCTGTTTGTATAATAATAACATACTGCAGGAGGAGAGAGAGGCAGTGTGTTGATATGCTGTTTGTATAATAACAACATACTGCAGGAGGAGAGAGAGGCAGTGTGTTGATATGCTGTTTGTATAATAACATCATACTGCAGTAGAGAGGCAGTGTGTTGATATGCTGTTTGTATAATAACAACATACTGCAGGAGGAGAGAGATGCAGTGTGTTGATATGCTGTTTGTATAATAACAACATACTGCAGGAGGAGAGAGAGGCAATGTGTTGATATGCTGTTTGTATAATAACAACATACTGCAGGAGGAGAGAGAGGCAGTGTGTTGATATGCTGTTTGTATAATAACATACTGCAGGAGGAGAGAGAGATGCAGTGTGTTGATATGCTGTTTGTATAATAACAACATACTGCAGGAGGAGAGAGAGGCAGTGTGTTGATATGCTGTTTGTATAATAACAACATACTGCAGGAGGAGAGAGAGGCAGTGTGTTGATATGCTGTTTGTATAATAACAACATACTGCAGGAGAGAGAGAGGCAGTGTGTTGATATGCTGTTTGTATAATAACAACATACTGCAGGAGGAGAGAGAGGCAGTGTGTTGATATGCTGTTTGTATAATAACAACATACTGCAGGAGGAGAGAGAGGCAGTGTGTTGATATGCTGTTTGTATAATAACATCATACTGCAGGAGGAGAGAGAGAGGCAGTGTGTTGATATGCTGTTTGTATAATAACATCATACTGCAGGAGAGAGAGAGGCAGTGTGTTGATATGCTGTTTGTATAATAACTTCATACTGCAGGAGAGAGGCAGTGTGTTGATATGCTGTTTGTATAATAACATCATACTGCAGGAGGAGAGAGAGGCAGTGTGTTGATATGCTGTTTGTATAATAACAACATACTGCAGGAGGAGAGAGAGGCAGTGTGTTGATATGCTGTTTGTATAATAACAACATACTGCAGGAGGAGAGAGAGGCAGTGTGTTGATATGCTGTTTGTATAATAACAACATACTGCAGGAGAGAGAGAGGCAGTGTGTTGATATGCTGTTTGTATAATAACAACATACTGCAGGAGGAGAGAGAGGCAGTGTGTTGATATGCTGTTTGTATAATAACAACATACTGCAGGAGGAGAGAGAGGCAGTGTGTTGATATGCTGTTTGTATAATAACATCATACTGCAGGAGGAGAGAGAGAGGCAGTGTGTTGATATGCTGTTTGTATAATAACTTCATACTGCAGGAGAGAGGCAGTGTGTTGATATGCTGTTTGTATAATAACATCATACTGCAGGAGGAGAGAGAGGCAGTGTGTTGATATGCTGTTTGTATAATAACAACATACTGCAGGAGGAGAGAGAGGCAGTGTGTTGATATGCTGTTTGTATAATAACAACATACTGCAGGAGGAGAGAGAGGCAGTGTGTTGATATGCTGTTTGTATAATAACATACTGCAGGAGAGAGAGAGGCAGTGTGTTGATATGCTGTTTGTATAATAACAACATACTGCAGGAGGAGAGAGAGGCAGTGTGTTGATATGCTGTTTGTATAATAACAACATACTGCAGGAGAGAGAGAGGCAGTGTGTTGATATGCTGTTTGTATAATAACAACATACTGCAGTAGAGAGGCAGTGTGTTGATATGCTGTTTGTATAATAACAACATACTGCAGGAGGAGAGAGAGGCAGTGTGTTGTTATGCTGTTTGTATAATAACAACATACTGCAGGAGGATAGAGAGAGGCAGTGTGTTGATATGCTGTTTGTATAATAACAACATACTGCAGGAGGAGAGAGAGGCAGTGTGTTGATATGCTGTTTGTATAATAACAACATACTGCAGGAGGAGAGAGAGGCAGTGTGTTGATATGCTGTTTGTATAATAACAACATACTGCAGGAGAGAGAGAGGCAGTGTGTTGATATGCTGTTTGTATAATAACAACATACTGCAGGAGGGAGAGAGGCAGTCTGTTGATATGCTGTTTGTATAATAACAACATACTGCAGGAGGAGAGAGAGGCAGTGTGTTGATATGCTGTTTGTATAATAACAACATACTGCAGGAGGAGAGAGAGAGGCAGTGTGTTGATATGCTGTTTGTATAATAACATACTGCAGGAGGAGAGAGAGGCAGTGTGTTGTTATGCTGTTTGTATAATAACAACATACTGCAGGAGGAGAGAGAGAGGCAGTGTGTTGATATGCTGTTTGTATAATAACAACATACTGCAGGAGGAGAGAGAGGCAGTGTGTTGATATGCTGTTTGTATAATAACAACATACTGCAGGAGGAGAGAGAGGCAGTGTGTTGATATGCTGTTTGTATAATAACAACATACTGCAGGAGGAGAGAGAGGCAGTGTGTTCATATGCTGTTTGTATAATAACATACTGCAGGAGGAGAGAGAGGCAGTGTGTTGATATGCTGTTTGTATAATAACAACATACTGCAGGAGGAGAGAGAGGCAGTGTGTTGATATGCTGTTTGTATAATAACATACTGCAGGAGGAGAGAGAGGCAATGTGTTGATATGCTGTTTGTATAATAACATCATACTGCAGGAGGAGAGAGAGGCAGTGTGTTGATATGCTGTTTGTATAATAACATACTGCAGGAGGAGAGAGAGGCAATGTGTTGATATGCTGTTTGTATAATAACAACATACTGCAGGAGGAGAGAGAGGCAGTGTGTTGATATGCTGTTTGTATAATAACATACTGCAGGAGGAGAGAGAGGCAATGTGTTGATATGCTGTTTGTATAATAACATCATACTGCAGGAGGAGAGAGAGGCAGTGTGTTGATATGCTGTTTGTATAATAACAACATACTGCAGGAGGAGAGAGAGGCAGTGTGTTGATATGCTGTTTGTATAATAACAACATACTGCAGGAGGAGAGAGAGGCAGTGTGTTGATATGCTGTTTGTATAATAACATACTGCAGGAGAGAGGCAGTGTGAGTAAAGAGTTAATGAGATAAGCGTATAGTAATATTGTGGATACATGTTGTCAGTTCATCAGTGGAAGGAGGTTTATCAGGATGTGTTAAAATGAACCAGGGTGGTGCGACGTTAAAGAGGTTTATCAGGATGTGTTAAAATGAACCAGGGTGGTGCGACGTTAAAGAGGTTTATCAGGATGTGTTAAAATGAACCAGGGTGGTGCGACCTTAAAGAGGTTTATCAGGATGTGTTAAAATGAACCAGGGTGGTGCGACGTTAAAGAGGTTTATCAGGATGTGTTAAAATGAACCAGGGTGGTGCGACGTTAAAGAGGTTTATCAGGATGTGGATATGAAGATGAGGATGTTTATCAGGATGTGGCTGTGAAGATGAGGAGGTTTATCAGGATGTGTTCAAATGAACCAGGGTGGTGCGACGTTAAAGAGGTTTATCAGTATGTGGATGTGAAGATGAGGATGTTTATCAGGATGTGGCTGTGAAGATGAGGTTATTCAGGATGTGGCTGTGAAGTAGAGGAGGTTAAACAGGATGTGGCTGTGAAGGTGAGGACGTTTATCAGGATGTGGCTGTGAAGATGAGGAGGTTTAACAGGATGTGGCTGTGAAGATGAGGTCGCTTAACAGGATGTGGCTGTGAAGGTGAGGACCTTTTATCAGGATGTGGCTGTGAAGATGAGGTCGCTTAACAGGATGTGGCTGTGAAGGTGAGGACCTTTTATCAGGATGTGGCTGTGAAGATGAGGAGGTTTATCAGGATGTGGCTGTGAAGATGAGGAGGTTTATCAGGATGTGGCTGTGAAGATGAGGTCGCTTAACAGGATGTGGCTGTGAAGATGAGGAGGTTTATCAGGATGTGGCTGTGAAGGTGAGGAGGTTTATCAGGATGTGGCTGTGAAGATGAGGAGGTTTATCAGGATGTGGCTGTGAAGATGAGGATGTTTAATATTCACCTGAAGTTAGCCCTAACGTTCATAACAACACCAAGGGAACACACACAAGCACAGGCACATGCACGCACGCACGTACGCACGTACCATATTTACCATCGTTTCATTACATTATCCTATTTCAGCTGCACCTCTCCAGTCCTTCTCTACAGAACCTCAATCCAGCTGTTGGTCATTTAGGAAACAGCATTGTGTCTGTCTGGTGTAACTCCCTGTGTGTCTGTCTGGTGTAACTCCCTGTGTGTCTGTCTGGTGTAACTCCCTGTGTGTCTGTCTGGTGTAACTCCCCGTGTGTCTGTCTGGTGTAACTCCCCGTGTGTCTGTCTGGTGTAACTCCCCGTGTGTCTGTCTGGTGTAACTCCCCGTGTGTCTGTCTGGTGTAACTCCCCGTGTGTCTGTCTGGTGTAACTCCCCGTGTGTCTGTCTGGTGTAACTCCCCGTGTGTCTGTCTGGTGTAACTCCCCGTGTTTCTGTCTGGTGTAACTCCCCGTGTGTCTGTCTGGTGTAACTCCCCGTGTGTCTGTCTGGTGTAACTCCCCGTGTGTCTGTCTGGTGTAACTCCCCGTGTGTCTGTCTGGTGTAACTCCCCGTGTGTCTGTCTGGTGTAACTCCCTGTGTGTCTGTCTGGTGTAACTCCCCGTGTGTCTGTCTGGTGTAACTCCCCGTGTGTCTGTCTGGTGTAACTCCCCGTGTGTCTGTCTGGTGTAACTCCCTGTGTGTCTGTCTGGTGTATCTCCCTGTGTGTCTGTCTGGCGTAACTCCCCGTGTGTCTGTCTGGCGTAACTCCCCGTGTGTCTGTCTGGTGTAACTCCCCGTGTGTCTGTCTGGTGTAACTCCCCGTGTGTCTGTCTGGTGTAACTCCCCGTGTGTCTGTCTGGTGTAACTCCCCGTGTGTCTGTCTGGTGTAACTCCCCGTGTGTCTGTCTGGTGTAACTCCCTGTGTGTCTGTCTGGTGTAACTCTCTGTGTGTCTGTCTGGTTCACACGTTGATAGGGGCTGTTAAATCACAGGCAGACTATAGGCAGCTATTACTTTACCTGAGGGCTTTCTGCCTCTTCAAATGCTTCACATTGACTTGAGCAACCAATACAGAGGAACAACACCACAACACTACAATACAGAGGAACAACACCACAACACTACAATACAGAGTAACAACATCACAACACAACAATACAGAGTAACAACACTACAACACTACAACACAACAACACCACAACACTACAATACAGAGTAACAACACTACAACACTACAATACAGAGTAACAACACCACAACACTACAATACAGAGTAACAACACTACAACACTACAATACAGAGTAACAACACTACAACACTACAACACAACAATACAGAGTAACAACATCACAACACAACAATACAGAGTAACAACACTACAACACTACAATACAGAGTAACAACACTACAACACTACAACACAACAATACAGAGTAACAACACTACAACACTACAATACAGAGTAACAACACTACAATACAGAGTAACAACATCACAACACTACAATACAGAGGAACAACATCACAACAATACAGAGTAACAACATTACAACAAAACAATACAGAGGAACAACACTACAATACAGAGTAACAACACCACAACACTACAATACAGAGAAACAACATCACAACAATACAGAGTAACAACACCACAACAATACAGAGTAACAACAACACCACAACAATACAGAGAAACAACATCACAACACTACAATACAGAGTAACAACATTACAACTCAACAATACAGAGTAACAACACCACAACACTACAATACAGAGTAACAACATTACAACTCAACAATACAGAGTAACAACACCACAACACTACAATACAGAGAAACAACATCACAACAATACAGAGTAACAACACCACAACAATACAGAGTAACAACAACACCACAACAATACAGAGAAACAACATCACAACACTACAATACAGAGTAACAACATTACAACTCAACAATACAGAGTAACAACACCACAACACTACAATACAGAGTAACAACATCACAACAAAACAATACAGAGTAACAATATCACAGCAATACAGAGTAACAACACCACATCACAACAATACAGAGTAACAACACTACACCACAACAATACAGAGTAACAACATCACAACACTACAATACAGAGTAACAACATCACAACAAAACAATACAGAGTAACAATATCACAACAATACAGAGTAACAACACCACATCACAACAATACAGAGTAACAACACTATACCACAACAATACAGAGTAACAACACCACAACACTACAATACAGAGGAACAACACTACAACACTACAATACAGAGTAACAACATTACAACTCAACAATACAGAGTAACAACATCACAACACAACAATACAGAGTAACAACATCACAACACAACAATACAGAGTAACAACATCACAACACTACAATACAGAGTAACAACACTACAATACAGAGTAACAACATCACAACACAACAATACAGAGTAACAACACTACACCACAACAATACAGAATAACAACACTACACCACAACAATACAGAGTAACAACATCACAACAAAACAGAGTAACAACATCACAACAATACAGAGTAACACCACTACAACACTACAATACAGAGTAACAACATCACAACAAAACAGAGTAACAACATCACAACAATACAGAGTAACAACATCACAACACTACAACTCAACAATACAGAGTAACAACATCACAACAATACAGAGTAACACTACAACACTACAATACAGAGTAACAACATCACAACAATACAGAGTAACAACATCACAACAATACAGAGTAACAACATCACAACAATACAGAGTAACAACATCACAACACTACAACTCAACAATACAGAGTAACAACACTACAACACTACAATACAGAGTAACAACATTACAACACAACAATACAGAGTAACAACATCACAACATTACAGAGTAACAACATTACAACACAACAATACAGAGTAACAACATCACAACAATACAGAGTAACAACACTACAACACTACAATACAGAGTAACAACACTACAACACTACAATACAGAGTAAAAACACCACAACACAACAATACAGAGTAAAAACACCACAACACAACAATACAGAGTAACAACATCACAACACAACAACACTACAACACTACAACACAACAATACAGAGTAACAACACTACAACCCAACAACACAACAACACCACAACACAACAACACAACAATACAGAGTAACAACACTACAACACCACAACACAACACTACAGCGTAACAACACTACAAAACAGTCTCAGTTGCACCACTCCCCATTTTGAGCAGCGTCGTTTCCTCACGGTGCTCAGATGGTCAGACAAGCCCCGAGGCCAAAACAGGGGGAACTGTGTCCTTGTGATTCCCAGAACCAGGGTGAGTCCCAAATGGCACCCTATTCCTAATGGCAGCCAGGGCTCTGGATAAAAGTAGTGTGCTGTATAGGGACTAGGATGCCATTTGGGAATCCCCTGACACGAATTGTTTTCTTTCATCAATTACTTAGAAGGGGATTCAAAGTGGAAGCAATGTGTCAGGAACAAATGTTTACTTCTGATGGAGGCTGTCTGTCTCACTGTCACCAGTCTGATGGAGGCTGTCTGTCTCACTGTCACCAGTCTGATGGAGGCTGTCTGTCTCACTGTCACCAGTCTGATGGAGGCTGTCTGTCTCACTGTCACCAGTCTGATGGAGGCTGTCTGTCTCACTGTCACCAGTCTGATGGAGGCTGTCTGTCTCACTGTCACCAGTCTGATGGAGGCTGTCTGTCTCACTGTCACCAGTCTGATGGAGGCTGTCTGTCTCACTGTCACCAGTCTGATGGAGGCTGTCTGTCTCACTGTCACCAGTCTGATGGAGGCTGTCTGTCTCACTGTCACCAGTCTGATGGAGGCTGTCTGTCTCACTGTCACCAGTCTGATGGAGGCTGTCTGTCTCACTGTCACCAGTCTGATGGAGGCTGTCTGTCTCACTGTCACCAGTCTGATGGAGGCTGTCTGTCTCACTGTCACCAGTCTGATGGAGGCTGTCTGTCTCACTGTCACCAGTCTGATGGAGGCTGTCTGTCTCACTGTCACCAGTCTGATGGAGGCTGTCTGTCTCACTGTCACCAGTCTGATGGAGGCTGTCTGTCTCACTGTCACCAGTCTGATGGAGGCTGTCTGTCTCACTGTCACCAGTCTGATGGAGGCTGTCTGTCTCACTGTCACCAGTCTGATGGAGGCTGTCTGTCTCACTGTCACCAGTCTGATGGAGGCTGTCTGTCTCACTGTCACCAGTCTGATGGAGGCTGTCTGTCTCACTGTCACCAGTCTGATGGAGGCTGTCTGTCTCACTGTCACCAGTCTGATGGAGGCTGTCTGTCTCACTGCCACCAGTCTGATGGAGGCTGTCTGTCTCACTGTCACCAGTCTGATGGAGGCTGTCTGTCTCACTGTCACCAGTCTGATGGAGGCTGTCTGTCTCACTGTCACCAGTCTGATGGAGGCTGTCTGTCTCACTGTCACCAGTCTGATGGAGGCTGTCTGTCTCACTGTCACCAGTCTGATGGAGGCTGTCTGTCTCACTGCCACCAGTCTGATGGAGGCTGTCTGTCTCACTGTCACCAGTCTGATGGAGGCTGTCTGTCTCACTGTCACCAGTCTGATGGAGGCTGTCTGTCTCACTGTCACCAGTCTGATGGAGGCTGTCTGTCTCACTGTCACCAGTCTGATGGAGGCTGTCTGTCTCACTGTCACCAGTCTGATGGAGGCTGTCTGTCTCACTGTCACCAGTCTGATGGAGGCTGTCTGTCTCACTGTCACCAGTCTGATGGAGGCTGTCTGTCTCACTGTCACCAGTCTGATGGAGGCTGTCTGTCTCACTGTCACCAGTCTGATGGAGGCTGTCTGTCTCACTGTCACCAGTCTGATGGAGGCTGTCTGTCTCACTGTCACCAGTCTGATGGAGGCTGTCTGTCTCACTGTCACCAGGATGTTGTGATTTGATAGAGGAACAGGAGAGGAGTGCAGTTCGGTTATGATGCAGATTTCTGCTTTTATGTCGGATGCATTTTCGTCAACATCCATGTACAGGTACTGTGATCCTACATACAATATGACACATAGCGATGTGCGTAGTGAGAGACGGCTGAAATGTTTACTAGTTTGAACTGATTTTTTACTTTTCCCTCCATCCACACGTCTCATCTGCCACTACACTGTGACTGATAGAGAATGGGTTTGGGTGGGTGAGTCAGTCACTGTTGCACCACCAGAGAAAATAACTGGTTTCTATTAGTGCCTACAACAAGATGGGATGTTATTGTAAACATGGACGATATTTCATGGATGAATAAACTGGGCTGAACAGAAGTGGTTTCTCAATGTACAATATGAGACAAAAGGATTGTGACATCACCACTCCCAGCATTCTAAAACAGGAAATACCAACAGAAGTTTTAGTAGCTCGTTTACAATAAGCGATAAACATACAGTGTGCTTTTTTTCGCAGTAGGGGAAAGAATAACAGAGCTTTTCTAACGTCTGTGACAGGGGAAAACTTAGCTTGCTGAACAATTAGCGTAATTAGCCCATTACCACCCAACAAAAAAACACGGATGGCATGAACTGGAAACACCAACAGGATGCTCAATAAAAGTCAGATATTTAAGTGGAATTTTTGATGTGGATATTGGAATAGTGAGAGTGACTGGCATCCAGCTCATGCTTATTCAAGCAATACAGACAGCAATACAGGCAGCAATACAGGCAGCAATAGGTAGAATAATATAATACCTTTTCAGTCAAGTCGACACCGGTGGGTTTGACACCTGCACAAGCAGAGTTTACATAAAACGTTTGCATGCATGACTGTAAGTATCTTTGTATAAAAGTGTCTGCTAAACTAAATGTATTATATCACATGTAGCTTAACTGTCAAAACGACCAACATATCCCGGTAACAACATGTAGCCTTAGTGTACTGTGTTCATTTAAAACACCTTTAAAACTGAACAGATCTCCTGGGTCATGCCCTCACACACCTCCAAAGCCCTGTTGATGGACAGCAGGGTTGTCTGACGGACCAACTGGAGGTCTGTGGTCTAAATCATCAGGTTGTCACTGAGCTGACTTTCCCCAGGGTGGCTGACTGTGGCTCTGTACTGAACCTGGCAGAGCCTCTGGATCACCTACATTACCTACTGTAGTCTGCCCAGAGCTCCGTTCTCACGGCCTGATTGGCTGACTGTGGCTCTGTACTGAACCTGGCAGAGCCTCTGGATCACCTACATTACCTACTGTAGTCTGCCCAGAGCTCCGTTCTCACTGCCTGATTGGCTGACTGTGGCTCTGTACTGAACCTGGCAGAGCCTCTGGATCACCTACATTACCTACTGTAGTCTGCCCAGAGCTCCGTTCTCACTGCCTGATTGGCTGACTGCTACCTGCTGTTAGCTGATAGTTAAATTGGGTTGTCCGTCAAACACTATGCTGGAGCATTGACTCACACCTATAACTAACGCGAGGCTCAGACACTGGAACAGACAGACTCGGGTTGAAAAAATAACATTTAGTTTTCTTTCAATGTGTGTTTGATTGTGTCTGCCTGGAGTGGGAGAGGGGTGGGGTTTGCACTTTCTGGAACTATTCCATTTGTTCAACTGGGTCAGGCAAGCTCAGTCAAGTGCAGAGATAAGAGAGGGGATATCTTTTCAAGCAGGGAAACTCCTAATAAACACAGCCAGCAAAGTAATTGGTTGACCACAGGCACATTTGAGTGTTCTGTTCCACAAGGCAACCCAAAATAACTACTGGCTGTCATTGGCGACCCCTCCCACCTTCTAGACCAGCAGTTCAAGAGGCTTCCCTCTGGCCGGCCCTACAGAATGCCCAGGGACAAAAGGAATGTATTCAAACACTCATTCTGTCACGTCCTGACCATAGAGAGCTCGTATCTTTCTATGGTACAGTAGGTCAGGGCGTGACTGGGGGGTTTTGTCTAGTTTAAATTTTCTATCTTGTGTTCTAGTTTCTTTTTTCTATGTTGGGGTTTTCGTATGATTCCCAATTAGAGGCAGCTGGTCATCGTTGTCTCTAATTGGGGATCATATTTAAGTAGTTGTTTTTCCCACTTGTGTTTGTGGGAGATTATTTAGAGTTAGTGCATGTTGCACCTCTTCGTCACGGTTTGTTGTTTTGTTTATTGGATATCTTGCATAGTTTCACATAGAAATAAAGATGTTGAACGATACCCATGCTGCACCTTGGTCTCCTTCATATGACGAACGTGACACATTCATTCCTTGTGCTGTTGGACTACTAAATGCAAAGTCAATTGTATCGGTATATGTACTCATCTGTCTAGTCCAGTTGGGACAGTGGTCATTTATGAGTGAATGTATTAATGTCTTCTATGTTGTAGGTGGGTGTAACATGATGAACTGACTCATTTTAAATATGTATGATGTGAGAATGTATGTGATTCTTTTAATGGAAGATGATGCCAAAGAAAAATGTCCATCCTGGATGGACAATAAAGTTTTATTCTATTCTAAGATATATGGCTGTAAATCATCCCCCGAATCTGTCCATTAGGGATCTAACTAACCTAATTGTGAGGATTATCTAAGGGTTCATGAAAAAAACACTGCTATTGAGTAGGTCAGCGTCTTCCTGTCTTTCTCTGTCTTCCTCCCATCAGTCTGGGAGTGGAAGAGGAAGTGGAAGAGGAAGTGGTTCTCTGGTAAGAAGAACAACATCTGCCCGGCGACAGTAAAACCATGGTGTCACATCACAAAATACTCCTGAACGTTATATATTATATTCATGTCAACGTTATACTGTATTATGTGCAAATGTGAGAGTACATCGTTAACTAATAGCCCTTATCAATCATCATGGTACACGAGACATCATTAGTCACTTTGCCCCAAATGGTATAGGCCATTGATGGATTAATATATTTAATCTAGTAACTAATGCTCTGGGCCATTGATGGATTAATATATTTAATCTAGTAACTAATGCTCTGGGCCAGAGATGGATTAATATATTTAATCTAGTAACTAATGCTCTGGGCCATTGATGGATTAATATATTTAATCTAGTAACTAATGCTCTGGGCCATTGATGGATTAATATATTTAATCTAGTAACTAATGCTCTGGGCCATTGATGGATTAATATATTTAATCTAGTAACTAATGCTCTGGGCCAGAGAGAGATTAATATATTTAATCTAGTAACTAATGCTCTGGGCCATTGATGGATTAATATATTTAATCTAGTAACTAATGCTCTGGGCCATTGATGGATTAATATATTTAATCTAGTAACTAATGCTCTGGGCCATAGATGGATTAATATATTTAATGTAGTAACTAATGCTCTGGGCCAGAGATGGTTTAATATATTTAATGTAGTAACTAATGCTCTGGGCCAGAGATGGTTTAATATATTTAATCTAGAAACTAATGCTCTGGCCCATAGATGGATTAATATATTTAATCTAGTAACTAATGCTCTGGTCCATAGATGGATTAATATATTTAATCTAGTAACTAATGCTCTGGTCCATTGATGGATTAATATATTTAATCTAGTAGCTAATGCTCTGGGCCAGAGATGGATTCTGATATTTAATCTAGTAACTAATGCTCTGGGCCATTGATGGATTAATATATTTAATCTAGTTACTAATGCTCTGGGCCATAGATGGATTAATATATTTAATCTAGTAATGAATACTCTGGGCCAGAGATGGATTAATATATTTAATCTAGTAACGAATGCTCTGGGCCAGAGATGGATTCATATATTTAATCTAGTAACTAATGCTCTGGGCCAGAGATGGATTAATATATTTAATCTAGTAACTAATGCTCTGGGCCATTGACGGATTAATATATTTAATCTAGTAACTAATGCTCTGGGCCAGAGATGGATTAATATATTTAATCTAGTAACTAATGCTCTGGGCCAGAGATGGATTAATATATTGGATTCTTCCAACCCATATATTTCAGCTCAAAACAACAAGTATTGGAATCTTCTAACCCAGTGAAGTGATACATAGAAGATGTGTTTTCTGTCAGTCCATCAAGATAAATGGGACTATGAACTCAGACTTCACACCTCAAATCCCATTCCCAAAACTCCTCCTCATCCTCCCATCTCTCCTATTCATCCTCCCATCTCTCCTCCTCATCTTCCCGTCTCTCCTACTCATCTTCCCATCTCTCCTCCTCATCCTCCCATCTCTCCTCCTCATCTTCCCATCTCTCCTCCTCATCCTCCCATCTCTCCTCCTCATCTTCCCATCTCTCCTCCTCATCTTCCCATCTCTCCTCCTCATCTTCCCATCTCTCCTCCTCATCCTCACACCTCTCCTCATCATCCTCACACCTCTCCTCATCATCCTCACACCTCTCCTCATCATCCCCCCATCTCCTCTCCTCATCCTTGCATCTCTCCACCTCATCCTCCCATCTTTCCTCCTCACCTTCCTGTCTCTTCTCCTCATCTTCCCATCCCTCCTCCTCATCTTCCCATCTCTCCTCCTCATCCTTGCATCTCTCCTCCTCATCTTCCCATCTCTCCTCCTCATTCTCCCATCTCTCCTCATCTTCCCATCTCTCCTCATCCTCCCATCTCTCCTCCTCATCTTCCCGTCTCTCCTCCTCATCTTCCCGTCTCTCCTCCTCATCCTCCCAATCTCTCCTCCTCATCCTCCCAATCTCTCCTCCTCATCTTCCCATCTCTCCTCCTCATCCTCCCATCTCTCCTCCTCATCTTCCCATCTCTCCTCCTCATCCTCCCATCTCTCCTCCTCATCCTCCCACCTCTCCTCCTCATCCACCCATAACTTTTGGGTGGTTGAGAGAATGCCAAGAGTGTGCAAAGCTGTCATCAAGGCAAAGGGTGGCTACTTTGAAGAATCTCAAATATAACATTTGATTTGTTGGTTAGTACATGATTCCACATGTGTTACTTCATAGTTGTGATGTCTTCCCTATTCTACAATGTAGAAAATAGTAAAAATAAAGAAAAACCCTTGAATGAGTAGGTGTGTCCAAACTTTTGACTTGTACTGTATATATTTGATAAAACATTACTTACTGCTATTAGCCTTTAAAAACGCATTGAATAACAGATTCATACAAGGAAAAACAGATTGTCATATGTAATTGTTTTAAGATGGTCATTTAGCTATTTGATTTAGAATTTTAGGACCCCTTTAGGTATAAAAAAAAAAAATATATATATATATATATATTTTTAATGTATTTTATTTTTTTATTTTTATTTTTATATGTGTGTATATATAATATAAAAATAATATATATATATATATATATATTGCCTTCCCTGTAGCTCAGTTGGTAGAGCATGGTGTTTGCAACACCAGGGTTGTGGGTTCGATTCCCACGGGGGGCCAGCACAGAAAAAGAAAAAATAAATGGATGAAATTCTACGAAATGTATGCATTCACTTCTGTAAGTCGCTCTGGATAAGAGTTTGTGTGTGTCCTGGAGCACCATTCAGACACTACAGATGTTTTCATGGTCCACTTTTAGACGAGTCCCGGAAATGATCGTGTAGTTTTGTCGGCCAAATCGTTCTGAAGCAACAGATGTTTTTAGTGAGACAAACATCTAATGATCTGACAA
Organism: Salmo salar; assembly: GCF_965601325.2. Lineage (NCBI taxonomy): Eukaryota > Metazoa > Chordata > Actinopteri > Salmoniformes > Salmonidae > Salmo > Salmo salar. The sequence goes on along the minus strand of NC_138307.1, from coordinate 81,322,631 downwards.
AACACCGCTGCAGCTCTGCAACCTTTAACCTTAGATGCGGATGGCTGACATCGTGGGATTGGTTGGATTGAGATGCAGCCCACGCAAAAACAACAGATATCACTAGTTTTAAACTGGATTGTTTGATTATGTTAATTCGATTTCCTTGGGGGGAGTGGACATCAAGTCTAGGTTAATGTCTAAACTTTCTGAGTGTTTATCCAACATGTTATCTACCAACACAGGTTAATGTCTAAACTTTCTGAGTGTTTATCCAACATGTTATCTACCAACACAGGTTAATGTCTAAACTTTCTGAGTGTTTATACAACATGTTATCTACCAACACAGGTTAATGTCTAAACTTTCTGAGAGTGTTTAGCCAGCATGTTATCTACCAACACAGGTTAATGTCTAAACTTTCTGAGAGTGTTTATTCAACATGTTATCTACCAACACAGGTTAATGTCTAAACTTTCTGAGTGTTTATCCAACATGTTATCTACCAACACAGGTTAATGTCTAAACTTTCTGAGAGTGTTTAGCCAGCATGTTATCTACCAACACAAGTTAATGTCTAAACTATCTGAGTGTTTATCCAACATGTTATCTACCAACACAGGTTAATGTCTAAACTTTCTGAGAGTGTTTATCCAACATGTTATCTACCAACACAGGTTAATGTCTAAACTATCTGAGCGTGTTTAGCCAGCATGTTATCTACCACCACAGGTTAATGTCTAAACTATCTGAGAGTGTTTAGCCAACATGTTATCTACCAACACAGGTTAATGTCTAAACTTTCTGAGTGTTTATCCAACACGTTATCTACCAACACAGGTTAATGTCTAAACTTTCTGAGTGTTTATCCAACATGTTATCTACCAACACAGGTTAATGTCTAAACTTTCTGAGTGTTTATCCAACATGTTATCTACCAACACAGGTTAATGTCTAAACTTTCTGAGAGTGTTTAGCCAACATGTTATCTACCAACACAGGTTAATGTCTAAACATTCTGAGTGTTTATACAACATGTTATCTACCAACACAGGTAAATGTCTAAACTTTCTGAGTGTTTATCCAACATGTTATCTACCAACACAGGTTAATGTCTAAACTTTCTGAGAGTGTTTATCCAACATGTTATCTACCAACACAGGTTAATGTCTAAACTTTCTGAGAGTGTTTAGCCAGCATGTTATCTACCAACACAGGTTAATGTCTAAACTTTCTGAGAGTGTTTATTCAACATGTTATCTACCAACACAGGTAAATGTCTAAACTTTCTGAGTGTTTATCCAACATGTTATCCACCAACACAGGTTAATGTCTAAACTTTCTGAGAGTGTTTAGCCAACATGTTATCTACCAACACAGGTTAATGTCTAAACATTCTGAGAGTGTTTATCCAACATGTTATCTACTAACACAGGTTAATGTCTAAACTTTCTGAGAGTGTTTAGCCAACATGTTATCTACCAACACAGGTTAATGTCTAAACTATCTGAGTGTTTATCCAACATGTTATCTACCAACACAGGTTAATGTCTAAACTTTCTGAGAGTGTTTATCCAACATGTTATCTACCAACACAGGTTAATGTCTAAACTTTCTGAGAGTGTTTACCCAACATGTTATCTACCAACACAGGTAAATGCAGAGAACAAAATAAGGCAATTAGTACACTATTTACAGCTTCAGTAGACAGACTGAAGCCTAGTGGTTAGAGTGTTGGCGTAATGCGTGTCGACTGGCGGTCCATGGCAGTGCCAAGATGGTGGAGCATTGCTGCGTGCTCCCGGACGCGCTCCTCCACCCCTTTACCCGGGGTACCTGCTCCTGCTGACTCCATAGGTTTGGTCCGGTATTCTGTAATGCGTGCGTACTGGCGGCAGAGAAGTCAGGCGCAGGAGAGCAAAGACTGTGTTACAACAGTGCAGTTTAATAATAAAATCACCGTGAACAAAAACAATAAATAAATACAATGGGACGAAACCCTTCACACGCCCGACATAACGTGCACAAACTCTTACAATCAACAATATCGGACAAGGACATGTGGGGAACAGAGGGTTAAATACACAACATGTAATTGATGGGATTGAAACCAGGTGTGTGGGAAGACAAGACAAAACAAATGGAAAATGCAAGGTGGATCGGCGATGGCTAGAAGACCGGTAACGTCGACCGCCGAATGCCGCCCGAACTAGACTTCGGCGGAAGTCGTGACAGTTGGGTCAGTAACCGAAAGTTGCTGGATCGAATCCCTGAGCTGACAAGGCAAAAATCTGTCGTTCTGCCCCTGAACAGGGCAGTTAACCCACTGTTCGCTGGTAGGCTGTCAATGTAAATAAGAAGCTGAGGAGAAATGCCCCTTCCTTACAGATATATACTAGAGGAATCGTTCATGGAGCCTGGGAGTCTTGGTGGCCATCCAAGAACACAGATTAGACTGAGTAGGTATTCATTGTAGACATGAGACAGTGAAGAGCCAAATGATGAACTGTAATGTGATGCAGCATCTCGTGACCTGAAGAGCCAATGGATGAACTGTAATGCGATGCAGCATCTCGTGACCTGAAGAGCCAAATGATGAACTGTAATGTGATGCAGCATCTCGTGACCTGAAGAGCCAAATGATGAACTGGAATGTGATGCAGCATCTCGTGACCTAAAGAGCCAAATTATGAACTGGAATGTGATGCAGCATCTCGTGACCTAAAGAGCCAAATTATGAACTGTAATGTGATGAAGCATCTCGTGACCTAAAGAGCCAAATTATGAACTGTAATGTGATTAAGCATCTCGTGACCTAAAGAGCCAAATGATGAACTGGAATGTGATGCAGCATCTCGTGACCTAAAGAGCCAAAAGATGAACTGGAATGTGATGCAGCATCTCGTGACCTAAAGAGCCAAATGATGAACTGGAATGTGATGCAGCATCTCGTGACCTAAAGAGCCAAATTATGAACTGTAATGTGATGAAGCATCTCGTGACCTAAAGAGCCAAATGATGAACTGTAATGTGATGCAGCATCTCGTGACCTGAAGAGCCAATGGATGAACTGGAATGTGATGCAGCATCTCGTGACCTGAAGAGCCAAATGATGAACTGTAATTTGATGAAGCATCCTGTGACCTGAAGATGAAAGTGAGCCTAAGCAGGCAGAACCAATAAGCTTCCAGTCTCTCATGCTCCAGGAACAGGCGTAGAGTAGGAGAGAAGGAGGGAAACAGTCAGTTCAGAAGAGAGGAAGAGGCAGATCAATTGTGTTTTCAGCAGCATCCGTCTGCCCTGGGTGTCCACTTACCTGTACATAATGTTGACGTGTGCTCTGCTTTCCAGCCGCCATCACCATCAAACACAGAATGAATCACGCTTCACGCAGCTCACCAAATCATGCCGTAATCATTGGATGTTTGGAGGTGTTTGCTGCAAGCAATTTATCTGTGTGAGTGGCTACTGAGCGAGTTGGCTGGCGAGACCTTATATCTATCTCCGCCTATTTCTGTCTCTGTGTGATCATGGAAACGGGAGGATTGGAAAAAAGGGACCCCACAGCTCCCAGCAGCACTGAACCAGCAGACTTTGTATGCTTTCCAAATGCCACCCTTTTCCCCAAATAGTCAACTACTTTTGACCAGAGTCATATGGGCTACTATATAGGGAATATGGTTCCATTTGGGACTTATTCCTTTATCTAAGGACTTCAGTGGGTTGAGCACCTGGTCCGCAGCATGATCTACACAATCTATTCACCCAAGTCAGCTACAGAACAGATTACAGAGAGCAATAGGGCTTAGGAGACTGTCAGAGGAGAGGTTTGCAACGTGATGAGGGAATTATCCCATACAGATGTAGGATCCTAATTTAAGCCAGTGTGCAGCAGCAGGAAGGATTATAATGAATGTGTGGATTATAATTAATGGGGCAACTGAAGTCTCACATTTTAAAATGGGAATGACAAACTTTAGAAGCGTTTTAATACCCTACATGTGTAGATGTGGGGGGTCAGACAGGCCCTAGAAGTTCCAGAAGGAACCAACCAAGTCCTTAGACAGGTTTTTGCAGGGTTCTGGGTATGACTGATTCAGCACATGAGAAGCCCTTGGTTTGTACTCAGCCTCACATCTTAGCTTTAGTTATTGGATTCATTTCTCATGATTTTCCTTTATGGCAGGAGCCCATGTTTTGTTAGGCTGAATGAACGTTTGCTACCAAATCATTCAAGCCTGATTATGTGTCTCAGATATTAAATCAAATACCAGTTGGATAACAAAGTATGGATGCCAAAATCATTGCTAATGAATAACATGTATGTTACATTTGTGCAATCGTAGATATATTATATAATGATTCAGCAACACAAACTGGTGTCACTATGAACAATCAAAACATTGAGAAAAAGAAGAAGAAGAAGAAGAAGGAAAAGAAGAAGACGACAGAGAAGAAGGAAAAGAAGAAGACGACAGAGAAGAAGAAGAAGAAGACGACAGAGAAGAAGAAGAAGAAGACGACAGAGAAGAAGGAGAAGAAGAAGACGACAGAGAAGAAGGAAAAGAAGAAGACGACAGAGAAGAAGGAAAAGAAGAAGAAGGAGAAGAAGAAGAAGCTGGTTTTTATTGAATTAAATCTGAGAAGTATAATCCATTCTTAGCCTAGGCATGTGACGCAGCAATACTGAACTAGTGTCATCAGTACTAACGACCTTATTCAACTCAATGATTCAACTTTATTGAGCAGAAGTCAAATCACAGGCTGTAAGAGATAACTTAGCTATTCAATTTGATTTGGAATTTTAGGACCCTTTTAATAAAATAAAAGTCAATGAATAAATATTTGATGAACCATTGCATTTGGCCTTACTGATATTAACCCATATAAACACATTGAATAACAGATTCATATATGGAAAAACATATACCCCCCCAAAAAGAAATTACATTTAAAGGAAGTTTTTTTTTAAGTGTATGTCCTAATATCTGAGAGATATGAGAAATATCAAAAATGTGTTGACAAATGAAACCCCTTTTCTTAGCCGCTAACTGCTTCCATATACAGTAAACGTCCATGTATTGTTTGAACTGGTACCGGGCTACATTCAGAAGAGTGTTGTGAGGCTTGGTGGGCGTCCTAGAGAAAAACAACCATTTGTGAGGGGTCTCACCTTTCCATAGAGGGGTCATATAAGTGTGTAGCCCAAACTGTTCGGACACCACAGACAGAACTTGGCATATCGGCGGTATCGACCTCAGACGAGGCCCCTGACGCTTGCGGGTGTCGTAGAGCAAAACGGACGAGACCATCACGGAGGAGACCATCGTGTTCATGAGAGTCTCATCTGTCCAACCCATTCAGCTGCTACAGATGTTTTCATGAGAAGATCGATTTTTGGAATGTCTCATGGTCGGACTAACACTGCTGTAGTTCTGCCACCTTTCACCGCAGATGCGAAAGGCCGACATCGATAGACGTGGTGGATTGATACACAGCCCAAAAAAACAGGTATCTCTAGCTGAAACAGATGGATTTTTATAGAGATTTTTGTATTATGCTAATTCGATTGTTGCGGGGGCGCGGAAATTGACTCTAGGGGGTTTTAAGAAACTCTTCCCCCATCAAGCCAATTACACTTCCCGGAGACTGAGAATCAGTGGAGGAGTCTCATTCATTAACCACTTAGCCAGAATGAACGTAAATGGCTTAAATTAGCGACTGGGCTAATTAGTACATTTATCGGGCTCGTTAAGAGCTCTGAGTGTTTATGCTCTCTTAGTAATAATGGGGAATCACATGTTGGGCGGAGCTAAACACAGTCACCAATGGAGAGACAGTGTTTTGAATGAGAATGAGGAGCTTCTGTTACTGGAACAGGGAATGGTTTGAAATGTAACCTAGTTCATCTGTACTTCCTGGTTCATGAAAAAGTAATACAAATAGTATTACTCTCTCTCTCTCTCTCTCTTTCTCTCTTTCCTTCTCTCTCTCTCTTTCCTTCTCTCTCTCTCTTTCCTTCTCCTTCTCTCTCTCTCTCTTTCCTTCTCTCTCTCTCTCTCTTTCCATCCCTCTCTCTCTCTCTCTCCTTCTCCCTCCTCCCTCTCTCCTTCTCCCTCTCTTTCTTTCTCTCTTTCTTTCTCTCTTTCTCTCTCTCTTTCCTTCTCTCTCTCTCTTTCCATCTCTCTCTCTCTCTCTCTCTCTCTCTCTCTCTCTCTTTCCTTCTCTCTCTTTCCTTCTCCCTCTCTCTCTCTCTCTCTCTCTTGCTCGCTCTCTCTCTCTCTCTCTCTCTCTTGCTCGCTCTCTCTCTTTCGCTCTCTCTTGCTCGCTCTCTCTCTCTCCCTCTCTCTTTCTATTACTGTCCTGGTGTTCTAACAACAGTTGTCGATGGTGTTCAAACACCAGTTCCATTGGTTCATTTCCAGAACACCTAGTAAGGCGTCGTGGAGGACATAAAGAGCACCTGAGCTTAAAAAGAAACATCTAGGAATGGGAGCACAATATGTATGGGGGTCTGAGAGACAAGGAAACTATACCTTTATAATAAGAATGGTCAACTGGAAAACAGAGACTTTTAGAGAAGCTGTATAATGTAGTTCAAGGGGTCTCTGTTCTCAGTCACATTCATTCCTGGAAGAAATATTGTTTCACTCTCTTCCTCGCTCCTCCGTGACCCTCCGCTGTAGCACTGAGCTTTGCCAACTCAACTACCAATCAGCATAGTCTTGAGACATCACACTTGAACTAGTTGGATCCCGCTCATGAGGACAAGCGAACAGGAAGTCTCCAGTCTCTCTCTGATTCTCTTCCATCTGGGATTGTGGAGATGTTGTGTGTTATTTTGTTTTGTTGCTTTTGTAAACAGCAGCTGTTTCACATGAATTATGTTGAAATAAATGACCTTGAGATGGAGTAGCAGTAGCTCCCCTGTTTGTTCTGATAGAGCGGAGAGGCTGCGTCCCAAACAGCACCCTATTCCCTATGTAGTGAGCTACATTTGACCAGGGCCCATAGGTGTCTGGTCAAAAGTCGTGCACTATATTTGGAAATAGGGTGTCATATGGACGCAGTCCTGTGTTTTGATTCAGAGGTAACAAGGTGCTGCTAGCTGGATGTTGGATATTGGGATGCAGGCCTGTGTTTTGATTCAGAAGAAACAAGGTGCTGCTAGCTGGATGTTGGACATTGGGATGCAGGCCTGTGTTTTGATCCAGAGGTAACAAGGTGCTGCTAGCTGGATGTTAGATATTGGGATGCAGGCCTGTGTTTTGATCCAGAGGAAACAAGGTGCTGCTAGCTGGATGTTGGATATTGGGATGCAGGTGTGTGTTTTGATTCAGAGGAAACAAGGTGCTGCTAGCTGGATGTTGGATATTGGGATGCAGGCCTGTGTTTTGATTCAGAGGTAACAAGGTGCTGCTAGCTGGATGTTGGATATTGGGATGCAGGTGTGTGTTTTGATTCAGAGGAAACAAGGTGCTGCTAGCTGGATGTTGGATATTGGGATGCAGGCCTGTGTTTTGATCCAGAGGTAACAAGGTGCTGCTAGCTGGATGTTAGATATTGGGATGCAGGCCTGTGTTTTGATCCAGAGGAAACAAGGTGTTGCTAGCTGGATGTTAGATATTGGGATGCAGGCCTGTGTTTTGATCCAGAGGAAACAAGGTGCTGCTAGCTGGATGTTGGATATTGGGATGCAGGCCTGTGTTTTGATCCAGAGGAAACAAGGTGCTGCTAGCTGGATGTTAGATAATGGGATGCAGGCCTGTGTTTTGATCCAGAGGAAACAAGGTGCTGCTAGCTGGATGTTGGATATTGCTGTACAGGTTTTCATCCAAAACCCACTGGCTTATCGGGTGCTAGCAAGCTAACCTTCAGCCGTTTGTGTTCTCTCAGCTGTGCTTCGAAAACAACATTCTTCAAAAACAACAGCTGTGAAATGCTTACTTACGGGCCCTTCCCAACAATACAGAGAGAAACATTTTTAAATAATACAAACATTATGACACAAGGAATAAATACACAATGAGTAATGATAACTTGGCTTTATACTCTGTATATACAGTACAAAGGTATGTGGACACCCCTTCACATCAGTGAATTCGGCTATTTCAGCCCCACACGTTGCTGGCAGGTGTATAAAATCGAGCACACAGCCATGCAATCTCCAAAGACAAACATTGGCAGTAGAATGACCATACTGAAGAGGAAAGTGACTTTCAACGTGGCACCGTCATAGGATGCCACCTTTCCAACAAGTCAGTTCGTCAAATTGCTGCCCTGCTAGAGCTTGTTCCGGTCAACTGCAAGTGCTGTTATTGTGAAGTGGAAACATCTAGGAGCAACAACGGCACAGCCGCGAAGTGGTAGGCCACACAAGCACGCCGAGTGCTGAAGTGTGAAGTGCGTAAAAAACGTCTGTCCACGATTACAACAATCACTACAGAGTTCCAAACTGCTTCTGGAAGCAACATCAGCACAATAATTGTTTGTCGGGAGCTTCATGAAATGGGTTTCCATGGCCGAGCAGCTGCACACAAGCCTAAGATCACCATGCGCATTCCAGGCGATTCTGCACTTACAACTTTGTGGCAACAGTTTGTGGGAGGCCCTTCCTGTTTCAGCATGACAATGCCCTCAAGCACAAAGTGAGGTCCATACAGAAATTATTTGTAGAGATCGATGTGGAAGAACTTGACTGGCCTGCACAAAGCCCTGACCTCAAACCCATCGAACACGTTTTGGGATGAATTGGAATCGCCGACTGCGAGCCATGTCTAGGCGCCAAACATCAGTGCCTGACCTCACTAATGATCTTGTGGGTGAATGGAAGCAAGTCCCCCCACAGCAATGTTCCAACATCTAGTGGAAAGCCTTCCCAGAAGAGTGGAGACTATTATAGCAGCATAGGGGGGCAACTCCATATTAATGCACATGATTTTGGAATGAGATGTTTGACTAGCAGGTGTCCACACACTTTTAGTCATGCAGTGTAGGTGTTCCCTTGTCCAGGTGTGAAAGAGCAGTGTGGAGTGCAATAGAGATTGCATCATCTGTGGATCTGTTGAGGCGGTATGCAAATTGGATTGGGTCCAGAGTGTCTGGGATGATGGTGTTGATGTGAGCCATGACCAGCCTTTCAAAGCATTTCATGGCTACAGATGTGAGTGCTATAGGGCAATAGTAATTTTGCCAGGTTGCCTTGGCGTTCTTGGGCACAGGGACTATGGTGGTCTGCTTGAAACATGTAGGTATTACAGACTGGGTCAAGGAGAGTTTGAAAATGTCAGATATGGTGACTCAACTCATAACAGCCCGTTAAAGCAGACTGTAGAGAACACCTGACAAACAGGGTCTAAACGCATCACAGCCCGTTAAAACAGACTGTAGAGAACACCTGACAAACAGGGTCTAAACGCATCACAGCCTGTTAAAACAGACTATAGAGAACACCCGACAAACTGGGTCTAAACGCATCACAGCCCGTTAAAACAGACTGTAGAGAACACCCGACAAACTGAGTCTCAACGCATCACAGCCCGTTAAAACAGACTGTAGAGAACAGCCGACAAACAGGGTCTAAACGCATCACAGCCCGTTAAAACAGACTGTAGAGAACACCTGAAAAACTGGGTCTCAACGCATCACAGCCCATTAAAACAGACTGTAGAGAACACCTGACAAACAGGGTCTCAATACATCACAGCCCGTTAAAACAGACTGTAGAGAACACCTGACAAACACGGTCTCAACGCATCACAGCCCGTTAAAACAGACTGTAGAGAACACCTGACAAACTGGGTCTCAACGCATCACAGCCCGTTAAAACAGACTGTAGAGAACACCTGACAAACAGGGTCTCAACGCATCACAGCCCGTTAAACAGACTGTAGAGAACACCTGACAAACAGGGTCTCAACGCATCACAGCCCGTTAACCTCTCTGGGCTAGGCGGGACGAATTCGTCCCACCTACGTAACAGCCAGTTGAATCCTGTGGCGCGATTTTCAAAACCTTTGAAATGTTATTACTTCAATTTCTCAAACATATTACTATTTTACAGCTATTTAAAGACAAGACTCTCTAACCACACTGTCCGATTTCAAAAAGGCTTTACAACGAAAGCAAAACATTAGATTATGTCAGCAGAGTACCAAGCCAGAAATAATCAGACACCCATTTTTCAAGCTAGCATATAATGTCACAAAAACCCAGAAGACAACTAAATGCAGCACTAACCTTTGATGATCTTCATCAGATGACAACCCTAGGACATTATGTTATACAATACATGCATGTTTTGTTCAATCAAGTTCATATTTATATCAAAAACCAGCTTTTTACATTAGCATGTGACGTTCAGAACTAGCAAATTCCCCGCAAACTTCCGGGGAATTCGCTAACAATTTACTAAATTACTCACGATAAACGTTAGCAAAAAGCATAACAATTATTTTAAGAATTATAGATACAGAACTCCTCTATGCACTCGATATGTCCGATTTTAAAATAGCTTTTTGGTGAAGCACATTTTGCAATATTCTAAGTACATAGCCCAGGCATCACGGGCTAGCTATTTAGACACCCGGCAAGTTTAACACTCACCAATATCAGATTTACTATTATAAAAGTTTGATTACCTTTTGTTGACTTCGTCAGAATGCACTCCCAGGACTGCTACTTCAATAACAAATATTGGTTTGGTCCAAAATAATCCATCGTTATATCCGAATAGCGGCGTTTTGTTCATGCGTCCCAGACACTATCTGAAATGGTAAATCAGGGTCGCGCGCATTGCGCAATTCGTGACAAATAAAATCTAAATATTCCATTACCGTACTTCGAAGCATGTCAACCGCTGTTTAAAATCCATTTTTATGCCATTTTTCTCGTAAAAAAGCGATAATATTCCGACCGGGAATGTCCATTTAGCTAAACAGAGGAAAGTAAACAAAGCTTTCGGTCGACGCGGGCACGAGCCTGAGTCTCACAGTACTGTAACCAGCCACTACCCAAACGCGCTACTTTTTTTCAGCCAGAGCCTGCAAAGCCACGATTCAGCGTTTTACCGCCTTCTGAGACCCTATGGCAGCCGTAGGAAGTGTCACGGGACAGCTAAGATCCTCACTCTTCAATAAACAGAGACAAGAAGAACGACACCTTGTCAGATAGCCACTTCCTGCATGAAACCTTCTCAGTTTTTTGCCTGCAAAATGAGTTCTGTTATACTCACAGACACCATTCAAACAGTTTTAGAAACTTTAGGGTGTTTTCTATCCATATGTAATAAGTATATGCATATTCTAGTTACTGGGTAGGAGTGGTAACCAGATTAAATCGGGTACGTTTTTTATCCGGCAGTGTAAATACTGCCCCCTAGCCCTAACAGGTTAAAACAGACTGTAGAGAACACCTGACAAACAGGGTCTCAACGCATCACAGCCCGTCAAAACAGACTGTAGAGAACACCTGACAAACTGGGTCTCAATGCATCACAGCCCGTTAAAACAGACTGCAGAGAACACCTGACAAACTGGGTCTCAACGCATCACAGCCCGTTAAAACAGACTGCAGAGAACACCTGACAAACTGGGTCTCAACGCATCACAGCAGGGTTAAAACAGAATGTAGAGAACACCTGACAAACAGGGTCTCAACGCATCACAGCCCGTTAAAACAGACTGTAGAGAACACCTGACAAACAGGGTCTCAACGCATCACAGCCCGTTAAAACAGACTGTAGAGAACACCTGACAAACAGGGTCTCAACGCATCACAGCCCGTTAAAACAGACTGTAGAGAACACCTAACAAACTGGGTCTTCTTTTTGAGATCATCATTAGACTTTCCCAAACAACACCACTGATACAAAAAAGGAAGAAAATGGCTTCCAATGTTATTGTTGTTGTTTTCAACTGTCTGATGACTGAACAGACAAGGTGCTACTACAGATTCAAATTCAAATGTAATCAAGCAGGACACCAGTCTATCTCTGGGCTATTCGGGAATTCCTTCCATACACTAGACCGTCTATATTCATACCATCTGTGTCCTGGTCCTGGCTGTATCCATGGTTATTTGTGGAGAATGAATTGACCACAGCAGGGAGACCACTCTGATAGAGAAGAGTTAGCAGCATGTATCAGCCAGGGAGACCACTCTAACAGAGAAGAGTTAGCAGCATGTATCAGCCAGGGAGACCACTCTAACAGAGAAGAGTTAGCAGCATGTATCACCCAGGGAGACCACTCTAACAGAGAAGAGTTAGCAGCATGTATCACCCAGGGAGACCACTCTAACAGAGAAGAGTTAGCAGCATGTATCACCCAGGGAGACCACTCTGACAGAGAAGAGTTAGCAGCATGTATCACCCAGGGAGACCACTCTAACAGAGAAGAGTTAGCAGCATGTATCACCCAGGGAGACCACTCTAACAGAGAGGAGTTAGCAGCATGTATCACCCAGGGAGACCACTCTGACAGAGAAGAGTTAGCAGCATGTATCACCCAGGGAGACCACTCTAACAGAGAAGAGTTAGCAGCATGTATCACCCAGGGAGACCACTCTGACAGAGAAGAGTTAGCAGCATGTATCACCCAGGGAGACCACTCTAACAGAGAAGAGTTAGCAGCATGTATCACCCAGGGAGACCACTCTAACAGAGAAGAGTTAGCAGCATGTATCACCCAGGGAGACCACTCTAACAGAGAAGAGTTAGCAGCATGTATCACCCAGGGAGACCACTCTAACAGAGAAGAGTTAGCAGCATGTATCACCCAGGGAGACCACTCTAACAGAGAAGAGTTAGCAGCATGTATCACCCAGGGAGACCACTCTAACAGAGAAGAGTTAGCAGCATGTATCACCCAGGGAGACCACTCTAACAGAGAAGAGTTAGCAGCATGTATCACCCAGGGAGACCACTCTGACAGAGAAGAGTTAGCAGCATGTATCACCCAGGGAGACCACTCTAACAGAGAAGAGTTAAACTGCCTCCATTTTCACAGTGTGGTTCAGTAGGGGGGAGGTGAGCGGAGAGAAACTGTCCTCCCAGATCATTTCATGGTCACTGCTCTGGTCTCTGGTCTGATCAGAGAGGTGGAAGTAGAATATGCTGGAGGTGAGTGTGTGAATGACTTTATGGGCCAATGATGTAAGCCTCCTACCAACTGCTGTCCAGATGGAGTTTATTCTGCTTCAGAAACATTATTCTAGGGATTATTTACTGCCTTGTACAGTATCATTGTTCAGTCAGCTTTCAGGCAACGCATGGTGCCAAGTCAATGTACTGTACATACATGTACAAAATCACTCATCACAAGTCTGACATAACTCTACCACTGGTGATCTACTGTAGCCGTCATTTATTTGATCAGTTTAACGTACTTCCATCTTGTTGGATGAGCAGTTCCAACTCCAACTGATTCCCGCTCCTTATCATTATCAATGAACTACCAAACTACTCAGTGGCCCTACTCAGCGCCTCGCCATGAAACAAGAGATAACGTTAACCTCCTGAAATGGCTGTTGCTCTGAAGACACATGTTGGGAGGAGTCGCTGTGAATATCAAAGTGAAATGAAGTACGACATGTTGAGCATTTGGCAGATGGGTCCCTGCGGCTCTCACGGGCTATTTCAGCACAGATCTCAATTAGCTGCTTCGCTGATTTTTTCATCTGCCATTATCTCAGCCTATTATGGTTCAAAATGAAAATGGCACAAAGAAAGGAATGAAGGAAAGGAAGGATGGATGGAAAGGAAGGAAAGAAGGAAGGAAGGAAGGATGGAAAGAATGGAATGAAGGAAGGATAGAAAGAAAGCAAGGAAGGAAGGAATGAAAGGAAGGAAGGAAGGAAGGAAGGAAGGAAGGAAGGAAGGAAGGATGGATGGGAAAGGACGGATGGGAAAAGGGGGACTAGATTGACAGAGAAAACAAAATTCAGAATATTTTGGTTCCCCCAACTGGACGACGACAGTGCCGAAAGCGACAGGGTTTTGAAAATTAAGACCCAGAACATTACACCTTTGCGGAACACTTAAAATTAAAACTCAAAGTGTCATAAAGACTGAGGTTTACACTGATTAAATCATTGATTAGGGAAATATATAATGCAGCCCTGTATGTTAAATTAAAGTAACGTCAAGAAATAATGAAAACCTCAACAGAACATACAATTCTCTCTATCTCAATAGTGTAATGACTCTTTTGATTGTTACTCTGCCTTTTGGCATCCCTCACCCTCAGGTCATGATATCTGATATCAGTATCTATTAACAACATACCTAGAGAGGCCTCTCATCCCTCACCCTCAGGTCATGATATCTGATATCAGTATCTATTAACAACATACCTAGAGAGGCCTCTCATCCCTCACCCTCAGGTCATGATATCTGATATCAGTATCTATTAACAACATACCTAGAGAGGCCTCTCATCCCTCACCCTCAGGTCATGATATCTGATATCAGTATCTATTAACAACATACCTAGAGAGGCCTCTCATCCCTCACCCTCAGGTCATGATATCTGATATCAGTATCTATTAACAACATACCTAGAGAGGCCTCTCATCCCTCACCCTCAGGTCATGATATCTGATATCAGTATCTATTAACAACATACCTAGAGAGGCCTCTCATCCCTCACCCTCAGGTCATGATATCTGATATCAGTATCTATTAACAACATACCTAGAGAGGCCTCTCATCCCTCACCCTCAGGTCATGATATCTGATATCAGTATCTATTAACAACATACCTAGAGAGGCCTCTCATCCCTCACCCTCAGGTCATGATATCTGATATCAGTATCTATTAACAACATACCTAGAGAGGCCTCTCATCCCTCACCCTCAGGTCATGATATCTGATATCAGTATCTATTAACAACATACCTAGAGAGGCCTCTCATCCCTCACCCTCAGGTCATGATATCTGATATCAGTATCTATTAACAACATACCTAGAGAGGCCTCTCATCCCTCAGGCCCTCACGGTCATGAGACGGGTTCAGATCATTCCCGTACCTATCGAGGCCTCTCATCCGTCCACCCTCGGGCATGACACAGTGATCAGTAGCGGTTCAGACATCCCTGGAGGCCTCTCATCCCTCACCCTCAGGTCATGATATCTGATATCAGTATCTATTAACAACAGTGACCTGAGAGAGGCCTCATCATTCCCTGCACCCTCAGGTCCTCTCTCCTGTCCTATCCTGGCCATACACAGTGATGAGAAGGGTTCAGACATTCCCTGTACCTTCATCCTCTCTCCTGTCCTATCCTGGGCATACACAGTGATGAGAAGGGTTCAGACATTCCCTGTACCTTCATCCTCTCTCCTGTCCTACCCTGGGCATACACAGTGATGAGAAGGGTTCAGACATTCCCTGTACCTTCATCCTCTCTCCTGTCCTATCCTGGCCATACACAGTGATGAGAAGGGTTCAGACATTCCCTGTACCTTCATCCTCTCTCCTGTCCTATCCTGGGCATACACAGTGATGAGAAGGGTTCAGACATTCCCTGTACCTTCATCCTCTCTCCTGTCCTATCCTGGCCATACACAGTGATGAGAAGGGTTCAGACATTCCCTGTACCTTCATCCTCTCTCCTGTCCTATCCTGGGCATACACAGTGATGAGAAGGGTTCAGACATTCCCTGTACCTTCATCCTCTCTCCTGTCCTATCCTGGCCATACACAGTGATGAGAAGGGTTCAGACATTCCCTGTACCTTCATCCTCTCTCCTGTCCTATCCTGGCCATACACAGAGAAGGTGTCAGAGCGTCCTACCACCACCCTCTCTCTCTTATGATCATGGATCAGGTCTTGACAATCCAATATACTGTAACATTACATAGAAGGTACATAGAGAAAGAGGTAAGGCCTCTCTCTCCTATCCAGTCCTGATCATACACAGCGATGAGGTGTCAGACATTCCCTGTACCTTCATCCTCTCTCCTATGATCATAGATGAATGATGAAACTCTATGGAATCCAGGATGCCCATGTTGTGTTGTGAGAGGAGATAGCACCGTACCCTATCCATCATGGCAGACAGGGTACAATAATTACACCTCTACCTCAAATAGATTCTGTCACATTCCCAAAAGCACCTCCACTTTTGGTTGGAAAACAAAGCAATTTCCTTTAAAACATTTTATTTTCCAGTTTTCCCCCCGAGGGCTTCCAGTGCATGGATTCTTTCATTTGGTACCCAAGCCCATCAATTACCTTGTTTTCTGGCTCCAGCATATTAGGCAAATTTAATTGATTGTGCGTGTTGTGTGGTTTGGGCTGCCCTGATAACGGACAGAGAGAGGGCTAGATGATCTGAGAAGCCCTTCATCTGTGTAACTAGTAGATGATCTGAGAAGCCCTTCATCTGTGTAACTAGTAGATGATATGAGAAGCCCTTCATCTGTGTAACTAGTAGATGATCTGAGAAGCCCTTCATCTGTGTAACTAGTAGATGATCTGAGAAGCCCTTCATCTGTGTAACTAGTAGATGATATGAGAAGCCCTTCATCTGTGTAACTAGTAGATGATCTGAGAAGCCCTTCATCTGTGTAACTAGTAGATGATATGAGAAGCCCTTCATCTGTGTAACTAGTAGATGATCTGAGAAGCCCTTCATCTGTGTAACTAGTAGATGATCTGAGAAGCCCTTCATCTGTGTAACTAGTAGATGATATGAGAAGCCCTTCATCTGTGTAACTAGTAGATGATATGAGAAGCCCTTCATCTGTGTAACTAGTAGATGATCTGAGAAGCCCTTCATCTGTGTAACTAGTAGATGATATGAGAAGCCCTTCATCTGTGTAACTAGTAGATGATCTGAGAAGCCCTTCATCTGTGTAACTAGTAGATGATCTGAGAAGCCCTTCATCTGTGTAACTAGTAGATGATCTGAGAAGCCCTTCATCTGTGTAACTAGTAGATGATATGAGAAGCCCTTCATCTGTGTAACTAGTAGATGATATGAGAAGCCCTTCATCTGTGTAACTAGTAGATGATATGAGAAGCCCTTCATCTGTGTAACTAGTAGATGATCTGAGAAGCCCTTCATCTGTGTAACTAGTAGATGATCTGAGAAGCCCTTCATCTGTGTAACTAGTAGATGATCTGAGAAGCCCTTCATCTGTGTAACTAGTAGATGATATGAGAAGCCCTTCATCTGTGTAACTAGTAGATGATATGAGAAGCCCTTCATCTGTGTAACTAGTAGATGATATGAGAAGCCCTTCATCTGTGTAACTAGTAGATGATCTGAGAAGCCCTTCATCTGTGTAACTAGTAGATGATCTGAGAAGCCCTTCATCTGTGTAACTAGTAGATGATATGAGAAGCCCTTCATCTGTGTAACTAGTAGATGATATGAGAAGCCCTTCATCTGTGTAACTAGTAGATGATATGAGAAGCCCTTCATCTGTGTAACTAGTAGATGATATGAGAAGCCCTTCATCTGTGTAACTAGTAGATGATATGAGAAGCCCTTCATCTGTGTAACTAGTAGATGATATGAGAAGCCCTTCATCTGTGTAACTAGTAGATGATATGAGAAGCCCTTCATCTGTGTAACTAGTAGATGATCTGAGAAGCCCTTCATCTGTGTAACTAGTAGATGATATGAGAAGCCCTTCATCTGTGTAACTAGTAGATGATCTGAGAAGCCCTTCATCTGTGTAACTAGTAGATGATCTGAGAAGCCCTTCATCTGTGTAACTAGTAGATGATCTGAGAAGCCCTTCATCTGTGTAACTAGTAGATGATCTGAGAAGCCCTTCATCTGTGTAACTAGTAGATGATATGAGAAGCCCTTCATCTGTGTAACTAGTAGATGATCTGAGAAGCCCTTCATCTGTGTAACTAGTAGATGATCTGAGAAGCCCTTCATCTGTGTAACTAGTAGATGATCTGAGAAGCCCTTCATCTGTGTAACTAGTAGATTATATGAGAAGCCCTTCATCTGTGTAACACATTGCATGGTTGTTTAGTTGACTGTTTGTTTGTTGACACACTGAATGGTTGGTTAGTTGACTGTTTGTTGACACACTGAATGGTTGGTAAGTTGACTGTTTGTTTGTTGACACACTGAATGGTTGGTTAGTTGACTGTTTGTTGACACATTGAATGGTTGGTTAGTTGACTGTTTGTTGACACATTGAATGGTTGGTTAGTTGACTGTTTGTTTGTTGACACATTGAATCGTTGGTTAGTTGACTGTTTGTTTGTTGACACACTGAATGGTTGGTTAGTTGACTGTTTGTTTGTTGACACATTGAATGGTTGGTTAGTTGACTGTTTGTTTGTTGACACACTGAATGGTTAGTAAGTTGACTGTTTGTTTGTTGACACATTGAATGGTTGGTTAGTTGACTGTTTGTTGACACATTGAATGGTTGGTTAGTTGAGTGTTTGTTTGTTGACACATTGACTGGTTGGTAAGTTGACTGTTTGTTTGTTGACACATTGAATGGTTGGTTAGTTGACTGTTTGTTTGTTGACACATTGAATGGTTGGTTAGTTGACTGTTTGTTGACACATTTCTAACTGTGAAAGCTTTGAATCTTGTGTATTATGGAGGGTAAATGGGGCACAGCCATCAGAGAGGGGGAGAGAGAGACAGAGAGAGAGAGAGAGAGAGATGTAGAGAAGGAGAGGGAGAGAGGGAGAGGGAGAGAGGGAGAGGGAGAGAGGGAGAGGGAGAGGGAGAGGGAGAGGGAGAGAGAGAGAGAGAGAGAGAGAGAGAGAGAGAGAGAGAGAGAGAGAGAGAGAGAGAGAGAGAGAGAGAGAGAGAGAGGGGAATGGAATCCATTCAAATAATACTTTCAGCAAAAATACATTTTCTACATCAGTGGTGTGTTTTGTCTTCACCTCAGGATCATTCTGCCTCACACACTTCATGTTGTGACATGTTTTGATCCAGTTTTGAATGAATACCTTGTGCTGTCTTTGTGAGAGGTTATCAGACATAGTCAATGGATCAAGCTTTAGATTTGTCAACATCCAAAACTGACTTTCAATGTTGGATCAAAATTCTGTACAGCACATCAGATCAGAACAATGATCCAAGTACATCGCTGCCTGTCTGACAGACCAACCAACCTGCACATGTCCTCTATGCTTATTGTTATTGTTCAATGTATGGTTGTTTTAACCCTTTGTTATTGTTGTCCAATTGACAATACTGATTATTATTATTAATTATGTTCATATTTTAAATCTCCAAAGTAAGCATTGGCAATATGTACATTTTTACATCATGCCAATAAAGCAAACTGAATTGAATTGAGAACAACAGTAGTGAGACGCAGGCAGAGGAGATTTAGTGACAGAATTAACTGAGAGGAAAAAAGCCTTTTTGTCTGGCATTAAACAATGTAGAACAATTAGTATGAATAATGTATGTTACACTGTATGTGTCATCTACGTTCAGAACCAAAGTTAACTGAACTAAATCATTCATTTCAATAAAGTTCACAGACACATAGAAATACAAATGTTTTGCATTCAATTAGACACGCTCTACATGGAGCTGGACATATAGATCAACATGGAGCTGGACATATAGATCAACATGGAGCTGGACATATAGATCAACATGGAGCTGGACATATAGATCAACATGGAGCTGGACATATAGATCAACAACATGGAGCTGGACATATAGATCAACAACATGGAGCTGGACATATAGATCATCATGGAGCTGGACATATAGATCATCATGGAGCTGGACATATAGATCAACATGGAGCTGGACATATAGATCATCATGGAGCTGGACATATAGATCAACATGGAGCTGGACATGTAGATCAACATGGAGCTGGACATATAGATCAACATGGAGCTGGACATATAGATCATCATGGAGCTGGACATATAGATCATCATGGAGCTGGACATATAGATCATCATGGAGCTGGACATATTTATCAATATGGAGCTGGACATATAGATCATCATGGAGCTGGACATATAGATCAACATGGAGCTGGACATGTAGATCAACATGGAGCTGGACATATAGATCATCATGGAGCTGGACATATAGATCAACATGGAGCTGGACATATAGATCATCATGGAGCTGGACATATAGATCAACATGGAGCTGGACATATAGATCATCATGGAGCTGGACATATAGATCAACATGGAGCTGGACATATAGATCATCATGGAGCTGAACATATAGATCAACATGGAGCTGGACATATAGATCAACATGGAGCTGGACATATAGATCAACATGGAGCTGGACATATATATCCTCATGGAGCTGGACATATAGATCAACATGGAGCTGGACATATAGATCAACAACATGGAGCTGGACATATAGATCAACATGGAGCTGGACATATAGATCATCATGGAGCTGGACATATAGATCATCATGGAGCTGGACATATAGATCAACATGGAGCTGGACATATAGATCATCATGGAGCTGGACATATAGATCATCATGGAGCTGGACATATAGATCAACATGGAGCTGGACATATAGATCATCATGGAGCTGGACATATAGATCATCATGGAGCTGGACATATAGATCATCATGGAGCTGGACATATAGATTATCATGGAGCTGGACATATAGATCAATATGGAGCTGGACATATAGATCAATATGGAGCTGGACATATAGATCATCATGGAGCTGGACATATAGATCATCATGGAGCTGGACATATTTATCAATATGGAGCTGGACATATAGATCATCATGGAGCTGGACATATAGATCAACATGGAGCTGGACATGTAGATCAACATGGAGCTGGACATATAGATCAACATGGAGCTGGACATATAGATCATCATGGAGCTGGACATATAGATCATCATGGAGCTGGACATATAGATCATCATGGAGCTGGACATATTTATCAATATGGAGCTGGACATATAGATCATCATGGAGCTGGACATATAGATCAACATGGAGCTGGACATGTAGATCAACATGGAGCTGGACATATAGATCATCATGGAGCTGGACATATAGATCAACATGGAGCTGGACATATAGATCATCATGGAGCTGGACATATAGATCAACATGGAGCTGGACATATAGATCATCATGGAGCTGGACATATAGATCAACATGGAGCTGGACATATAGATCATCATGGAGCTGGACATATAGATCAACATGGAGCTGGACATATAGATCAACATGGAGCTGGACATATAGATCAACATGGAGCTGGACATATATATCCTCATGGAGCTGGACATATAGATCAACATGGAGCTGGACATATAGATCAACAACATGGAGCTGGACATATAGATCAACATGGAGCTGGACATATAGATCATCATGGAGCTGGACATATAGATCATCATGGAGCTGGACATATAGATCAACATGGAGCTGGACATATAGATCATCATGGAGCTGGACATATAGATCATCATGGAGCTGGACATATAGATCAACATGGAGCTGGACATATAGATCATCATGGAGCTGGACATATAGATCATCATGGAGCTGGACATATAGATCATCATGGAGCTGGACATATAGATTATCATGGAGCTGGACATATAGATCATCATGGAGCTGGACATATAGATCATCATGGAGCTGGACATATAGATCATCATGGAGCTGGACATATAGATCATCATGGAGCTGGACATATAGATCATCATGGAGCTGGACATATAGATCAACATCGAGCTGGACATATAGATCAACATGGAGCTGGACATATAGATCAACATGGAGCTGGACATATAGATCAACATGGAGCTGGACATATAGATCATCATGGAGCTGGAAACATAGATCAACAACATGGAGCTGGACATATAGATCATCATGGAGCTGGACATATAGATCATCATGGAGCTGGACATATAGATCAACATGGAGCTGGACATATAGATCATCATGGAGCTGGACATATAGATCATCATGGAGCTGGACATATAGATCAACATGGAGCTGGACATATAGATCATCATGGAGCTGGACATATAGATCATCATGGAGCTGGACATATAGCTCATCATGGAGCTGGACATATAGATCAACATGGAGCTGGACATATAGATCATCATGGAGCTGGACATATAGATCATCATCGAGCTGGACATATAGATCATCATGGAGCTGGAAACATAGATCAACAACATGGAGCTGGACATATAGATCATCATGGAGCTGGACATATAGATCATCATGGAGCTGGACATATAGATCATCATGGAGCTGGACATATAGATTATCATGGAGCTGGACATATAGATTATCATGGAGCTGGACATATAGATCAACATGGAGCTGGACATATAGATCAACATGGAGCTGGACATATAGATCATCAACATGGAGCTGGTCATATAGATCAACATGGAGCTGGACATATAGATCATCATGGAGCTGGACATATAGATCATCATGGAGCTGGACATATAGATCAATATGGAGCTGGACATATAGATCAATATGGAGCTGGACATATAGATCAACATGGAGCTGGACATATAGATCAACATGGAGCTGGACATATAGATCAACATGGAGCTGGACATATAGATCATCATGGAGCTGGACATATAGATCAATATGGAGCTGGACATATAGATCAATATGGAGCTGGACATATAGATCAACATGGAGCTGGACATATAGATCAACATGGAGCTGGACATATAGATCATCATGGAGCTGGACATATAGATCCTCATGGAGCTGGACATGTAGATCAACATGGAGCTGGACATATAGATCAACATGGAGCTGGACATATATAGATCAACATGGAGCTGGACATATAGATCAACATGGAGCTGGACATATAGATCATCATGGAGCTGGACATATTTATCAATATGGAGCTGGACATATAGATCATCATGGAGCTGGACATATAGATCAACATGGAGCTGGACATATTTATCAATATGGAGCTGGACATATAGATCATCATGGAGCTGGACATATAGATCAACATGGAGCTGGACATATATATCAATATGGAGCTGGACATATAGATCATCATGGAGCTGGACATATAGATCAACATGGAGCTGGACATATAGATCAACATGGAGCTGGACATATATATCAACATGGAGCTGGACATATAGATCAACATGGAGCTGGACATATAGATCATCATGGAGCTGGACATATAGATCATCATGGAGCTGGACATGTAGATCAACATGGAGCTGGACATATAGATCATCATGGAGCTGGACATATAGATCAATATGGAGCTGGACATATAGATCATCATGGAGCTGGACATATTTATCAATATGGAGCTGGACATATAGATCATCATGGAGCTGGACATATTTATCAATATGGAGCTGGACATATAGATCATCATGGAGCTGGACATATAGATCAACATGGAGCTGGACATATAGATCAACATGGAGCTGGACATATAGATCATCATGGAGCTGGACATATAGATCAATATGGAGCTGGACATACAGATCAACATGGAGCTGGAAACATAGATCAACAACATGGAGCTGGACATATAGATCATCATGGAGCTGGACATATAGATCATCATGGAGCTGGACATATAGATCATCATGGAGCTGGACATATAGATCATCATAGAGCTGGGCATATAGATCATCATGGAGCTGGACATATAGATCATCATAGAGCTGGGCATATAGATCAACAACATGGAGCTGGACATATAGATCAACACGGAGCTGGACATATAGATCATCATGGAGCTGGACATATTGATCAACAACATGGAGCTGGACATATGAACGTACACCACCAATAATGTGCTTGTCTTTGTGAGAGAGAGAAACCTTCTCTGTGTCTTGGCGATAATCTATATCTCAATTAGGGTTTACTTAAACAAGGCATTTCCTGGAATCTATAACTAAACCGTAAATTACAGGAAGTTGTATCACTGCATCAAAATCTACTACATGTCACAACTGAAATTCCACCTACCTAAAGTCAATGCAAAGGAAGGTGTTGCTTCAGAACAACGTTTTCTCTTCTATCAGGCTGATGAAACACCAGCACAACACCGTCCTTCACACCCTGAGGACACTGCCTGCCAGAAAGATGTTACAGTAGAGAACAGAGAGGGAGAAGACCACCGTCCTTTACACCCTGAGGATAGAGAACAGAGAGAGAGAAGACCACCGTCCTTTACATCCTGAGGATAGAGAACAGAGAGGGAGAAGACCACCGTCCTTTACACCCTGAGGATAGGAAACAGAGAGGGAGAAGACCACCGTCCTTTACAGCCTGAGGATAGAGAACAGAGAGGGAGAAGACCACCGTCCTTTACAGCCTGAGGATAGAGAACAGAGAGAGAGAAGACCACCGTCCTTTACAGCCTGAGGATAGAGAACAGAGAGGGAGAAGACCACCGTCCTTTACACCCTGAGGATAGAGAACAGAGAGGGAGAAGACCACCGTCCTTTACACCCTGAGGATAGAGAACAGAGAGGGAGAAGACCACCGTCCTTTACACCCTGAGGATAGAGAACAGAGAGGGAGAAGACCACCGTCCTTTACACCCTGAGGATAGAGAACAGAGAGGGAGAAGACCACCGTCCTTTACACCCTGAGGATAGAGAACAGAGAGGGAGAAGACCACCGTCCTTTACACCCTGAGGATAGAGAACAGAGAGGGAGAAGACCACCGTCCTTTACACCCTGAGGATAGAGAACAGAGAGGGAGAAGACCACCGTCCTTTACAGCCTGAGGATAGAGAACAGAGAGGGAGAAGACCACCGTCCTTTACACCCTGAGGATAGAGAACAGAGAGGGAGAAGACCACCGTCCTTTACACCCTGAGGATAGAGAACAGAGAGGGAGAAGACCACCGTCCTTTACACCCTGAGGATAGAGAACAGAGAGGGAGAAGACCACCGTCCTTTACATCCTGAGGATAGGAAACAGAGAGGGAGAAGACCACCGTCCTTTACATCCGGAGGATGGAGAACAGAGAGGGAGAAGACCACCGTCCTTTACATCCTGAGGATAGAGAACAGAGAGGGAGAAGACCACCGTCCTTTACACCCTGAGGATAGAGAACAGAGAGGGAGAAGACCACCGTCCTTTACAGCCTGAGGATAGAGAACAGAGAGGGAGAAGACCACCGTCCTTTACACCCTGAGGATAGAGAACAGAGAGGGAGAAGACCACCGTCCTTTACAGCCTGAGGATAGAGAACAGAGAGGGAGAAGACCACCGTCCTTTACACCCTGAGGATAGAGAACAGAGAGGGAGAAGACCACCGTCCTTTACAGCCTGAGGATAGAGAACAGAGAGGGAGAAGACCACCGTCCTTTACATCCTGAGGATAGAGAACAGAGAGGGAGAAGACCACCGTCCTTTACATCCTGAGGATAGAGAACAGAGAGGGAGAAGACCACCGTCCTTTACACCCTGAGGATAGAGAACAGAGAGGGAGAAGACCACCGTCCTTTACACCCTGAGGATAGAGAACAGAGAGAGAGAAGACCACCGTCCTTTACACCCTGAGGATAGAGAACAGAGAGGGAGAAGACCACCGTCCTTTACAGCCTGAGGATAGAGAACAGAGAGAGAGAAGACCACCGTCCTTTACACCCTGAGGATAGAGAACAGAGAGGGAGAAGACCACCGTCCTTTACACCCTGAGGATAGAGAACAGAGAGGGAGAAGACCACCGTCCTTTACACCCTGAGGATAGAGAACAGCGAGGATAGAGAACAGAGAGAGAATAGAGGGTGATAAAAGAAAGAAAATAGAGGAAGTGGGCTATATGGCGTGCCTTCCTCTCTCCGCCCGGTAATATGCAGCACAAATCACCCTGGCACGGAGAGAGAGATGGTTGTTCTCAGCTGAGAGGCGCTTCAAATGATTTACCCTGGGAGATGGGTCCAGATCAGTCTACTGTCACACACCCACCGTGTGTGTGTGTGTCTCAGTGTGTGTGTCTCAGTGTGTGTGTCTCAGTGTGTGTGTCTCAGTGTGTGTGTCTCAGTGTGTGTGTCTCAGTGTGTGTGTCTCAGTGTGTGTCTCAGTGTGTGTGTCTCAGTGTGTGTGTCTCGGTGTGTGTGTCTCGGTGTGTGTGTCTCGGTGTGTGTGTCTCAGTGTGTGTGTCTCAGTGTGTGTGTCTCAGTGTGTGTGTCTCAGTGTGTGTGTCTCGGTGTGTGTGTCTCGGTGTGTGTGTCTCAGTGTGTGTGTCTCAGTGTGTGTGTCTCAGTGTGTGTGTCTCAGTGTGTGTGTCTCAGTGTGTGTGTCTCAGTGTGGCCTCCTTTCAGGGCTAGCTGTCTTTCTCTATTCTCTCTCTCTGTCTATTCTCTCTCTCTGTCTATTCTCTCTCTCTCTCTGTCTATTCTCTCTCTCGCTCTCTCTCTGTCTATCTCTCTCTCTCTGTCTATTCTCTCTCTCTCGTCTATTCTCTCTCTCTGTCTATTCTCTCTCTCTCTCTTCTCTCAATTAAATTAAATTCAGTAGACTTTATTGACATGGAGAGTTAAATTACATTGTCTACATATAACAACAATGGTGGGACCAACATCAATAAGACAGCAATAATAATAGTAGTAGTGGACATGGGATTACCATTAACAACAACTACAACAACAATATTAATCAGAACAACAACACATTAAAGCGATGGTAGTAGACCAGTGTCAACATGACTGAGAAGACACATGACGTGGTATGAAAGACAAAACAAAACAAGATGGGAAATATTATCCACATTACATTGCACTTTTCACTAGCTGTCCCTCAGGTTGTGGCAGGAGGACACATATTTGACTGCCATTTTGGCTTTCACCCAATACATATTAGATATTTTCTTCTTATTTCTCATATTTGTACTGAATTAACATTTTGTGAAATAAATATTATCTTATTTCTGATTATTTGTCACAGTGTAATAGGAAATGCAGCTCTGTCTCTACCTCTCCCCTGGAGCAGAGTGAGCACAGCCTGTCCTCTCTGGGCAGCCAGGTTTGTCTGTGACGACCTGTCTCTATAGCCAGACTGTCCTCTCTGGGCAGCCAGGTTTGTCTGTGACGACCTGTCTCTATAGCCAGACTGTCCTCTCTGGGCAGCCAGGTTTGTCTGTGACGACCTGTCTCTATAGCCAGACTGTCCTCTCTGGGCAGCCAGGTTTGTCTGTGACGACCTGTCTCTATAGCCAGACTGTGACGACCTGTCTCTATAGCCAGACTGTCCTCTCTGGGCAGCCAGGTTTGTCTGTGACGACCTGTCTCTATAGCCAGACTGTCCTCTCTGGGCAGCCAGGTTTGTCTGTGACGACCTGTCTCTATAGCCAGACTGTCCTCTCTGGGCAGCCAGGTTTGTCTGTGACGACCTGTCTCTATAGCCAGACTGTGCTCTCTGGACAGCCAGGTTTGTCTGTGACGACCAGTCTCTATAGCCAGACTGTCCTCTCTGGGCAGCCAGGTTTGTCTGTGACGACCAGTCTCTATAGCCAGACTGTGCTCACTGAGTCTGTACCTGGTCAGTGTTTTCCTCAGTTTTCTATCAGTCACAGTGGTCAGATAGTCTGCCACCATGTACTGTCTGTTTAGAGACAAATAGCATTGAAGTTTACTTAGATTTTTTGTGGTGTCTTTCCAATAGGTGATATATTTTTCTTTTTGTTTTGTGATGATTTGGTTGGGCCAGATGTGCTGGTCTGGGTTAGTGAACTGAGCCTCAGAACCAGCTGGCTGAGGGGACTCTTCTCTTGTTTCATCTCTTGACATTGTAGAGCTGTGATGGAATGTTTTGGGGTCACTTGGTTTTAGATGGTTGTAAAATGTGATGTCTCTTTTTTCTATTTGAATGAGGAGGGGGTTTTGGCCCAATTCTGCTCTACATGCGTTATTTGGAGGTTTTCTTTGCACTTGCAACACAATCTGGCAAAACTCTGCATGCAGTATTTTGATTGGATGTTTGTCCCATTTGGTAAATTCATTATTAGAGAGTGGACCCCATACGTTGCTGCCATATAGAGAAATTGGTTCTATAACTGACTGGACATTTCGATTTCAATGTTCCATTTAATGGCATAGAAAGCTCTTGTTGCTTTGTCTCAATTTATATTTCTCATCCTGATTTCCTGACCTTTTTTGGAATCTCATTATATTCATTTTTTTTTTTGATTAACGGTCAGAGCCCAGACAGGACCTGTGGTTAACGGTCAGAGTCCAGGTCTAACAGAACCTGTGGTTAACGGTCAGAGCCCAGGTCTGACAGAACCTGTGATTAACGGTCAGAGCCCAGGTCTGACAGAACCTGTGATTAACGGTCAGAGCCCACGTCTGACAGAACCTGTGATTAACGGTCAGAGCCCGGACAGAACCTGTGGTTAACGGTCAGAGCCCAGGTCTGACAGAACCTGTGATTAACGGTCAGAGCCCAGACAGAACCTGTGGTTAACGGTCAGAGCCCAGGTCAGACAGAACCTGTGGTTAACGGTCAGAGCCCAGGTCAGACAGAACCTGTGGTTAACGGTCAGAGCCCAGACAGAACCTGTGGTTAATGGTCAGAGCCCAGGTCAGACAGAACCTGTGGTTAACGGTCAGAGCCCAGACAGAACCTGTGGTTAATGGTCAGAGCCCAGGTCAGACAGAACCTGTGATTAACGGTCAGAGCCCAGGTCTGACAGAACCTGTGATTAACGGTCAGAGCCCAGACAGAACCTGTGGTTAACGGTCAGAGCCCAGGTCTGACAGAACCTGTGGTTAACGGTCAGTGTCCAGACAGAACCTGTGGTTAATGGTCAGAGCCCAGGTCTGACAGAACCTGTGATTAACGGTCAGAGCCCAGGACTGACAGAACCTGTGGTTAACGGTCAGAGCCCAGGACTGACAGAACCTGTGGTTAACGGTCAGAGTCCAGACAGAACCTGTGGTTAATGGTCAGAGCCCAGGTCTGACAGAACCTGTGGTTAATGGTCAGAGCCCAGGTCTGACAGAACCTGTGATTAACGGTCAGAGCCCAGGTCTGACAGAACCTGTGATTAACGGTCAGAGTCCAGGTCTGACAGAACCTGTGATTAACGGTCAGAGTCCAGGTCTGACAGAACCTGTGGTTAACGGTCAGAGTCCAGACAGAACCTGTGGTTAACGGTCAGAGCCCAGGTCTGACAGAACCTGTGATTAACGGTCAGAGCCCAGGTCTGACAGAACCTGTGGTTAACGGTCAGAGTCCAGGTCTGACAGAACCTGTGATTAACGGTCAGAGCCCAGGTCTGACAGAACCTGTGGTTAACGGTCAGAGTCCAGACAGAACCTGTGGTTAATGGTCAGAGCCCAGGTCTGACAGAACCTGTGAATAACGGTCAGAGCCCAGGTCTAACAGAACCTGTGGTTAACGGTCAGAGTCCAGGTCTGACAGAACCTGTGATTAACGGTCAGAGCCCAGACAGAACCTGTGATTAACGGTCAGAGTCCAGGTCAGACAGAACCTGTGGTTAACGGTCAGAGCCCAGACAGAACCTGTGATTAACGGTCAGAGCCCAGACAGAACCTGTGATTAACGGTCAGAGTCCAGGTCAGACAGAACCTGTGGTTAACGGTCAGAGCCCAGACAGAACCTGTGGTTAACGGTCAGAGCCCAGGTCTGACAGAACCTGTGGTTAACGGTCAGAGCCCAGGTCTGACAGAACCTGTGGTTAACGGTCAGAGCCCAGGTCTGACAGAACCTGTGATTAACGGTCAGAGTCCAGGTCTGACAGAACCTGTGATTAACGGTCAGAGCCCAGGTCTGACAGAACCTGTGGTTAACGGTCAGAGCCCAGGTCTGACAGAACCTGTGATTAACGGTCAGAGCCCAGGTCTGACAGAACCTGTGGTTAACGGTCAGAGCCCAGACAGAACCTGTGGTTAACGGTCAGAGCCCAGGTCTGACAGAACCTGTGATTAACGGTCAGAGCCCAGGTCTGACAGAACCTGTGGTTAACGGTCAGAGCCCAGGTCTGACAGAACCTGTGGTTAACGGTCAGAGCCCAGGTCTGACAGAACCTGTGGTTAACGGTCAGAGCCCAGACAGAACCTGTGGTTAACGGTCAGAGCCCAGGTCTGACAGAACCAGTGATTAACGGTCAGAGCCCAGACAGAACCTGTGGTTAACGGTCAGAGCCCAGGTCTGACAGAACCTGTGGTTAACGGTCAGTGTCCAGACAGAACCTGTGGTTAATGGTCAGAGCCCAGGTCTGACAGAACCTGTGATTAACGGTCAGAGCCCAGGACTGACAGAACCTGTGGTTAACGGTCAGAGCCCAGGTCTGACAGAACCTGTGATTAACGGTCAGAGCCCAGGTCTAACAGAACCTGTGATTAACGGTCAGAGTCCAGGTCTAACAGAACCTGTGGTTAACGGTTAGAGTCCAGGTCTTACAGAACCTGTGGTTAACGGTCAAAGACCACGTCTGACAGAACCTGTGATTAACGGTCAGAGCCCAGGTCTGACAGAACCTGTGATTAACGGTCAGAGCCCAGGTCTGACAGAACCTGTGGTTAACGGTCAGAGTCCAGACAGAACCTGTGGTTAATGGTCAGAGCCCAGGTCTGACAGAACCTGTGAATAACGGTCAGAGCCCAGACAGAACCTGTGGTTAACGGTCAGAGCACAGGTCTGACAGAACCTGTGATTAACGGTCAGAGCCCAGGTCTGACAGAACCTGTGATTAACGGTCAGAGCCCAGGTCTGACAGAACCTGTGGTTAACGGTCAGAGCCCAGACAGAACCTGTGGTTAATGGTCAGAGCCCAGGTCAGACAGAACCTGTGGTTAACGGTCAGAGCCCAGACAGAACCTGTGGTTAACGGTCAGAGCCCAGGTCTGACAGAACCAGTGATTAACGGTCAGAGCCCAGACAGAACCTGTGGTTAACGGTCAGAGCCCAGGTCTGACAGAACCTGTGGTTAACGGTCAGTGTCCAGACAGAACCTGTGGTTAATGGTCAGAGCCCAGGTCTGACAGAACCTGTGATTAACGGTCAGAGCCCAGGACTGACAGAACCTGTGGTTAACGGTCAGAGCCCAGGACTGACAGAACCTGTGGTTAACGGTCAGAGTCCAGACAGAACCTGTGGTTAATGGTCAGAGCCCAGGTCTGACAGAACCTGTGATTAACGGTCAGAGCCCAGGTCTGACAGAACCTGTGATTAACGGTCAGAGCCCAGGTCTAACAGAACCTGTGATTAACGGTCAGAGTCCAGGTCTAACAGAACCTGTGGTTAACGGTTAGAGTCCAGGTCTTACAGAACCTGTGGTTAACGGTCAAAGACCACGTCTGACAGAACCTGTGATTAACGGTCAGAGCCCAGGTCTGACAGAACCTGTGATTAACGGTCAGAGCCCAGGTCTGACAGAACCTGTGGTTAACGGTCAGAGTCCAGACAGAACCTGTGGTTAATGGTCAGAGCCCAGGTCTGACAGAACCTGTGAATAACGGTCAGAGCCCAGACAGAACCTGTGGTTAACGGTCAGAGCACAGGTCTGACAGAACCTGTGATTAACGGTCAGAGCCCAGGTCTGACAGAACCTGTGATTAACGGTCAGAGCCCAGGTCTGACAGAACCTGTGGTTAACGGTCAGAGCCCAGACAGAACCTGTGGTTAACGGTCAGAGCCCAGGTCAGACAGAACCTGTGATTAACGGTCAGAGCCCAGGTCTGACAGAACCTGTGATTAACGGTCAGAGCCCAGGTCTAACAGAACCTGTGATTAACGGTCAGAGCCCAGACAGAACCTGTGGTTAACGGTCAGAGCCCAGGTCTGACAGAACCTGTGATTAACGGTCAGAGCCCAGGTCTAACAGAACCTGTGGTTAACGGTCAGAGCCCAGACAGAACCTGTGGTTAACGGTCAGAGCCCAGGTCAGACAGAACCTGTGGTTAACGGTCAGAACCCAGGTCTGACAGAACCTGTGATTAACGGTCAGAGCCCAGGTCTGACAGAACCTGTGGTTAACGGTCAGAGCCCAGACAGAACCTGTGGTTAACGGTCAGAGCCCAGGTCAGACAGAACCTGGGTCATCTGTCTACAGCAGACCCTCTTTAGTGGGAGACAGCAGCACCAGGTCATCTGTGTACAGCAGACCCTCTTTAGTGTGAGACAGCAGCACCAGGTCATCTGTGTACAGCAGACCCTCTTTAGTGGGAGACAGCAGCACCAGGTCATCTGTCTACAGCAGACCCTCTTTAGTGGGAGACAGCAGCACCAGGTCATCTGCGTACAGCAGACCCTCTTTAGTGGGAGACAGCAGCACCAGGTCATCTGTCTACAGCAGACCCTCTTTAGTGGGAGACAGCAGCACCAGGTCATCTGTCTACAGCAGACCCTCTTTAGTGGGAGACAGCAGCACCAGGTCATCTGCATACAGCAGACCCTCTTTAGTGGGAGACAGCAGCACCAGGTCATCTGCGTACAGCAGACCCTCTTTAGTGGGAGACAGCAGCACCAGGTCATCTGTCTACAGCAGACCCTCTTTAGTGGGAGACAGCAGCACCAGGTCATCTGTCTACAGCAGACCCTCTTTAGTGGGAGACAGCAGCACCAGGTCATCTGTCTACAGCAGACCCTCCTTAGTGGGAGACAGCAGCACCAGGTCATCTGCATACAGCAGACCCTCTTTAGTGGGAGACAGCAGCACCAGGTCATCTGCGTACAGCAGACCCTCTTTAGTGGGAGACAGCAGCACCAGGTCATCTGTCTACAGCAGACCCTCTTTAGTGGGAGACAGCAGCACCAGGTCATCTGTCTACAGCAGACCCTCTTTAGTGGGAGACAGCAGCACCAGGTCATCTGTCTACAGCAGACCCTCTTTAGTGGGAGACAGCAGCACCAGGTCATCTGCGTACAGCAGACCCTCTTTAGTGGGAGACAGCAGCACCAGGTCATCTGTCTACAGCAGACCCTCTTTAGTGGGAGACAGCAGCACCAGGTCATCTGTCTACAGCAGACCCTCTTTAGTGGGAGACAGCAGCACCAGGTCATCTGTCTATAGCAGACCCTCCTTAGTGGGAGACAGCAGCACCAGGTCATCTGCGTACAGCAGACCCTCTTTAGTGGGAGACAGCAGCACCAGGTCATCTGTCTACAGCAGACCCTCTTTAGTGGGAGACAGCAGCACCAGGTCATCTGTCTACAGCAGACCCTCTTTAGTGGGAGACAGCAGCACCAGGTCATCTGTCTACAGCAGACCCTCTTTAGTGGAAGACAGCAGCACCAGGTCATCTGTCTACAGCAGACCCTCTTTAGTGGGAGACAGCAGCACCAGGTCATCTGTCTACAGCAGACCCTCTTTAGTGGGAGACAGCAGCACCAGGTCATCTGCATACAGCAGACCCTCTTTAGTGGGAGACAGCAGCACCAGGTCATCTGTCTACAGCAGACCCTCTTTAGTGGGAGACAGCAGCACCAGGTCATCTGCGTACAGCAGACCCTCTTTAGTGGGAGACAGCAGCACCAGGTCATCTGTCTACAGCAGACCCTCTTTAGTGGGAGACAGCAGCACCAGGTCATCTGTCTACAGCAGACCCTCTTTAGTGGGAGACAGCAGCACCAGGTCATCTGTCTACAGCAGACCCTCTTTAGTGGGAGACAGCAGCACCAGGTCATCTGTCTACAGCAGACCCTCTTTAGTGGGAGACAGCAGCACCAGGTCATCTGTCTACAGCAGACCCTCTTTAGTGGGAGACAGCAGCACCAGGTCATCTGTCGTACAGCAGACCCTCTTTAGTGGGAGACAGCAGCACCAGGTCATCTGTGTACAGCAGACCCTCTTTAGTGGGAGACAGCAGCACCAGGTCATCTGTCTACAGCAGACCCTCTTTAGTGGGAGACAGCAGCACCAGGTCATCTGTGTACAGCAGACCCTCTTTAGTGGGAGACAGCAGCACCAGGTCATCTGTCTACAGCAGACCCTCTTTAGTGGGAGACAGCAGCACCAGGTCATCTGTCTACAGCAGACCCTCTTTAGTGGGAGACAGCAGCACCAGGTCATCTGTCTACAGCAGACCCTCTTTAGTGGGAGACAGCAGCACCAGGTCATCTGTCTACAGCAGACCCTCTTTAGTGGGAGACAGCAGCACCAGGTCATCTGTCTACAGCAGACCCTCTTTAGTGGGAGACAGCAGCACCAGGTCATCTGTCTACAGCAGACCCTCTTTAGTGGGAGACAGCAGCACCAGGTCATCTGTCGTACAGCAGACCCTCTTTAGTGGGAGACAGCAGCACCAGGTCATCTGTCTACAGCAGACCCTCTTTAGTGGGAGACAGCAGCACCAGGTCATCTGTCTACAGCAGACCCTCTTTAGTGGGAGACAGCAGCACCAGGTCATCTGTGTACAGCAGACACTTGATATCAGTGTTGTGTAGGGTGAGACCAGGTGCTGCCGATTCTTCTAATGTTTTTACCAAGTAATTAATGTAGATGTTAAATAGTGTTGGACTTATTGGACAGCCCTGTTTCACTCCACGTCCCTGAGAGAAGTCTGTTTGCTTTTTGCCAATTTTCTGTTTGCTTGTTTTTAGTGTACATTGATTTAATAACATCATATGTTTTCCCTCCAATACCACTTTCTATTAGTTTATTAAAAAAGACCCTTGTGCCAAGTTGAACCAAATGCTTTCTTGAAGTCTACAAATCATGAGTACATTTTGCCTTTGTTATGGTTGGCTTGTTTGTCAGAGTGTGGAGGGTAATGTGGTCTGTTGTGCGCTAGTTTGTTACAAATCCAATTTGGCTTTTGCTCAGAACATTGTGTTCATCAAGGAAATGATGTAGTCTGATATTTATGATACTGCAGAGAAATGATGTAGTCTGATATTTATGATACTGCAGAGAAATGATGTAGTCTGATATTTATGATACTGCAGAGAAATGATGCAGTCTGATATTTATGATACTACAGAGAAATGATGTAGTCTGATATTTATGATACTGCAGAGAAATGATGTAGTCTGATATTTATGATACTGTAGAGAATTTTCCCAAACTTGCTGTTAATGGAAATTCCCCTGTAATTATTTGGGTCAAATTTGTCTACATTTTTATAGATTGGTGTGATCAATCCTCGAACCTTTTGTCACGTCCTGACCAGTAAAGGGGTCATTTGTAATTGTAGTATGGTCAGGGCGTGGCAGGGGGTGTTTGTTTTGTGTGTTTTGGGGTTTTTTGGTTCTAGGGGATTTTGGTTTTCTTTTGCTATGTGTGGCCAGGTATGGCTTCCAATCAGAGGCAGGTGTCTTTCGTTGTCTCTGATTGGAAGCCATACTTAGGCAGCCTGTTTTTCCTGTGTTTTTGTGGGTGGGTGTTTTCTGTATAGCCTGCGTGCCTTATGGAACTGTTTCGTCATCTGTTTATTTTGTTTTGAGTGTTCTCTCTAAATAAAAGTAAGAAGATGAGCACTATACCCGCTGTGCCTTGGTCTGTCCCTTACGACGCCTATGACACCTTTTTGGGTTGGAGCGTATATTGTTTTTCAAATAATTATTGTTCTCTAATTGGGGTATCCACATAATTCTGATAGTCTTTGACTGCTGATTCAAGGACTGATTCAAGGACTGATTCCATATCCCCATTTTGGACAGCCATGTTGTGGTTTGTTTCATTTATTCAAATTCTCCCAGAAGTGGTTTGATTATATGGATTCCTCAATTACATCCATCTGATTTCTAATGTCCTGTTCCTTTTTTGTTTTTAGGATGTGTTTGTATTGCTTCAGTGTTTCCCCGTATATTATGGATCTTGTCACGTGTGCTCCCTCTCTGGCCTCTAGGTCACCAGGCTGCTCGTTATGGCGCACACCTTTCACCATCGTTATGCGCACCTGCGTGTCGTCAGACTCACCTGGACTCCATCACTTCTTTGATTACCTGCCCTATATATGTCACTCCCTTTGGTTCTTTCCCCAGGAGTCATTGTTTCTGTTTCAATTTCATGTCTGTGCGTTGTTCGAGTTTTGTTTATTGATTAAAACACTCACTCCCTGAACTTGCTTCCTGACTCTCAGCGCACATCGTTACAGATCTCTGGTTCTCTGTATTCGTGAGATATATTTTTGTCAATGATTTTCTCCAATCATTACCAAACCATTTTTCATGATCTGTTCTTTTTGGTTTGCTCGTTTGTTTCTTTAGATTAGCCAAAGAGGCTAATTTGTCAAATTGAAAGTTTACGTTTCAAATGGCCAAATTTACACCTTCATTGCTGAAGGACAATGTTAAGGCTAAAAAGTTGTCCAGGAGAGATTGTATTTTTTGTCTACTAATTGCTTTTTGGTAGATGTCTGTACTGTTTGCACTCCATCTATAGGCCTGTTTAGTACCATGTAATTTATTGGGCCGTGATGTTTCATGGTTGGGTTCGGCTCCTCTCAGATTTACTGTGGTCTGAGAGGTGTTAGTGGGCTGACTGTGAAGGCTCTGAGAGACTCTGGGTTGAGGTCGGTGACAAAGCAGTCTACAGTACTGCTGCCAAGAGATGAGCTGTGTGTGTACCTACCAAAAGAGTCCATTCTTAGCTTCCCATTGACTATGTACAGACCCAGTGTTTGACAGAGCTGCAAGAGCTATGCTCCATTTTTGTTTGTCACTTTGTCATAGTTGTTTCTGTGGGGGTATGTGGGGAGGGAAAGGTTGTTGCTTCCTGGTAGGTGTTTGTCCCCATGACTGTTAATAGTGTCTTGTTCTTCTGCTGTTCTACCATTCAGGTCTCCACAGACCAGGACGTTGCCTTGGGACTGAAAGTGAATAATCTCCCCCTCTAGAATGGAGAAACTCTCTTCATTGAAGTAGGGTGACTCTGAAGGGGGAATGTATGTGGCACAGAGGAAGATGTTTCTATCTGTTAAGATAGCCAGCTTGTTGATTTTTAACCAGATAAAGAATTATCCTGTTTAGATCAATTCTATTGAATGAGTTAGTTCAGATTTATACCATATTAGCATTCCCCCTGAGTCTCTGCTGTGTGTGATTATTTTTAATGTGGTGGATGGTACCATTATCTCCCTATAACCTAGTGGACAGCCAGTGGAAACATCACCTCTGCACTGTTTCCTGAACTACTACAATACCAACATCATTTTCTTTCAGGAAGTCTGGGTTTCTGATTTTTAGACCAAGGACTTCATCCTTGTAAAATGCAACGTAAACATTTTTTTTTCTTTACCTTCAAAAGTAGATAAACACCCACAATCCAACAAGAAATATTAAAATAGGATTTTTCAATTGGCTGGTCAGTGAGAAAGATGAGATACCTCACATCACTGTTTTTGTAGAGGTCTGCAAAAAGAGTTTCTGTCTTCCCCTATAGTAGTTTCTGTTTAAAAGCTTTCCTCGTTGTGTCATTTTTTGGTCTCAGGATGGTAGAAAATGGAATCAGCGCTGAGGGGGAGTAGGGGCATGGTGCCTGTGGGCTCTGCTGCTCCTGCTGCTGCTCTGTTCTGCTGCACCGTTGACATGGCAACCGTTTTTGTTTGTCTGCTGCTGTTGCTAGCTAGCTCTAATTTAGCTTAAAAAAATGAAAAAAGACGGAAAAAAATTAAAATGCAAAAATAAACAGAAGATATGTTTAACGTTAGAGTCCATGCTTGTTTTTGGTTTAATCACTCAGTTTGGTCGTTTGATGTAGTTTGCTAGGTTTGTTCTAGCTATATTTTTCTGGCTAGCTTGTTAGCTTGCTGGCTAGGTTTTTGTTGTGTAGCTAGCTAGGGAGAGTCAAAACTTCTTAATTTGAGGCGCAAAGTAACTTTTTTTATATTCTGATTGGATAGAGTTGATTTCTTTTAAGATTTGAGTGTTTATCTCATTTTAAAAACAAAAAATAGAAAATTAACTCAGGAGCTCACGCTGAGCATGTCTGTAGCTCTATCTCTCTCTCTTTCTGTCTACTCTCTTTCTCTCTCTCTCTGTCTATTCTCTCTCTCCAACTGTCTCGGTCTATTCTGTCTTCTCTCTCTCTCTCTGTCTCTTTTTGAGCTAGACTGTTGCTGTGCCTCTGTGCCCTGAGTACTTGGCCAAACAACCAGTATCACAGAGACGCTAACAATGCTTTCCTCAAAGCCGTGTTTGCAGGGAAACCACTTTCCATGATAAAAAGGAAACACGGCCTACCATGGAAGACACTTCACTAAAACCGCTTATGTAAACAATCTGTCTGAGTGTCCGAGGGGTCTGTGATTTAGCCGTGTGAGGTCAAAGGTGACGGCTGTCTGTGTTTATAGACAGGAGATTGGCGTGTGAGGACTACAGAGGTCACGGTTGTGTGTGTGTGCGTGTGTGTGTGTGTACATTCCCACACGCTACAGGGTCACCACCCCACAATCACAGATTGACGACAGCCACAGAGAGGATATTCTGTATTCACTCTCTGCATTTGTCATAGACAGGCTGTCTGTTTTCATAGACAGGCTGTCTCTTTTCATACTACTGAAAGCCTTTGATTACACCAATCATGTGTCTGTTGCTAACAAATACACTAATGGGAGGTAACTCCAATTGAGTCGAAAGGCAAGCCACACTGGGAAATATGCAAATAAGGTATAGTAAATTCTTAAATTGAAATGTATGTTTACTCAACCTAAAAGGTAAAGTTGAGTGAATGTTCAATTTAGCTTGAGTATGTATGTTAGTTGAGGAATCCTGCTCAAATGTTGAGCTCAGTCACAATCCTATTGCAGCTTACAATTGTACGTTGAATCAACATATTTTAGTATTTTTTTTACAGTGTATGGGGCAGCCCACATTTTATGGTATTCAGACCCCTTGACTTTTTCCACATTTTGTTACATTACAGCCTCATTCTAAAATTGATTGAATTATTTTTTTCCCTCATCACTCTACACACAATACCCCATAATGAGAAAGTGAAAGCAGGTTTTTAGAAATATTTGCAAATGTATAAACATTT
Organism: Salmo salar; assembly: GCF_965601325.2. Classification (NCBI taxonomy): domain Eukaryota; kingdom Metazoa; phylum Chordata; class Actinopteri; order Salmoniformes; family Salmonidae; genus Salmo; species Salmo salar. Next base: position 81,283,741 of record NC_138307.1, on the reverse strand, counting down.
TTAAAACTGAAATATCTTATTTGCATTACTATTTAGACCCTTTTCTATGAGATTATAAATTGAGCTCAGGTGCATCCTGTTCCCATTGATCATCCTTGAGATGTTTCTACAACTTGATTGGAGTCCACCTGTGGTAAATTCAATTGATTGAACATGATTTGGAAAGGCAAACACTTGTCTATATGATGTCCCACAGTTGACAGTGATGTCAGACAAATAACCAAGCCATGAGGTCGAAAGAATTGTCTGTAGAGCTCCGAGACAGGATTGTGTCGTGGCACAGCTCTGGGGAAGGGTAACAAAACATTTCTGCAGCATTGAAGGTCCCTGAGAACACAGTGGCCTCCATCATTCTTAAATGAATGAAGTTTGGGACAACCAAGACTCTTCCTAGAGCTGGACGCCCGGCCAAACTGAGCAATCGGTGGAGAAGGGCCCTGGTCAGGGAGGTGACCAAAAACGCGGTGGTCACTCTGACAGAGCTCCATAGTTCTTCTATGGGCGAACCTTCCAGAAGGACAACCATCTCTGCAACACTCCAACAATTAGGCATTTATGGTGGAGTGGCCGGACGGTAGCCACTCCTCAGTAAAGACTCTCAGATCATGAGAAACTAGATTCTCTGGTCTGATGAAAACACATTTTTGGCCTGAATGCCAAGCGTCACGTCTAGAAGAATCCTGGCACCATCCCTACGGTGAAGCATGGTGGTGGCAGCATCATGTTGTGGGGATATTTTTCAGCGGCAGGGACTGGGAGACTAGTCAGGATCGAAGCAAAGATGAACGGAGCAAAGTACAGAGAGATCCTTGATGAGGAAATCTGCTCCAGAGCACTCAAGACCTCAGACTGGGGCGAAGGTTCACCTTCCAACAGGACAATGACCCTAAGCAAAAAGCCAAGTCAATGCAGCAGTGGCTTCGGGACAAGTCTCTGAATGTCCTTGAGTGGGCCCAGCCAGAGCCCGGATGTCACGTCCTGACCATAGTAAGATGTTATTTTCTATGGTAGAGTAGGTCAGGGTGTGACAGGGGGTGTTTTGTGTTTTTCTATATCTATGTTTAGTTCTAGTTTTCTATTTCTATGTTTTTGGGGGGGATGATCTCCAGTTAGAGGCAGCTGGTCCTCGTTGTCTCTAATTGGAGATCATACTTAAGTAGGGGTTTTTCCACCTGTGTTTGTGGGTAGTTATTTTCTGTTTAGTTAGTCTGTGTACCTGACAGAACTGTTGCGCGTTCGTTTTCTGGTTGTTATTTTGTCTTTAGTGTTCTGAGTTGAATAAATATTCATCATGATTAATCAACACGCTGCGCTTTGGTCCCCTCTCTACGACAGCCGTTACACCGGACTTGAACCAGATCAAACATCTCTGGAGAAACCTGAAAATAGCTGTGCAGCGACGCTCCCCATCCAACATGACACAGCTTAAGAGGATCTGCAGAGAAGAATGGGAGAAACTCCCCAAATACAGGTGTGCCAAGCTTGTAGTGTCATACCCAAGAAGATTCAAGGCTGTAATCGCTGCCAAAGGTGCTTCAACAAAGTACTGAGTAAAGTGTCTGAATACTTAAGTAAATGTGCTATTTCCATTTTTATTTGCAATACATTTTCCAAATGTATAAAATAAAACGTTTTTGCTTTGTCATTATGGGCTATTGTGTGTAGATTGACGGAAAAAAACAATTGAATCCATTTTTTAATAAGGCTGTAAATTACCAAAATGTGGAAAAATTCAAGGGGTCTGAATACTTTCTGAATGCACTGTATGTACAGATCTGCTAAACCTAATGTAATTTTAATTTACATTATTATTTAACCTTTATATAACTAGGCAAGTCAGTTAAGAACAAATTCTACCCAAAACCGGACTACGCTGTGTGTGTGCCGCCCTATGGTCACTCTGTTGTAGAGGAGAATATACCAGCGCAGCAGGAAATGCAAACTGTAGTGTAATCAAGGTTATAAATGGATTCTGAAGTTTGTAATTTCCACTTAAAAATGTCATCATTTGCCCTAACGAAAAATGTATCAAGCCTACAACAGAGTCCATTATAATCCACATAATTGACATTTCCAGCAGGATTATTTTCCTTCTGTGAGAAGTAGGGTCCAATTAAAATAGCGCATCTGTAGCAAAATGTTTAGAAATATTTTATTTTATTTCTGTGAGTATTTTTCCTGATCTATTCATCTTTAGTTTGAAAAACGACCCTCCTCTGTGTAACTTTGTTAGCTTCTTTTGAAACTTACTTTGAACAGGGATTTCAAATGGAAATTACTCCAATAGGGCTTCTAACTCAGCCCTTCAATGATAATGCTCCTGAAAGCAATATCACCCTTCTCCATTCTCTGACAGGCATTACCTGTTTCATTTCAAATCTATAGAGAATGTTCCTGAAAATCCTCTGGCCACACTGTGTGTGTTTTAAGGTGAAGTTTCTCATCAGTGTACAGTATGTTTTAACAGTCTGTTTGTGTTTTAAGGTTGAAGTTTCTCATCAGTGTACAGTATGTTTTAACAGTCTGTGTGTGTTTTAAGGTTGAAGTTTCTCATCAGTGTACAGTATGTTTTAACAGTCTGTTTGTGTTTTAAGGTGAAGTTTCTCATCAGTGTACAGTATGTTTTAACAGTCTGTTTGTGTTTTAAGGTTGAAGTTTCTCATCAGTGTACAGTATGTTTTAACAGTCTGTTTGTGTTTTAAGGTTGAAGTTTCTCATCAGTGTACAGTATGTTTTAACAGTCTGTTTGTGTTTTAAGGTTGAAGTTTCTCATCAGTGTACAGTATGTTTTAACAGTCTGTGTGTGTTTTAAGGTTGAAGTTTCTCATCAGTGTACAGTATGTTTTAACAGTCTGTTTGTGTTTTAAGGTGAAGTTTCTCATCAGTGTACAGTATGTTTTAACAGTCTGTTTGTGTTTTAAGGTTGAAGTTTCTCATCAGTGTACAGTATGTTTTAACAGTCTGTTTGTGTTTTAAGGTTGAAGTTTCTCATCAGTATGTTTGAACAGTCCGTGTATCCCAAATAGCACCCTGTTCCCTATAGAGTACTTCTCTTGACCAGAGCTCTATGGGGACACTCGCAGGCATGGATTAACACATGTGCGCATGCACACGCATGTACGCACGTGTAGCGTGGTTCGTTCTGCGTTGTGTACTTTTAATTAGGACACTGCCACAACTGAAGGTCTGCTGGTTGGATTCTTTTTATTGGCTCTGCACACGAAGAGACGACACGTATGTTTTAGCCCTTGGCGCAGTCACAGCTCTCAGGCACCTGCACGAGCACATGGACACTCACTCAAACACTGTCCCAAGTACTCACAAGTTAACATAGATACCCTAGTTAGAGCTCGGTGAAACTTGTTAACATACATCTTTATATTGTCCACATTGTAACAAAACTTATGGTTGCATAACAGCACATTGTGTAACATTACGACGGTTTTATATTGAACAATTGCGGAGCCAAGGACAACATACCTTGCTATGCCGAAGGTCAGGCTAAAGAGAACAATATGGGGGTATGGAAATACAGATAACCTGCGATGGACCAAACCAAAATATACTAAACTTTTACACTCACATGTACGTACAATATTGATATGAAAAAGTGTTTGTACACCAAAGAATAACATTAGCTATGCAGCTGTAATTAAATAAAAAAACACTGAATCATTAATATTATTATTATCAAATGATTAACATCCCCTCTTGACCTGGCCTATTTGAACTGGTCCTTGTGTGCAACTTGGTGCGTAATCTAGGGGAACAACATCACACAGCTACACACGTATGTACACATACCCCCCCCCCCCCAACCCCCCCCCCGACCACACACACACCCCCCAACCACACACCCCCCAACCCCCCCCCCCCCCCCGACCACACACACCCCCCAACCCCCCCGACCACACACACCCCCCAACCACACCCCCCCCAAACCCCCTCCCCCCCGACCACACACAGCCCCCAACCCCCCCCCCCCAACCACACAGACACCCCAACCACACACACCAACCACACACACCAACCACACACACCCCAACCACACCCCCCCAACCCCCCCCCCAACCACACACACACCCCGACCACACACACCCAACCACACACACCCCAACCACACACCACCCGACCACACACCCCCCGACCACACACACACCCCGACCACATACACCCCTCGACCACACACCCCGACCACACACACCCCCCGACCACACACACCCCTCGACCACACACCCCCCGACCACACCCCCCGACCACACACACACCCCGACCACACACACCCCTCGACCACACACACCCCCCGACCACACACACCCCTCGACCACACACACCCCCCGACCACACACACCCCCCGACCACACACCCCCCGACCACACACACCCCCCGACCACACACACCCCTCGACCACACACACCCCCCGACCACACACACCCCTCGACCACACACACCCCCCGACCACACCCACCCCCCGACCACACCCACCCCTCGACCACACACACCCCCCGACCACACCCACCCCCCGACCACACACACACCCCAACCACACACCCCCCGACCACACACACACCCCAACCACACACACCCCTCGACCACACACACCCCTCGACCACACACACCCCAACCACACACCCCTCGACCACACACACCCCCCGACCACACACACCCCGACCGCATACACACACCCCCCGACCACACACACCCCTCGACCACACACACCCCCCGACCACACACACCCCTCGACCACACACACCCCCCGACCACACCCACCCCCCGACCACACCCACCCCTCGACCACACACACCCCCCGACCACACCCACCCCCCGACCACACACACACCCCGACCACACCCACCCCCCGACCACACACACACCCCAACCACACACCCCCCGACCACACACACACCCCAACCACACACCCCCCGACCACACACACACCCCAACCACACACACCCCTCGACCACACACACCCCTCGACCACACACACCCCAACCACACACCCCTCGACCACACACACCCCCCGACCACACACACCCCGACCGCATACACACACCCCCCGACCACACACACCCACACAGATCATCCCCCCGACCACACACACACCCCAACCACACAAACACCCCCCCAACCACACACCCCCCGACCACACAAACACCCCGACCACATACTGTGCACACACACTGGAGGACTGCAGCTCCTCCTCCTACATAACATTACATTGATGACTTCTGGAAGTTCCCTTTGAAGAAGGGAGATGATATTGGATCAGCAACATAGTCAATATCTAATTACCTTTATCAAAGGGGGCTTTGCTCTGGTCTTTATCAGGGGATTCAACACTAATTAAACAGGATGTTCAGAGACTGTACAGGGCCTCATTCAGTCCAGCCATCTTTATCCATCCAGACCTATTCATTAACTCTCAAGGTCTTTAAAGGATCCATTCAGCCCTCCGGAGGAGAGCCTGGACCATAACAGCAGCAAAGAAGAACTGAGGTTCATTTATGTGGAACACTAAAGTTATGACTTTAGGCTTTTTTACTCTTCTGAGTTTTTCCTGCACTCAATCTACAATCACTCACTCTCTTTTCACCCTCTCTTCTCACCCGCTCTCTCCCTCTCGCCCCGTCTCCCCCCTGGTCAGGGGTGAGGAATCATTCCCAGGACCTGGCAGTGGGGAGTGATGGATGGGTGAGACTAAGTCCTCACGGACCCTGGATCAATGATCACCCCCCCCAGACTCCCTCTAAAACCCCCGACCCTCTGACCAATCATAATCCCTCCAGCCAATGAATGAGGAAGATCCATCTGGTTGAAACAATGAAACATTTAGAATACTGCAGAACATTTAGAACCCTACAGAACCTTTAGAATACTACTGTCACGTCCTGGCCAGTATAAGGGTTAATTGTCATTTTAGTTTGGTCAGGACGTGGCAGAGGGTATTTGTTTTATGTGGTTCAGGGTGGTGTGTTAGTTAGGAGGGCGTTTGATTTATGATTTCCGGGTTTTGAGTTATGGTCCATGTTGATGTATTTCTATGTGTAGTCTGGTTGATCTGTTTCTATGTTGAGTTAATTGGGGTGGACTTCCATTTGAAGGCAGCTGTGTGGTGTTGCCTTTGATTGGAAGTCCTATATTAGTTGGGTGTGTTTGTCTGTGTATTTGTGGGAGATTGTTCCGTGTTTAGTGTGTGTAAACCTAACAGGACTGTCAGTGTATCGTGCGTTCGTTTTTTTGTTATTTTTGTATGTTCGTTTTGGAATTTATTAAAAGTTCAAAATGAACCATCTCAACTCTGCTGCATATTGGTCCTCATTTTCCGATGATGATTTCGCCATGTCGTCCTGCGACGAAGAAATCCCTGACAACTACAGAACATTTAGAATACTACAGAACATTTAGAATACTACAGAACATTTAGAACCCTACAGAACCTTTAGAATACTACAGAACATTTAGAATACTACAGAACATTTAGAACCCTCCAGAACATTTAGAATACTACAGAACATCTAGAATACTACAGAACATTTAGAACACTACAGAACATTTAGAACACTACAGAACATTTAGAACCCTACAGAACCTTTAGAATACTACAGAACATTTAGAACACTACAGAACATTTAGAACCCTACAGAACATTTAGAATACTACAAAACATTTAGAATACTACAGAACATTTGGAATACTACGGAACATTTACAATACTACAGGACATTTAGAATACTACAGAACATTTAGAATACTACAGAACATTTAGAATACTACAGGACATTTAGAACCCTACAGGACATTTAGAATACTACAGAACATTTAGAATACTACAGAACATTTAGAATACTACGGAACATTTAGAATACTACAGAACATTTAGAATACTACAGAACATTTAGAATACTACAGGTTATTTAGAATACTACAGAACATTTAGAATACTAAAGGACATTTAGAATACTACAGGACATTGAGAATACTACAGAACATTTAGAATACTACAGAACATTTAGAATACTACAGAACATTTAGAATACTACAGAACATTTAGGTATACTACAGAACATTTAGAATACTACAGAACATTTAGAATACTACAAAACATTTAGAATACTACAGAACATTTAGAATACTACAGAACATTTAGAATACTACAGAACATTTAGAATACTACGGAACATTTAGAATACTACGGAACATTTAGAATACTACAGAACATTTAGAATACTACAGAACATTTAGAATACTACAGGACATTTAGAACCCTACAGGACATTTAGAATACTACAGAACATTTAGAATACTACAGAACATTTAGAATACTACAGAACATTTAGAACCCTACAGAACATTTAGAATACTACAGAACATTTAGAATACTACAGAACATTTAGAATACTACAGAACATTTAGAATACTACAGAACATTTAGAATACTACAGAACATTTAGAATACTACAGAACATTTAGAATACTACGGAACATTTAGAATACTACAGAACATTTAGAATACTACAGAACATTTAGAATACTACAGGACATTTAGAACCCTACAGGACATTTAGAATACTACAGAACATTTAGAATACTACAGAACATTTAGAATAGGACAGAACATTTAGAATACTACAGAACATTTAGAATACTACAGAACATTTAGAATACTACAGAACATTTAGAATACTACAGGACATTTAGAATACTACAGAACATTTAGAATACTACAGGACATTTAGAATACTACAGAACATTTAGAATACTACAGAACATTTAGAATACTACGGAACATTTAGAATAGGACAGAACATTTAGAATACTACAGGACATTTAGAATACTACAGGACATTTAGAATACTACAGGACATTTAGAACCCTACAGAACATCTAGAATACTACAGAACATTTAGAACCCTACAGAACATCTAGAATACTACAGAACATTTAGAATACTACAGAACATTTAGAACCCTACAGAACATCTAGAATACTACAGAACATTTAGAATACTACAGAACATTTAGAACTCTCTGGACAATGGCATTCCATTTAATCTGCAGTTCCACTCCTAGACCCAGAGGGTATAAACCAATGTCCATGAGCGTAATAACAGATACCTATACCATAGCCACACCCCTCAGTTATAGTAAACCATCTCCATCCCACCATTTTATTTCTTCCATTATTTGTAAATAAGACACTCTAACTTCCAGAAAGTCCTTGGCTTTAAGTACCAAATAAAAATGTTCATAGTGGAAATATTTGTACCCCTTGTGAACCAGTCCACATTGATTAGACTAAGAGGTATTCTTGGGAGAGAATTGGTGGCTACCTAATGGGGTAAATGTCTCTGCAACTAAGTGCTGTTTATCGTCGCCCGGGAGAAAGCCATTTCCATCTGAAGTTAATTGTCTGCATATTTTCCCCACTCTGATCTCATTTTCATTCCTTATGGCCAGACTAGCACGCACACACGCGTGTACACACACACACACACACACACACACTCAGTCATTACAACTAAGTAACCAAACATGAAGGCTCTGGCGACAAACTTGTTTTGAAAGGCAAATTAGATTTTAATTACTTTTTCTGCTGCCATTCAAATATAAACTTACGGCTTCATTTAAGAATAATTTGAATAATAATGATTCACGTCCGCCCCCCAAAACTAGGCCACAGTGACCGGATAACAAAATACAAAATACCAAATGTAATATTAATATTAATGATCACCAGCTGTTGGTCCAGGTGGCTTCATTACATAAAGGAGAACGTGGAGGAACACAGTAGGTGGTGGAGAAGCATCTATTGTATATCACAAGCACCTGCAGAAGGCCGCCTTTTGGAGACTGGAGGAAGAATGGAGCCACACCAAGAAGAAAATGACACTTCAATAATGGCCGCCATTTATCATTGAATGTCCATTATTTGCTTGGTCAAAAACAGCTGTGTGTCAAATCCCAGGTAGTCTGCAGGTGACAACTAGGCCAGCGGCTACATGAAAGTGACGGCGTTGTCACAACCTTAATTAATATAGGTTAGGTACAGAGTGGACATACAATACCCAACCTCACTAAATATAGGTTAGGTACAGAGTGGACATACAATACCCAACTAGGTAACACTTTATTTTAAGGGTCCATTATAAACCATTCGGAAGGCATTTATAAAGTGTGTGTTCAACATTTATTAATCATTACTCCCACATTAATAAACCATTTAGTGAAAAATACTCTATGGAACATGTCTTGTTAAAACATACTGTATGGAACATGTCTTGTTAAAACATGCTGTAACATGTCTTGTTAAAACATACTGTAATATGGCTTGTTAAAACATACTGTAACATGGCTTGTTAAAACATACTGTAACATGTCTTGTTAAAACATACTGTAACATGTCTTGTTAAAACATACTGTAACATGTCTTGTTAAAAAATGCTGTAACATGTCTTGTTAAAACACACTGTAATATGGCTTGTTAAAACATACTGTAAGATGGCTTGTTAAAATATACTGTAACATGGCTTGTTAAAACATACTGTAACATGTCTTGTTAAAACATGCTGTAACATGTCTTGTTAAAAAATACTGTTACATGTCTTGTTAAAACATACTGTAACATGTCTTGTTAAAACATGCTGTAACATGGCTTGTTAAAACATACTGCAACATGTCTTGTTAAAACATACTGTATGTAACATGTCTTGTTAAAACATACTGTAACATGGCTTGTTAAAACATACTGTAACATGTCTTGTTAAAACATACTGTAACATGGCTTGTTAAAACATGCTGCAACATGTCTTGTTAAAACATACTGTATGTAACATGTCTTGTTAAAACATACTGTAACATGTCTTGTTAAAACATACTGTAACATGGCTTGTTAAAACATACTGTAACATGGCTTGTTAAAACATACTGTAACATGTCTTGTTAAAACATACTGTAACATGTCTTGTTAAAACATACTGTAACATTGCTTGTTAAAACATACCGTAACATGTCTTGTTAAAACATACTGTAACATGTCTTGTTAAAACATACTGTAACATTGCTTGTTAAAACATACCGTAACATGTCTTGTTAAAACATACTGTAACATGTCTTGTTAAAAACATGCTGTAACATGTCTTGTTAAAACATGCTGTAACATGTCTTGTTAAAACATACTGTATGTAACATGTCTTGTTAAAACATACTTTAACATGTCTCGTTAAAACATGCTGTAACATGTCTTGTTAAAACATACTGTATGTAACATGTCTTGTTAAAACATACTTTAACATGTCTCGTTAAAACATGCTGTAACATGTCTTGTTAAAAGATACTGTAACATGGCTTGTTAAAACATACTGTAACATGGCTTGTTAAAACATACTGTAACATGTCTTGTTAAAACATACTGTATGTAACATGTCTTGTTAAAACATACTGTAACATGTCTTGTTAAAACATACTGTAACATGGCTTGTTAAAACATACTGTAACATGGCTTGTTAAAACATACTGTAACATGTCTTGTTAAAACATACTGTAACATGTCTTGTTAAAACATACTGTAACATTGCTTGTTAAAACATACCGTAACATGTCTTGTTAAAACATACTGTAACATGTCTTGTTAAAACATACTGTAACATTGCTTGTTAAAACATACCGTAACATGTCTTGTTAAAACATACTGTAACATGTCTTGTTAAAAACATGCTGTAACATGTCTTGTTAAAACATGCTGTAACATGTCTTGTTAAAACATGCTGTAACATGTCTTGTTAAAACATACTGTAGGTAACATGTCTTGTTAAAACATACTTTAACATGTCTCGTTAAAACATGCTGTAACATGTCTTGTTAAAACATACTGTATGTAACATGTCTTGTTAAAACATACTTTAACATGTCTCGTTAAAACATGCTGTAACATGTCTTGTTAAAACATACTGTAACATGGCTTGTTAAAACATACTGTAACATGTCTTGTTAAAACATACTGTAACATGTCTTGTTAAAACATACTGTAACATGGCTTGTTAAAACATACTGTAACATGTCTTGTTAAAACATACTGTATGTAACATGTCTTGTTAAAACATACTGTAACATGTCTTGTTAAAACATACTGTAACATGGCTTGTTAAAACATACTGTAACATGGCTTGTTAAAACATACTGTAACATGTCTTGTTAAAACATACTGTAACATGTCTTGTTAAAACATACTGTAACATTGCTTGTTAAAACATACCGTAACATGTCTTGTTAAAACATACTGTAACATGTCTTGTTAAAAACATGCTGTAACATGTCTTGTTAAAACATGCTGTAACATGTCTTGTTAAAACATACTGTATGTAACATGTCTTGTTAAAACATACTTTAACATGTCTCGTTAAAACATGCTGTAACATGTCTTGTTAAAACATACTGTATGTAACATGTCTTGTTAAAACATACTTTAACATGTCTCGTTAAAACATGCTGTAACATGTCTTGTTAAAACATACTGTAACATGGCTTGTTAAAACATACTGTAACATGTCTTTTTAAAACATACTGTAACATGTCTTGTTAAAACATACTGTAACATGGCTTGTTAAAACATACTGTAACATGGCTTGTTAAAACATACTGTAACATGTCTTGTTAAAACATGCTGTAACATGGCTTGTTAAAACATACTGTAACATGGCTTGTTAAAACATACTGTAACATGGCTTGTTAAAACATACTGTAACATGTCTTGCTAAAACATACTGTAACATGTCTTGTTAAAACATACAGTAACATGTCTTGTTAAAACATGCTGTAACATGGCTTGTTAAAACATACTGTAACATGTCTTGTTAAAACATACTGTATGTAACATGGTTTGTTAAAACATACTGTATGTTACATGGCTTGTTAAAACATACTGCAACATGTCTTGTTAAAACATACTGTAACATGTCTTGTTAAAACATACTGTATGTAACATGGCTTGTTAAAACATACTTTAACATGTCTCGTTAAAACATACTGTAACATGTCTTGTTAAAACATACTGTAACATGTCTTGTTAAAACATACTGTATGTAACATGGCTTGTTAAAACATACTTTAACATGTCTCGTTAAAACATGCTGTAACATGGCTTGTTAAACATGCTGTAACATGTCTTGTTAAAACATACTGTATGTTACATGGCTTGTTAAAACATGCTGTAACATGTCTTGTTAAAACATACTTTAACATGTCTCGTTAAAACATGCTGTAACATGTCTTGGTAAAACATGCTGTAACATGTCTTGTTAAAACATACTGTAACATGTCTTGTTAAAACATACTGTAACATGGCTTGTTCAAATATACTGTAACATGGCTTGTTAAAACATACTGTAACATGTCTTGTTAAAACATGCTGTAACATGTCTTGTTAAAACATACTGTTACATGTCTTGTTAAAACATACTGTAACATGTCTTGTTAAAACATGATGTTACATGGCTTGTTACAACATACTGCAACATGTCTTGTTAAAACATAATGTATGTAACATGGCTTGTTAAAACATACTTTAACATGTCTCGTTAATACATGCTGTAACATGTCTTGTTAAAACATGCTGTAACATGTCTTGTTAAAACATACTGTATGTTACATGTCTTGTTAAAACATATTGTAACATGTCTTGTTAAAACATACTGTAACATGTTTTGTTAAAACATACTGTATGTTACATGGCTTGTTAAAACATGCTGTAACATGTCTTGTTAAAACATACTGTATGTAACATGGCTTGTTAAAACATACTTTAACATGTCTCGTTAAAACATGCTGTAACATGTCTTGTTAAACATGCTGTAACATGTCTTGTTAAAACATACTGTATGTTACATGGCTTGTTAAAACATGCTGTAACATGTCTTGTTAAAACATACTTTAACATGTCTCGTTAAAACATGCTGTAACATGTCTTGGTAAAACATGCTGTAACATGTCTTGTTAAAACATACTGTAACATGTCTTGTTAAAACATACTGTAACATGGCTTGTTCAAATATACTGTAACATGGCTTGTTAAAACATACTGTAACATGTCTTGTTAAAACATGCTGTAACATGTCTTGTTAAAACATACTGTTACATGTCTTGTTAAAACATACTGTAACATGTCTTGTTAAAACATGATGTTACATGGCTTGTTACAACATACTGCAACATGTCTTGTTAAAACATAATGTATGTAACATGGCTTGTTAAAACATACTTTAACATGTCTCGTTAATACATGCTGTAACATGTCTTGTTAAAACATGCTGTAACATGTCTTGTTAAAACATACTGTATGTTACATGTCTTGTTAAAACATATTGTAACATGTCTTGTTAAAACATACTGTAACATGTTTTGTTAAAACATACTGTATGTTACATGGCTTGTTAAAACATGCTGTAACATGTCTTGTTAAAACATACTGTAACATGTCTTGTTAAAACATACTGTAACATGTCTTGTTAAAACATACTGTAATACGGCTTGTTAATTCATATCAAGATACATGTTTAAGATACATGTTTCACATGAAGAAATGGGAGATTATGCCCAAGCAGTGTGCGTAAAATAAGGAACATCTGTGCTTCTAAGTTTCCTGATAGGTAGGCTGATAGGAGTTTTCCCTATGTACAGGATGCAACACTAATGCTGGGAGAATAACAATGTCGTTGTGACTGTGTATAACTTGTTACCATAGTATTACCATGTTATTACCACACTGCCGTATATACAGAGACTTGAAATCACTGGCCACTTTAATAATGGAACACTAGTCACTTTAATAATGTTTACCTATTTTGCATTATTCATATCGTATGTATATACTGTGTTTTATCCTATTCTACTGTATCTTAGTCAATGCCACTCCGACATTGCTCGCCCAAATATTTATATATTCTTAATTCCATTCCTTTACTTTAGATTTGTGTGTATTGTTGAGAAATTGTTATATATTACTTGTTAGACATTACTGCACTGTTGGAGCTAGAAACACAAGTATTTCGCTACATCCGCAATAACATCTGCTAATTAACACGGTGATAACAGCCCTGATGTTGCTGGTAATGCTGGTGATAACAGCCCTGGTGTTTCTGGTGATAACAGCCCCGGTGTTGCTGGTGATAACAACCCTGGTGTTGCTGGATATAACAGCCCTGGTGCTGCTAGTGATAACAGCCCCGGTGTTGCTGGTGATAACAGCCCTGGTTTTGCTAGTAAAAAACAGCCCTGGTGTTGCTGGTGTGATAACAGCCCTGGTGTTGCTGGTAATGCTGGTGATAACAGCCCTGGTGTTGCAGGTAATAACACCCCTGGTGTTGCTGGTGAAAACAGCCCTGGTGTTGCTGGTGATGACAGCCCTGGTGTTGCTGGTGATGACAGCCCTGGTGTTGCTGGTGATAACAGCCCCGGTGTTGCTGGTGATAACAGCCCCGGTGTTGCTGGTGATAACAGCCCCGGTGTTGCTGGTGATAACAGCCCTGGTGTTGCTGGTGATAACAGCCCCGGTGTTGCAGGTAATAACACCCCTGGTGTTACTGGTGATAACAGCCCTGGCGTTGCTGGTGATAACAGCCCTGGTGTTGTTGGTGATAATAGCCCTGGTTTTGCTGGTGATAACAGTCCTGGTGTTGCTGGTGATAACAACCCTGGTGTTAATGGTGATAACAGGCCTGGTGTTGCTGGTGATAACAGCCCTGGTGTTGCAAGTGATAACAGCCCTGGTGTTGCTGCTAATAATAGGTCCACCACCGCACAGACACATAAAAGCAATGATGGATCACGTCATTACACTCTCTCAGTCCTTTGCAGTTCCTAGCTGATGTATCAGGTAGCAATAGGAAGAGAAAGAGAGAAAGGGAGAGAAGGCAAGAGGATTTGAGAGCGTGTGAGAGTGAAAGAGAGAGAAAGAGAGAAAGATAGATAAAAAGAGAGAGAGAGAGAGAGAGATAGAGAGTGTATATGTTACTGCCTAGCAGCAGGGAAACAGATGGAGCGTGGTGCAGTAGTTTAGAATAATGGAGCGTAGTGTAGTAGTTCAGAATAATGGAGCGTGGTGTAGTAGTACAGAATAATGGAGCGTGGTGTAGTAGTACAGAATAATGGAGCGTGGTGTAGTAGTTCAGAATAATGGAGCGTAGTGAAGTAGTTCAGAATAATGGAGCGTGGTGTATTAGTTCAGAATAATGGAGCATAGTGTAGTAGTTTAGAATAATGGAGCGTAGTGTAGTAGTTTAGAATAATGGAGCGTAGTGAAGTAGTTTAGAATAATGGAGCGTGGTGTAGTAGTTCAGAATAATGGAGCGTAGTGTAGTAGTTTAGAATAATGGAGCGTAGTGTAGTAGTTTAGAATAATGGAGAGTAGTGAAGTAGTTTAGAATAATGGAGCGTAGTGTAGTAGTTTAGAATAATGGAGCGTAGTGTAGTAGTTTAGAATAATGGAGCGTAGTGTAGTAGTTTAGAATAATGGAGCGTGGTGTAGTAGTACAGAATAATGGAGCGTGGTGTAGTAGTACAGAATAATGGAGCGTGGTGTAGTAGTACAGAATAATGGAGCGTGGTGTAGTAGTTCAGAATAATGGAGTGTAGTGAAGTAGTTTAGAATAATGGAGCGTAGTGTAGTAGTTCAGAATAATGGAGCGTGGTGTAGTAGTTCAGAATAATGGAGCGTAGTGTAGTAGTTTAGAATAATGGAGCGTAGTGAAGTAGTTTAGAATAATGGAGCGTGGTGTAGTAGTTTAGAATAATGGAGCGTAGTGCAGTAGTTTAGAATAATGGAGCGTGGTGTAGTAGTTCAGAATAATGGAGCGTGGTGTAGTAGTTCAGAATGATGGAGCGTGGTGTAGTAGTTCAGAATAATGGAGTGTGGTGTAGTAGTAAAGAATAATGGAGCGTAGTGTAGTAGTTCAGAATAATGGAGCGTGGTGTAGTAGTTCAGAATAATGGAGCGTAGTGAAGTAGTTTAGAATAATGGAGCGTGGTGAGGTAGTTCAGAATAATGGAGCGTGGTGTAGTAGTTTAGAATAATGGAGCGTAGTGAAGTAGTTTAGAATAATGGAGCGTGGTGTAGTAGTTTAGAATAATGGAGCGTAGTGCAGTAGTTTAGAATAATGGAGCGTGGTGTAGTAGTTCAGAATAATGGAGCGTGGTGTAGTAGTTCAGAATGATGGAGCGTGGTGTAGTAGTTCAGAATAATGGAGCGTGGTGTAGTAGTAAAGAATAATGGAGCGTAGTGTAGTAGTTCAGAATAATGGAGCGTGGTGTAGTAGTTCAGAATAATGGAGCGTAGTGAAGTAGTTTAGAATAATGGAGCGTGGTGTAGTAGTTCAGAATAATGGAGCGTGGTGTAGTAGTTCAGAATAATGGAGTGTAGTGTAGTAGTTCAGAATAATGGAGCGTGGTGTAGTAGTTTAGAATAATGGAGCGTGGTGTAGTAGTACAGAATAATGGAGCGTAGTGTAGTAGTTCAGAATAATGGAGCGTGGTGTAGTAGTTCAGAATAATGGAGCATAGTGTAGTAGTTTAGAATAATGGAGCGTAGTGCAGTAGTTTAGAATAATGGAGCGTAGTGAGGTAGTTCAGAATAATGGAGTGTATTGTAGTAGTTCAGAATAATGGAGCGTGGTGTAGTAGTACAGAATAATGGAGCATAGTGTAGTAGTTCAGAATAATGGAGCCTAGTGTAGTAGTTCAGAATAATGGAGCGTGGTGTAGTAGTACAGAATAATGGAGCGTAGTGTAGTAGTTCAGAATAATGGAGCGTAGTGTAGTAGTTCAGAATAATGGAGTGTAGTGTAGTAGTTCAGAATAATGGAGCATAGTGTAGTGGTTCACGATAATGGAGCGTAGTCTAGTAGTTCAGAATAATGGAGCGTGGTGTAGTAGTTCAGAATAATGGAGCGTGGTGTAGTAGTTCAGAATAATGGAGCGTAGTGCAGTAGTTTAGAATAATGGAGCGTGGTGTAGTAGTTCAGAATAATGGAGCGTGGTGTAGTAGTTCAGAATGATGGAGCGTGGTGTAGTAGTTCAGAATAATGGAGTGTGGTGTAGTAGTAAAGAATAATGGAGCGTAGTGTAGTAGTTCAGAATAATGGAGCGTGGTGTAGTAGTTCAGAATAATGGAGCGTAGTGAAGTAGTTTAGAATAATGGAGCGTGGTGAGGTAGTTCAGAATAATGGAGCGTGGTGTAGTAGTTTAGAATAATGGAGCGTAGTGAAGTAGTTTAGAATAATGGAGCGTGGTGTAGTAGTTTAGAATAATGGAGCGTAGTGCAGTAGTTTAGAATAATGGAGCGTGGTGTAGTAGTTCAGAATAATGGAGCGTGGTGTAGTAGTTCAGAATGATGGAGCGTGGTGTAGTAGTTCAGAATAATGGAGCGTGGTGTAGTAGTAAAGAATAATGGAGCGTAGTGTAGTAGTTCAGAATAATGGAGCGTGGTGTAGTAGTTCAGAATAATGGAGCGTAGTGAAGTAGTTTAGAATAATGGAGCGTGGTGTAGTAGTTCAGAATAATGGAGCGTGGTGTAGTAGTTCAGAATAATGGAGTGTAGTGTAGTAGTTCAGAATAATGGAGCGTGGTGTAGTAGTTTAGAATAATGGAGCGTGGTGTAGTAGTACAGAATAATGGAGCGTAGTGTAGTAGTTCAGAATAATGGAGCGTGGTGTAGTAGTTCAGAATAATGGAGCATAGTGTAGTAGTTTAGAATAATGGAGCGTAGTGCAGTAGTTTAGAATAATGGAGCGTAGTGAGGTAGTTCAGAATAATGGAGTGTATTGTAGTAGTTCAGAATAATGGAGCGTGGTGTAGTAGTACAGAATAATGGAGCATAGTGTAGTAGTTCAGAATAATGGAGCCTAGTGTAGTAGTTCAGAATAATGGAGCGTGGTGTAGTAGTACAGAATAATGGAGCGTAGTGTAGTAGTTCAGAATAATGGAGCGTAGTGTAGTAGTTCAGAATAATGGAGTGTAGTGTAGTAGTTCAGAATAATGGAGCATAGTGTAGTGGTTCACGATAATGGAGCGTAGTCTAGTAGTTCAGAATAATGGAGCGTGGTGTAGTAGTTCAGAATAATGGAGCGTGGTGTAGTAGTTTAGAATAATGGAGGGTGGTGTAGCAGTTTAGAATAATGGATTGAGCACTTCTAAAGATATTTCCCTTTGGATCTATCACCCCCAGACAGCTGGAAGGATCGCTGTTATACCATTCTGAGGCCTTGGTGTTTTTGGATAAGTCAGAAACTAAAAACCAAGCCGTGTTGCTCATTGGGAAAGACATGAGAGAGACAGCAAAAGCATCCATGTCCCTGCAGTTCTTAATGTCTCCATCAATTACAAATGAGCAAACACCTGTTGTGTCGACCAGGGCTTGCAATTGAACCCCCCCTCTTCTCTTTCAAAGGTCAGGTCCTCAGAGGAGCGTGACTCTCCCTAACTCTCAGAGGGAAGCTTGACTCTCCCTAACTCTCAGAGGGAAGGAAGGAGCTTGACTCTCCCTTACTCTCAGAGGAAAGGAAGGAGCTTGACTCTCCCTAACTCTCAGAGGGAAGCTTGACTCTCCCTAACTCTCAGAGGAAAGGAAGGAGCTTGACTCTCCCTAACTCTCAGAGGAAAGGAAGGAGTTTGACTCTCCCGAACTCTCAGAGGGAAGGAAGGAGCGTGACTCTCCCTAACTCTCAGAGGGAAGGAAGGAGCTTGACTCTCCCTAACTCTCAGAGGGAAGGAAGGAGCTTGACTCTCCCTAACTCTCAGAGGGAAGGAAGGAGCTTGACTCTCCCTAACTCTCAGAGGAAAGGAAGGAGCTTGACTCTCCCGAACTCTCAGAGGGAAGGAAGGAGCGTGACTCTCCCTAACTCTCAGAGGGAAGGAAGGAGCTTGACTCTCCCTAACTCTCAGAGGGAAGGAAGGAGCTTGACTCCCCCTAACTCTCAGAGGGAAGGAAGGAGCTTGACTCTCCCTAACTCTCAGAGGGAAGCTTGACTCTCCCTAACTCTCAGAGGGAAGGAAGGAGCTTGACTCTCCCTAACTCTCAGAGGAAAGGAAGGAGCTTGACTCTCCTTAACTCTCAGAGGGAAGGAAGGAGCGTGACTCTCCCTAACTCTCAGAGGGAAGGAAGGAGCTTGACTCTCCCTAACTCTCAGAGGGAAGGAAGGAGCTTGACTCTCCCTAACTCTCAGAGGGAAGGAAGGAGCTTGACTCTCCCTAACTCTCAGAGGGAAGGAAGGAGCTTGACTCTCCCTAACTCTCAGAGGAAAGGAAGGAGCTTGACTCTCCCGAACTCTCAGAGGGAAGGAAGGAGCGTGACTCTCCCTAACTCTCAGAGGGAAGGAAGGAGCTTGACTCTCCCTAACTCTCAGAGGGAAGGAAGGAGCTTGACTCCCCCTAACTCTCAGAGGGAAGGAAGGAGCTTGACTCTCCCTAACTCTCAGAGGGAAGCTTGACTCTCCCTAACTCTCAGAGGGAAGGAAGGAGCTTGACTCTCCCTAACTCTCAGAGGAAAGGAAGGAGCTTGACTCTCCTTAACTCTCAGAGGGAAGGAAGGAGCGTGACTCTCCCTAACTCTCAGAGGGAAGGAAGGAGCTTGACTCTCCCTAACTCTCAGAGGGAAGCTTGACTCTCCCTAACTCTCAGAGGGAAGGAAGGAGCTTGACTCTCCCTAACTCTCAGAGGAAAGGAAGGAGCTTGACTCTCCTTAACTCTCAGAGGGAAGGAAGGAGCGTGACTCTCCCTAACTCTCAGAGGGAAGGAAGGAGCGTGACTCTCCCTAACTCTCAGAGGGAAGGAAGGAGCTTGACTCTCCCTAACGCTCAGAGGAAAGGAAGGAGCTTTACTCTCCCTAACTCTCAGAGGGAAGGAAGGAGCGTGACTCTCCCTAACTCTCAGAGGGAAGGAAGGAGCTTGACTCTCCCTAACTCTCAGAGGGAAGGAAGGAGCTTGACTCTCCCTAACTCTCAGAGGGAAGGAAGGAGCGTGACTCTCCCTAACTCTCAGAGGGAAGCTTGACTCTCCCTAACTCTCAGAGGGAAGGAAGGAGCGTGACTCTCCCTAACTCTCAGAGGGAAGGAAGGAGCGTGACTCTCCCTAACTCTCAGAGGGATGGAAGGAGCGTGACTCTCCCTAACTCTCAGAGGGAAGCTTGACTCTCCCTAACTTTCAGAGTGAAAGCCTCTTCTCACACTCTGTTACCATTATTCTCATGGCTGTTTTCATGTGCCCTATAAACTTTCTGTGCACCTGCTTTGATCCATCCGGGCTGAGGCAGAGGCTGAGGATGACGCAGATAAGGGGGCTCCATTTTAAATCTATTTTATTGATTTGTGATGTGAATATGAATGTGTGCTGATTGTGTTGCTTCAGGTAGTTCCTTATGCTCACAGCTGCTGATGACACAATACTTCATATGCATTTAGTTGGTTCAAATCAGATGAATTTCTCTGTGGGTAGTTTTCTTCTCGGTTTGGCATTGGTGATGAATTTTTTCTGTGGGTAGTTTTCTTCTCGGTTTGGCTTTGGGATGAATTTCTCTGTGGGTAGTTTTCTTCTCGGTTTGGCATTGGGATGAATTTCTCTGTGGGTAGTTTTCTTCTCGGTTTGGCATTGGGATGAATTTCTCTGTGGTTAGTTTTCTTCTCGGTTTGGCATTGGGATGCATTTCTCTGTGGGTATCTTTGTTCTTAGCTTGGCTTTGGGATGCATTTCTCTGTGGGTATCTTTGTTCTCAGCTCGGCTTCGGGAAAGTTGAGACGTCTTACTTGTATAATACATGTTTATGCTAATACGGCGGTTGGGAGCTTTTGAAGATCACACGTTGACACCATGTTTGATGCTCACGCTGCATATCTCTACAGGCAGGGGAAAGACTGCAGCTGATTGGCCCACGTTCAACCTCTCGTTTTACTTTGCGAGCAGCTGCCACTCAGAATACACATGAAGAGCAGGAGCCTCACACTGGGGACATCTGAACTTGTTTATGTGGTGTGAAAGATAAATCAGAGGATATCACTACACATTTACAGGTGCAGATACGAGCCAGCTTGATTACACACTGGAAAGAGATATGGTGATTATTTAACATGACTGAATGATATCCATACTACACATTAGGGATGGTGAATACAGTGTAACATGATACTGCTCTTTTCCTTGGACGTCTCCACGGTTTAGCCTGTGTCTTCCTCATCCTCTGGCCAGGCATTGGCCCTTTTCACCCGGGAGGGTTACCGGGGTCATGTCCCTGATGGGTTCCAGGACAAATTCATCTGACCAGTGTGGATGAGGTGCAGCAGGCCCAGAACCTCACCTCATTCTGCCTGCACAGATGACATGCTCATTATAACCATAGCCGCAGGAAGTAGTTTGGGGGTGGGAGAGCTATGGGGGGGGGGGGGGGGGGGGTACTTCCCTCAGCTATGATTATAACTACACCAATGTGAGCCTTGAGAAGTAAGAAATGGAACCTGGTAGTACAACGGGGAACATTTAGAAACCTATTTTAAAGAAACCACTTTTAAAGCACTTGTAGTGTCTTTGGATATGCCGGATTAAGTGATATGACATGCTATTCTATAAAATCCTTTCTCTGTAATTAATATTACCTGATTGAGCTAATCATGTAAATATGATTAACTAGAAAGTCGGGGCACCACGAAAGAGTGTTTATAGAGCTGTTATCTTCCGAATAAACTCTTAAAGACCTAGTAATATTTTACATCAATAGCAGTCAATATTTATCGTCACCTTATTTCAGTTTCATCTGAAAGTTACAAATTCTTGGTTATCTTCACGAACCCTGGCTAACAAGTTGAATCAGTAATACAAAATTGGGTTTAATTATTTATTTACTAAATACTTAACTAATCACACGGAATTACATATACACAGAATGCAAATTATGTCATATAGAAAACATCCCTGGTGGACGGAACCTGTATGACGGCTTGTTACACAAAGAGAGGGGGTTGGGCTTGAATGAAAGAGCGGGAAGACTGATGAACAAAGGGAGAAGCTGTGCTATCGTAAATACAGTATCTTATGCATTCTAAATTACTGCCCATTTGGAAAAGGGAAATGCAATAAATATTTACTCTGAGCTGCACTTCGGTTGGTTGGTCGTAGATGCTGGTCGTGTTGCCCAACTGAGATCTTGCTGTCCTCGGAAGAATGTCTCTGGTGTAAATTGGATACGTTGTAGTATCTTCGTTGTGTGTTGGACTGGATACGTCGTCCGTCCTTTCCTAGCCCAAGTTTAAAGCTGCTGTTGCTAACTCAACGGCTAGGATGTCTCACTTCTTTAGTGAATAAGATTTCAAAGTTCATACCATTCACAACCAAAGCTTACGCTGAGGTTGGCTTAGTTCTGTAGTTGACATGTTAGTCCTTTTTAACATATGGACCGTCGTCCTATCGTCCTCGGAACAGAAGGTAACATTTTTGTCAAGGGCTTATATAGTGGAGGGAGAGAAGGGTGTGTTTCATAGTTTATAACCCATGTTTCTTCACAGGGGCGGGCCACTGATTGAGCAGGGCTCTAACCTTATGAAAACCCAATTCTCTCATTAGGAAGCTAAAATTACATTTAATCTTTTCACAAAAAGCTTCATACTCAAACATTTAAATTGCACAATAATTCCATGTGAATCTGATAACTAGAATGTGTAGACTTTCCCAGATACAGTTTATGTCGTCCTGTCATCAGTAATAATGTCTCAGATGACAACTGAACTGACATCCATACTCATTAAGTACCTGGTATATTTCCAACTGTTTCTATTACCGAAATATGGTTCCTCTCCCCCCACTTGTTTGATGTTTAACAAAGGCTATTCAAGAGTCTTTCAGTAGAGTCAGAGAGAGAGGGAAGGGCGAAAGGTATTTATGGGGGGGTCATAAATCTTACCCACAGGCCAATGTCATGACACACTCTATACACCAAGCTGATGTGTTTCCTGGTATTGTAGAGATCTGATACTATGTGCTCAAATTAGGAATCATAGAAGGAATAACTAGTTATCTGTTAGAAAGCTCCCCAAAACCTCTGACGTGATAACAGGACAGCTGTTAAATCCCTCTATATACCATGCTAACACAGGACAGCTGTTAAATCCCTCTATATACCATGCTAACACAGGACAGCTGTTAAATCCCTCTATATACCATGCTAACACAGGACAGCTGTTAAATCCCTCTATATACCATGCTAACACAGGACAGCTGTTAAATCCCTCTATATACCATTCTAACACAGGGCAGTTGTTAAATCCCTCTATATACCATTCTAACACAGGACAGCTGTTAAATCCCTCTATATACCATTCTAACACAGGACAGCTGTTAAATCCCTCTATATACCATGCTAGCACAGGATAGCTGTTAAATCCTTCTATATACCATTCTAACACAGGACAGCTGTTAAATCCCTCTATATACCACAGGACAGCTGTTAAATCCCTCTATATACAATGCTAACACAGGACAGTTGTTAAATCCCTATATATACCATGCTAACAGGACACCTGTTAAATCCCTCTATATACCATTCTAACACAGGACAGCTGTTAAATCCCTCTATATACCATGCTAACACAGGACAGCTGTAAAATCATGCTATATACCATGCTAACAGGACAGCTGTTAAATCCTTCTATATACCATGCTAACACAGGACAGCTGTTAAATCTCTTTATATACCATGCCAACACAGGACAGCTGTTAAATCCCTCTATATACCATTCTAACACAGGACAGCTGTTAAATCTCTCTATATACCATTCTAACACAGGACAGCTGTTAAATCTTTCTATATACCACAGGACAGCTGTTAAATCCCTCTATATACCATTCTAACACAGGACAGCTGTTAAATCCCTCTATATTCCATGCTAACACAGGACAGCTGTTAAATCTTTCTATATACCATTTTAACACAGGACAGCTGTTCAATCCCTCTATATACCACAGGACAGGTGTTAAATCCCTCTATATAACACAGGACAGCTGTTAAATTCCTCTATATACAGTCCCATGCTAACACAGGACAGTTGTTAAATCCCTCTATATACCATTCTAACACAGGACAGCTGTCAAAATCCCTCTATATACCATTCTAACACAGGACAGCTGTTAAATCCCTCTATATACCATTCTAACACAGGACAGCTGTTAAATCCCTCTATATACCATTCTAACACAGGACAGCTGTTAAATCCCTCTATATACCATTCTTACACAGGACAGTTGTTAAATCCCTCTATATACCATTCTAACACAGGACAGCTGTTAAATCCCTCTATATTCCACAGGACAGCTGTTAAATCCCTCTATATACCATTCTTACACAGGACAGTTGTTAAATCCCTCTATATACCACAGGACAGTTGTTAAATTCCTCTATATACCATTCTAACACAGGACAGCTGTTAAATCCCTCTATATACCACAGGACAGCTGTTAAATCCCTCTATATACCATTCTAACACAGGACAGTTGTTAAATCCCTCTATATACCACAGGACAGCTGTTAAAGCATGCTGTCTTTAGTAGTTGTTATTATGTATTATTATCAGGACAGATATGGGTTGTCTAAACATTTCTGTAAGTACTCAGTTTCATTTTCTTCCTCTACCGCTACAGCATCTCTGTGTGATGTTAGGAGATACTGGGTAGTGGTAGCAGGGAGATAAACTCTCTGTGTGATGTTAGGAGATTCTGGGTAGTGGTAGGAGGGAGATAAACTCTCTGTGTGATGTTAGGAGATACTGGGTAGTGGTAGCAGGGAGATAAACTCTCTATGTGATGTTAGGAGATACTGGGTATTGGTAGGAGGGAGATAAACTCTCTGTAATATGTTAGGAGATACTGGGTAGTGGTAGGAGGGAGATAAACTTTGTGTGATGTTAATAAGAGATAGTGGGTAGTGGTAGGAGGGAGATAAACTCTCTGTATGATGAATGGCTCTTTATACGGGGCTAACCGATTCCAACCTGAGTTAAGTGTGGGTAAATGGAACGTAATTCCCTTTTTATGCACTTTTCTCTCTATGTATATTCTGACCATGAATTTAAGCATGAGAATTGCATGCTATTAACCCGCTATTCATTTGGGGTGGAGATCAAAGAATTGAAGATTTTATGGAGTTGTATCTACAGACACGCTGTATTCTGACTTTCACTTAATTCCCTCATAATTCCACCACCTTTACGCACCAGGTACCCATGAATAAGGTTAAGCGAACCTGCCAGTTCCAAGTGGAAAAATAATCTACTTTCTTTTTGTCTGATAGAAATAACAGCATTCTGGGGCCTCCCAAGCGGCACAGCGGTCTAAAGCACTGCATCACAGTGCTAGAGGAGTCACAACAGACCTGGGTTCGATCCTAGGCTGTGTCACAACCGGCCGTGATCGGGAGTCCCATAAGGCGGCGCACAATTGGCCCAGCATCGTCCGGGTTAGGGAAGGATTTTGCCGGGGGGGGGGGGTTTAGTTGGCTCATCGCGCTCTAGCGACTCCTTGTGGCTGGCCAGGGACCTGCAGGCTGATGGCGTCATCAGTTGAACGGTGTTTCCTCTGACACATTGGTGCGGCTATCTTCCGGGTTAAGCAGGTGGATGTTGAGAAGTGCGGTTTGGCGGGTCATGTTTAGGAGGACTCATGACTCGACCTTCGTCTCCAGAGCCCGTTGTGGAGTTGCAGCGATGACACAAGATCGAAAAAGGGGGGTAAAAAAACAAAACATT
Organism: Salmo salar; assembly: GCF_965601325.2. NCBI lineage: Eukaryota > Metazoa > Chordata > Actinopteri > Salmoniformes > Salmonidae > Salmo > Salmo salar. Next base: position 81,257,979 of record NC_138307.1, on the reverse strand, counting down.
CTCCATCCACTGTAATTTACAAAAGGATGAGAGCTATTGATAAGATCCGTATAAATGAGTAATCAGTTTAGAGAAGGGGATTGTAAATACAGATACTAACTGTTTTAGATACATTTTCCTTATAATCCCTGGAGACAAATGTGAAACCAGCCATATGGAAGCAAACTGAAAATCATGTCAACAGGACATGTATTGCGGCCCCTTTTCCACAGTGAAGTAGGCTATTAATAGCTGTGCCGTTATTCAGAATTGTAATTGTGAGCCTCATCATCTGCGTGGATGAAATTGAGACTGAAGCTGTAGGCTCCTGTAGGGCTGAACCTGCCCAGATGATGTATGAGCTTTAGAATGGTTTCATTATATGCCCACAGCTTTTTTCTACGTTTTTATTTCACAATTTGTATCATGTTAAATATTAGCCACTATCAGCAGCCACAGTCAGTCGTACCCACATACCGGACGTTTATAACCGTCACTTTAGTGTTCGTTTTCCTTCATTTGTAGCTTCCATGTTGCATCGTTTCATTCACCTTTATTTCCTCCGTCAGTGTTGTTGTTCCTGAGAGTCGCTAGCATTACTGGATCATATTAGGCTAACGATGGGCAATAATTTAGGACATGTAGCCTATTTAAATCACTATGAAACTCAGACCACACATAGCAGGTTAAACCTGGAGCCTGGCTCACAGTTCACCACGACTGGACCGTTGTCATGCGGCGCCATGATTAGTGAGAATCAGGGTAGATTTATAGGACTATTGTTCAACCCATTTTGCACACTTTTTTACACTTTCCAATATTTCATGGATTGAACTTGAATATTGAACTCTATTTTTTTATTCATTATTAGATTTTGTGAGGCTGTATTTACCCCCGACAAATGACATGCTAATTAGCTGCTAATGTGGCTATCATAAAGGACTACAAATACCATGATGATCTGGACCAGACTGCCGAATTGAGGCAAAGCCAACTGACATTTACTCCTGAGGTACTGACCTGTTGCACCCTCTACAACCACTGTGATTCTTATTTGATCCTGCTGGTCATCTATGAACGGTTGGATTTATAATCTCCACCCAGCACAGCCAGAAGAGGACTGGCCACCCCCAGGTTTCTTCCTAAATTCCTGTTTCCATGGAGTTTTTCCTATCCACCGTGCTTCTACATCTGCATTGCTTGCTGTTTGGGGTTTTAGGCTGGTTTTCTGTATAGCACTTTGTGACATCTGCTGATGTAAATAAGGTATTCTCTTTTATTGTAAATTCATACATTTTCCAAAAAATTATAGAAAAGTGTTTATGCTTTGACATTATGGGGTACTGTGTGTAGACTGATGAGGATTTTTTATTTATTTAATCCATTTTAGAATACGGCTGTAACGTAACAAAATGAATTTCACGGTATTTGACCTATACAGACATACACCAGTTTGCATCTATTCTAGTCTTACTTCTTATTCCGGCTTAGGGAATTTATGCCTTTCCTACACATGCCTTTCCTATGCTCTTCTTAGTACTGTAGTTGGTATAGAGCCCCACAGTGGAGGTGTCATAATACCCACAAAACCTGGTGGTCAAACAGGGAAATGGTTCCAATAGTTTTTACACCCTTAATTTCTCTTCATAGGGGATTTTAGAAACACTTCAAATAAGGGCTGTGTTTTGTGTAGGCTTACCTTTGTGTGGTGTTTTAATAAACATGTAAATCTCTCAGATTCAAAAATGCTAATTAGCATCAAAGTAGACATCTTGCAAAATTACAAATCCCTGCAAGCTCCTGCATGTCATCTCTAGCAGACACCTTTACTAACAGGTATTTTGTCCATTTAAAACTTACACAAGACAGTTCACAAAATTGTCCATTTAAAGAAATGTAGCCAATTTATGAATTCCTACATTTAGCTAACATTAGATAGTTAATCCAGAGATTATTTCAATCAATCAAATGCATTTATAAAACCCTTTTTACATAAGTCTTCAGACCAATTGCTATGATACTCAAAATTGAGCTCAGGTACATCCTGTTTCCATTGATCATCCTTGATATGTTTCTACAACTTGATTGGAGTCCACCTGTGGTAAATTCTATTGATTGGACATGATTTGGAAAGGGCACACACCTGTCTATATAAGTTACACAGTTGACAGTGCATCCCAGAGCAAAAACCAAGCCATAAGGTCGAAGGAATTGTCCGTAGAGTTCCAAGACAGGAATGTGTTGAGGCACAGATCTGGGGAAGGGTACCAAAACATTTCTGCAACATTGAAGGTCCCCAAAAACACAGCGGCCTCCACCATTCTTAGATGGAAGAAGTTTGGAACCACCAAGACTCTTCCTAGAGCTGGCCGTCCGGCCAAACTGAGCAATCGGGGGAGAAGGGCCTTAGTCAGGGAGGTGACCAAGAACATGATGGTCACTCTGATGGAGTTCCAGAGTTTCTCTGTGGAGATGGGAGAACCTTCCAGAAGGACAACCATCTCTGCAGAACTCCACCAATCCGGCATTTAAGGTAGAGTGGCCAGACGGAAGCAACTCCTCAGTAAAAGGCACATGACAGCCCACTTAGAGTTTGCCAAAAGGCCCCTAAAGGACTCTCAGACCATGAGAAACACATCAAGATTAACTCTTTGACCTGAATTCCAAGCATCACGTCTTGAGGAAACCTGGCACCATCCCTACGGTGAATCATGGTGGTGGCAGCATCATGCTGTGGGGATTATTTTCAGCAGCAGGGACTTGGAGACTAGTCGTGATCGAGTGAAAGATGAACTGAGAAAAGTACAAAGAGATCCTTGATGAAAACCTGCTCCTAAGCGCTCAAGACTTCAGACTGGGGCGAAGGTTGACCTTCCAACAGGACAACGACCCTAAGCACACAGCCAAGACAATGCAGGAGTGGCTTCGGGACAAGCCTCTGAATGTCCTTGAGTGAAAATAGCTGTGCAGCGACGCTCCCCATCCAACCTGACAGAGCTTGAGAGGATCTGCAGAGAAGAATGGGAGAAACTCCCCAAATACAGGTGTGACAGGCTTTTAGAGTCATACCCAAGAAGAATCCAGGCTGTAATCACTGCCAAATGTGCTTCAACAAAGTACTGAGTAAAGGGTCTGAATACTTATGTAAATGTTATATTTCCATTTTTATTTTTAATACATTTGCAAAAATGTATAATAAACAGTTTTTGCTGTGTATTTACGGGGTATTGTGTGTAGATTGATGAGAAAAGCCCTTACTTGAATCATTTTCAGAATAAGGCTGTAACGTAAGAAAATGTGGAAAAAGTAAAGGGGTCTGAATACTTTCCCGAATGCACTGTATTTCTAAATTAATTATACAGACTTCATTTTGGGAAAACAAATATGCCTTAATAATACTGGATTACATAGAGAAAGCATTATACTAATACATTCTACAAGGTGACAGAGTAAGGCAAGTACTGAATGACAAATAAACCTGCACGAATCATGAAAAATACATCTAAATATATTATCTTCATCTTTAATTTACCACTGTTTAAGGCCACTCGAAGCTCTGTTGTCCATTGCAGATTGTAGATCATGTATGACAATCAATACCTTTATGAATCTAGTTGATGATCTATAAAATATACTGTATGGCTTACTTCAGCAAGTAAAATGACCAACACTTTTCCTCACACTTTCCTTTTTGTTCCTTGAGAATTGGTCCATCAAGAGAAAATGGAAATGTAGTGGAGTCAGCTGCATAGCAAACACAAACTATCTGTCTCTGTCTCTCTCTCGCTCTGTATCTTTCTCTCTGTCTCTCGATCTCTCTGTCTCTCACAAATAATGACAGACACAGTCAGGCAGCGTTGCATTACTGTACAAAATAATTTATTTGTCAGCGTTAAAATCCCATTGCTGCTCTGCTCAAAACACAGAACAATATTGTCCCTCAATTAGAAAAAAAAGCTTTTTTTAATACATCAAAACACAACAAGAAAGGAAAAGATGGTGAAGGGCTGCAACTGTTTTCTTCTTGAGGTCTATAGTATCAAGGATTAGCCAAAGAGGATATAAATAGCACTGACTTTTACACAGAAAATAAGAGCAATGCACTCCCCAGTAAACCCAATGGGGATTTGCTCTACCAGCCAAGTGTCAACAGTAAAAACTCATTATTATGTTCTATTCTTCATGAAACGAGTCCACAGAGTATATCCAGCTAGCTGTTAGCATCGGCCTGTTAAGTTTACTGGGCTTTGCAGGGTAGCAACAAAACTAGTAATATCTGTCAGGAATATTGGTGCATATTTCCTCTGCGTTTGCTTAAACACGGTTTCTGAGTGAAACTTTTTATGAAGTAATTAGCGGCACATGAAAACCAAAGCATGGTGTTTGACCATAACAACGTAAGTTTCTACATGTCATCATTACTACACCATGGCTCACACAGGCTGTGTCCACTGGCTCTCAGTCCATCAGCAACGTGGACCATTTACACACTAAATATCAACCGCGACTCACAACAGTTTTATCTTCACTCAAACACCAAGACGGTATAATCCAAGGACACTCCAGTGCAATTAGCAAATATAAATTATGTTCTTAACGATAATCGATCAATAATCAATAGTGACTCTTTCGGGTTATGGGGAGTCACCTTGTTCCAGCTCCCAATCTGACTCCTGGCTTCTGCAGAGTCCCCCTGGCTTAATGTCATTTAGGGAAACCCTGTTGGATGAGGAAGGAGGATAAGTTATTATGGAACACATCAAGCACAACAATGAACATCACTTTAGCCGCCAGGTCCCCCGTCTAAATGTTCCAGACGTCACAAAGTCCACCTCAGTATGGCTCAAAAGAGAAGGTTAAGGTCCAAACCATTTAGGTACACATATTATTTTATTACGTTATAATTCTTATTTGCTTTTGTCCCAATCAAAATAATGATTGTCATCATTGAAAAAAATTATAATACTTGTGCTTGTCACAGTTGTATCATATTGCCGCCCGGTCCTCTTCCTGTGCCTCTAGTAGCTCGTTTGTCTTTCTCCTCATAGGCTACTAAGAGTTGACTGGAGGTTCAAAGGTCATTGAAAAGGTCACATGGGTCAGCTTAGTGGAAAACCAATCAGAGGAGGGGTGAAAACCATGCGTTGAAAAAGAAAACTGTCACTGGAGATGAATGCCACCATGCAATATTTATACCTAATCACATCCACCTTCGATGGTCGGTCAGAATGAGGTCATCTGAGCCAATCACATCGTCCGTCTTCACTGTTCCCTCTCTCTCCGGTTTGCCAGTGACTCTCTCATCAAGTTTTTGGGGGGAGGTGGGTAAATGTCTTATTTTGCAATTCAAATTAACATATTCATGTTGAAACAGTTTTTTTCTCATATTTTTTTTCTCCGCCCGATGTTGTTGGGTCTGTAATAGTTTCAGAGAGATACCATGCTTGGGCTGAACCCTGTTGGCTGTGTGTTAACCGTTGGGAGACTTCCTTAGCCACTGGAAGATCTGGCGTTCGTAGAGACTGTGCCATCTCACGTTGGCCTCCACGATCTCCACGGCCCGGGCCAACGCTGGCCCCGCTCCACCTCCACTGATCTGGATAAACTCCTTCAGCTGAAGAAGGTAACAGACAGACACAGAGTCAGGTACATGAGGGTAATCCAGGCAACAATCATCCAGCATACCTGTTGGAAAGGATACTGTGTGTATCTAGTGTCTAGGTACTCTAGACAGGTTTAAAGTGCCTTCTGGCACAGGGCAATAACTCAAACGTTAGACCCATCTTCATATAAAACAAAGCTGTAGGGGGGAAGAATTCACACCAGAGTTACGGGCACGTAAATGTAACTTTATTTCCTTTTCTCTCTGCGTGTATTCTGACCTTGAATTTATGCATTGGGGGAAAGGTACACGTTTGGGGTGGAGAGGAAAGAAACTAAGATGTGCTGGAGGTGTGTCTTCAGATACGCCGTATTCTGACCTCGACTTAATTCCCTCATAATTCCACCATCTTTAAACGCAAGGAAAACGATGAATAAGGTCGAACAACCTGTCGGTTCCAAGTGAGAAAAAAACCCAGCCACTTTATTCTGTAGCCCACATGTTATATCATTCCATCATGACATCATCGTTAATTGACCTCTCTTTATTCTGTATTCTGTAGCCCACATGTTATATCATTCCATCATGACATCATCGTTAATTGACCTCTCTTTATTCTGTATTCTGTAGCCCACATGTTATATCATTCCATCATGACATCATCGTTAATTGACCTCTCTTTATTCTGTATTCTGTAGCCCACATGTTATATCATTCCATCATGACATCATCGTTAATTGACCTCTCTTTATTCTGTATTCTGTAGCCCACATGTTATATCATTCCATCATGACATCATCGTTAATTGACCTCTCTTTATTCTGTATTCTGTAGCCTACATGTTATATCATTCCATCATGACATCATCGTTAATTGACCTCTCTTTATTCTGTATTCTGTAGCCTACATGTTATATCATTCCATCATGACATCATCGTTAATTGACCTCTCTTTATTCTGTCACGTCAGTGTGGTTGTTCCTGAGGGTCACTAGCAATAGTGGATCACATTAAACGGATTACAAGTTGTCCAATAATTTGGGACATGTAGCCTATTTGAATCATTATGGAATTGAACAACAGCAGGTTAAACCTGGAGCCTGGCATACCAGTTCCATGATTACTGAGGGTAGATTTATAGACTACTGTTCAACTCCTATTGTTCACTTTCCTGTAGTTTTTAGATTGACCAATGTATTTTATGCGTAAAGGCTCTCCAACCCTGTTTATGTTTGATTCATTTATACTTTCCTAACCCTAAATAATCTACAACATCTGATTATTTATACATTTACCAATTGGTGCTGGAAAGGAGAGGAACATGTGTGTATTCACAGTAGATGGTATTCTTCCATCCCTATTCTGAACCTGTTCTCTTCATATATATACATTCTGTCAAGAACATTCTAATTAAACGAGCACAGTATTTAAAGAGATAGCACCAGATAAATGTACTGAAAACCCTACTGAATGACAACTTCATGAGAAAATATTTTGGCCAGCATATGAGAGGATTTTCAGCTGTTGAATTAAATGTATTCAGTGCCCGCAAGGGAGCCACACCTGCAAAGTCAGTTAAGCACCTGCATATGGTAAGTCTGAATACCAACTACTGAGAAGTGCTTCAATCAAAAACATGGAAAAAAGGAATAGATCTTCACCTCCCGAGTGGCGCAGAGGTCTAAAGCATCACATTGCAGTGTGCTAGAGGCGTCACTACAGACACGGGTTCGATCCCAGGCTGTGTCGCAGCCAGCCGCGACTGGGAGACCAATGAGGCGGCAGAGAATTGGCCCAGCGTTGTCCGTGTAAGGGGAGGGTTTGGGTGGTCGGGATGTCCTTGTCCCATCGCGTTCTGTGGCGGGCTGGGTTGCATGCATGCTGACATGGTCGCCAGGTGTATGATGTTTCCTCCCACACATTGGTGCGGCTGGCTTCTGGGTTTAGCAGCGCAGTGTGTCAACAAGCGGCTTATCAGGGCTGTGTTTTGGAGGACGCGTGGCTCTCGACCTTCGCTTCTCCCTAGTCCGTACGGGAATTGGAGCGATGGGACAAGACTCTAACTACCAGTTGGAGAAAAGAAAGGTAAATAAAATGTAAATAAAGGAATAGATTTCCTACGTGTGAATCTGAGCCAAGCTGAATAGACAAACATGTCATTTGCTGTGAATTATTACATTGGAAGATAACAGAGACTCTTGTGGTCATTAGAGAATAAAATAATGTTTAAGGAAGAAGACAGAATATCTCTGGTCCAGAGAGGGCGGTGGCGGTCATGAAATGTTGTCAGCCGGTTACTGTCTCACGGAAACGGACGGCTCATTAACATCAACCGTTCAGCATCTCCATCTCCTATACAAGCAGCACACAAGCAGTTGATGCAGACCTTAGGAACATCTACATTTAAAAAAGTCTAATAAATCAACTGAATATACATCACAATAAATCCATTATTTTAAACAGGTCTTAAAGAAACATTTTGGTATGAAGAAACTGTATTTCAGAAGAACAGAATATGAGTTGACCTACTGTATGTTATCTGGCTATTCACCATGATATAGACTGTAGACTTGTTCATTCAGCTGACTAGATACTGTTTGTTATCTGGTTATGATATAGACTGTAGACTTGTTCATTCAGCTGACTAGATACTGTATGTTATCTGGCTATGATATAGACTGTAGACTTGTTCATTCAGCTGACTAGATACTGTATGTTATCTGGCTATGATATAGACTGTAGACTTGTTCATTCAGCTGACTAGATACTGTATGTTATCTGGCTATGATATAGACTGTAGACTTGTTCATTCAGCTGACTAGATACTGTATATTATCTGGCTATTCACCATGATATAGACTGTAGGCTTGTTCATTCAGGAGACATTATTATATGATTTTATAGTAAGAAGAATATAATTGAACTTAGCTGAATAAAATAGAAAATATATTTTTCACATTCTGGAGCGAGATTGTGCACATGATGTTGAGCGTAGAAGTGTTCATTTGAAACAGGTCCTATATGCTAGATTTAGAGTTATTTGATAACTTTAGTTGTGAATGATACAAACCTTAGAATGTGTTAGAAATGAACACATTTATGGGCTGCATGATGTTACTATTGGCTATCGATGATTTGAAAAAGTCGCCAAAGAACCTTGCGCTCTTTTCCTTGCCTCTCGTCATTCTCATCAAGTGATCATACAGTGCATTCAGGCAGAACACGGCAGTTAACCCACTGTTCCTAGGCCGTCATTGTAAATAAGAATTTGTTCTTAACTGACTTGCCTAGTTAAATAAAGGTTAAATAATTAAAAAAAAGTGTTCAGACACCATGACTTTTTCCACATTTTGTTACGTTACAGCCTTATTCTAAAATTGATACAATCATTTATTTTCTCTCATCAATCTACACACAATACCCCATAATGAAAAAGCGAAAACAGGTTTATTGAAATTTTACTTATTTACATAAGTATTCATACCCTTTTTTATGAGACTAGAAATTGGTCAACCTTCAGATATTTCTACACCATCTGTGGTCAACTAAATTTATTGGACATGATTTGGAAAAGCACACACCTGTCTTTATAAGGTCCCACAGTTGACAGTGCATGTCAGAGCAAAAATCAAGACATGAGGTCGAAGGAATTGTCCGTAGAGCTCCGAGACAGGATTGTGTTGTAGGAAAGATCTGGGGAAGGGTACCAAAACATTTCTCCTTCATTCTTAAATGCAGAACCACCAATCAGGCCTTTATGGTAGTGGCCAAATGGAAGCCACTCCTCAGTAAAAGGTACATGACAGCCTGCTTGGAGTTTGCCAAAAGGCACCTAAAGACTCTCAGACCATGAGAAACAAGATTTTCTGGTCTGATGAAACCGAGATTGAACTCTTTGGCCTGAATGCCAAGTGTCACGTCTGGAGGAAACCTGGCACCATCCCTACGGTGAAGCATGGTGGTGGCAGCATCATGTTCTGACAGTGCATGTGGTGGCAGCATCATGCTGTGGGGATGTTTTTCAGCGGTAGGGACTAGGAGACTAGTCAGGATCTAGGGAAAGATGAACGGAGCAAAGTACAAAGAGATCCTTGATGAAAACCTGCTCCAGAGCGCTCATGACCTCAGACTGGGGCGAAGGTTGACCTTCCAACAGGACAACGACCCTAAGCACATAGTCAAGACAATGCAGGAGTGGCTTCAGGCCAAGTTTCTGAATGTCCTTTAGTGGCCCAGCCAGATCCCGGACTTGAACCCAATCAAACATCTCTGGAGAGACCTGAAAATAGCTGTGCAGTGACGCTACCCATCCAACCTGACAGAGCTTGAGAGGATCTACAGAGAAGAATGGGAGAAACTCCCCAAATACAGGTGTGCCAAGCTTGTAGCGTCATACCCAAGAAGACTCGAGGCTGTAATTGCTGCCAAAGGTGCTTCATCAAAGTACTGAGTAAAGGGTCTGAACACTTATTTTTTGTAAATAATTCTACAAACCTGTTTTTGCTTTGTCATTATGGGGCATTGTGTGTAGCTTGACGGGAAAAAAACATTAAATACATTTAAAAATAAGTCTGTAACACAACAATGTGGAAAAATTCAAGGGGTCTGAATACTTTCCCAAATGCACTGTATTTTCACCCATCAGACTATTCTCAATTTAATCTTGTCTTTACTAATATGTAAAATTAGTTTAGACTTAGAATGGCCCATTATCAAATGGAACAGGAACAGGGGAAAGAGAAAAAATGGGCTCTCAAACTCTGTTCCTGCATCTACCCAGTACTCTGTATGCCGTGGACTCTCCTACCCTGTTCCTGCAGCTACCCAGTACTCTGTATGCTGTGGACCCTCCTACCCTGTTCCTGCATCTACCCAGTCCTCTGTATGCCATGGTCTCTCCAGCCCTGTTCCTGCATCTACCCAGTCCTCTGTATGCCATGGTCTCTCCTACCCTGTTCCTGCATCTACCCAGTACTCTGTATGCCATGGTCTCTCCAACCCTGTTCCTGCAGCTACCCAGTCCTCTGTATACCATGGTCTCTCCAACCCTGTTCCTGCATCTACCCAGTACTCTGTATGCCATGGTCTCTCCAGCATCTACCCAGTACTCTGTATGCCGTGGACTGTCCTACCCTGTTCCTGCATCTACCCAGTACTCTGTATGCCATGGTCTCTCCAACCCTGTTCCTGCAGCTACTCAGAGCTTAATTTGAGAAACCAAGTGAAATCTGTTCGGGAACATCGACAGTAATATGTCTTCACAACAAAACATATTTCATTAAACTGTTGACAGCCCGTCTCTTTGCGTGCTGGAGAAAGGAATGAAGAAGAGAGAGGAGGAGATGGAAACGCACATTGGTGAGATATTCTGTAGCTAAAAGGTAATGTGTCAGCCCATTACTTATGAAAATATAAAAAATTACCTATTACTAGGCTATTCAAAATCAAATACAAATCCACTATAATTATAGGCAAACTCTAAATGTGCTTAATATAGGCGAGATCAATTATGTACCAAAGATAACTTAAAAAAAAAAAAAATTCTGCCGTGTGTAATATGCAGTAGGCTATGTATTGTATAACAGCACAATCATTATTTTAATTCATGTTTTTTTTCAGTTTTGGGCTCATATATAGGCCTACTGTATCCATAAGCTGTAATATGCAGACGGTGTTTTGAATTACTCCCAGACACAAAAACAAACAGGAAGTTTCTTTGAAGTTCAAAACTTCAGAAAAGCTTTTTAGCCAATTAGCGACTGCAGAGAACAAATAACAAGAAACTCGTACAGTATAAGCATCCCTTTAAGGTTTAGGTCTCTTCTCTATGGTTCTGTCAGTGGGATTACTGGACTGGTACTGATGCCCCCTGATCAGTGAGAAAAACACTATTACTTCAAAAAAGACTATTACTTTGGGGTGAGAAATAAAGGTATGCTTTTAGAAAACGTTGGAATTTAATGTAGACTCTGTACCAGACTGTCTCCATCAAATCAATGTTAAGACAATTTAACAGAGCAGGACGGATTAGCAAATGTTAAATACCTGTAATAATCATACTGCTTTTTAAAATGACAAAATCCCCAAGTTGGCATATATTTAGATTTCTTTCACATTTTTAATAGTGTCATTTACAATGTACTTAAATGTAACATATCATACAATAAGCCATCTGCAGTTTGTTACTGAAGACTGGGATACCTGAGTGAACCTTAAATAAACTTACCTCATTCAGCTCTGTCTCTGTGTTCAGGAATTCAGTCACCCCACTGATTAGCTTAGAATTCATGAATAAGGCCTCCCCGTACCTAAACATGGAGAGCAGAGTGTTGTGAAGAAAGGATTTTACAAACACGGTTGTTCTATTCAGGCTTTGCTGAACACCGTCCCAAAGAGCTCTGGGGAAGATCAACAATCAAAAACATAATTTTCATTCACTTCTACAGTATCTGGAATCTAGTTTGCATCAAGCATGTATCGTCTGAAACCACAACACAATAAATGTACTGATACTCTACAAAATCCACAAGCACAGTACTGCATATGAATTTGGTAACAAATGGTTAAATAGATTAACCAGAAGGCAAAATAAGCACTGAATTATTCAAACATATATGACATATAAGTAGAAATAATTTACTGTAAAATATATATGACATACATACTATGGCAGCACAGGAACACTATAATACATCACTATGGAAACACAGGAACACTATAACACATCACCATGGAAACACAGGAACACTATAATACATCACTATGGAAATGCAGGGACACTATAATACATTACTATGGAAACACAGGAACACTATAACACATCACAATGGAAACACAAGAACACTATAATACATCACTATGGAAACACAGGAACACTATAATACATCACTATGGAAACACAGGAACACTATAATACATCACTATGGAAATGCAGGGACACTATAATACATTACTATGGAAACACAGGAACACTATAACACATCACAATGGAAACACAAGAACACTATAATACATCACTATGGAAACACAGGAACACTATAATACATCACTATGGAAACACAGGAACACTATAATACATCACTATGGAAACAAAGAAACACTATAATACATCACTACGGTAACACAGGAACATTAGGACACAAATCACACTACGGAAAACACAGGAACACTATAATACATCACTATGGCAACACAGGAACGTTAGTACACAAGTCGCACATATTACAGTCTCTGAGGCCTTGAATCTCTTACCGTGAATTCAAGATGTCCCATTTCTCCCTGAAGTACCTCCAGGCTAAGTGTCTTCCATGCGGGTTCCGTCCCACGTGGATGATGACATCGATGACATCTTGATCTGGGACCAAATCTGAGCTCAGAGAAAGATTCAGCAGCCTGGAGGATAAGAAGAAGAAGAAGAACTGTGAATAAAAGAGTGTATATTATTGTCCTCACACATCTGATGTGAGTACAAAAAATGCAATAAGACATGGTCACCTCTTACTAAATTCAGAAGTTTAAAGTACCCTTTGGATGCTGTAGTCCAGCAGTAATCTGACTGAAACAGTCTTTGGGTAATGTAGTCCAGCAGTAATCTGATTGATACAGTCTGGGTAATGTAATCCAGCAGTAATCTGATTGATGCAGTCTTTGGGTAATGTAGTCCAGCAGTAATCTGACTGATACAGTCTTCAGGTAATGTAGTCCAGCAGTAATCTGATTGATAAAGTCTTTGGGTAATGTAGTCCAGCAGTAATCTGATTGATACAGTCTTTGGGTAATGTAGTCCAGCAGTAATCTGACTGATAAAGTCTTTGGGTAATGTAGTCCAGCAGTAATCTGACTGATAAAGTCTTTGGGTAATGTAGTCCAGCAGTAATCTGATTGATACAGTCTTCGGGTAATGTAGTCCAGCAGTAATCTGACTGATAAAGTCTTTGGGTAATGTAGTCCAGCAGTAATCTGACTGATAAAGTCTTTGGGTAATGTAGTCCAGCAGTAATCTGATTGATACAGCCTTTGGGTAATGTAGTCCAGCAGTAATCTGACTGATACAGTCTTTGGGTAATGTAGTCCAGCAGTAATCTGATTGATACAGTCTTTGGGTAATGTAGTCCAGCAGTAATCTGATTGATACAGCCTTTGGGTAATGTAGTCCAGCAGTAATCTGACTGATACAGTCTTTGGGTAATGTAGTCCAGCAGTAATCTGATTGATACAGTCTGGGTAATGTAGTCCAGCAGTAATCTGATTGATACAGTCTTTGGGTAATGTAGTCCAGCAGTAATCTGACTGATAAAGTCTTTGGGTAATGTAGTCCAGCAGTAATCTGACTGATAAAGTCTTTGGGTAATGTAGTCCAGCAGTAATCTGATTGATACAGTCTTCGGGTAATGTAGTCCAGCAGTAATCTGATTGATACAGCCTTTGGGTAATGTAGTCCAGCAGTAATCTGATTGATACAGTCTGGGTAATGTAGTCCAGCAGTAATCTGATTGATACAGTCTTTGGGTAATGTAGTCCAGCAGTAATCTGACTGATACAGTTTTTGTGTGCTGTAGTCCAGCAGTAATCTGACTGAAAAAGTCTTCTGGCAGTGAAAGTATAACATGGATCACGTATTTCATGTCAGCAGTCACAATAGACACAGTCAGGCCATAGAGCTTTCAACATCAATATCAACATCCAGTGTGAGAACAAGATTCCTGGCCTGGCTGAGGTGCTTCTGTGAAGTCAAGTGATCCACTTCTGCTATTAAACTAGTAAATAAAGAGACACATTAAGACAGACTCAGTCTGGAGGAGAACGTTGAAATAGAAACACATTAAGACAGACTCAGTCTGGAGGAGAACGTTGAAATAGAAACACATTAAGACAGACTCAGTCTGGAGGAGAACGTTGAAATAGAAACACATTAAGACAGACTCAGTCTGGAGGAGAACGTTGAAATAGAAACACATTAAGACAGACTCAGTCTGGAGGAGAACGTTGAAATAGAAACACATTAAGACAGACTCAGTCTGGAGGAGAAAGTTGAAATAGAAACACATTAAGACAGACTCAGTCTGGAGGAGAACGTTGAAATAGAAACACATTAAGACAGACTCAGTCTGGAGGAGAACGTTGAAATAGAAACACATTAAGACAGACTCAGTCTGGAGGAGAACGTTGAAATAGAAACACATTAAGACAGACAGTCTGGAGGAGAACGTTGAAATAGAAACACATTAAGACAGACTCAGTCTGGAGGAGAACGTTGAAATAGAAACACATTAAGACAGACTCAGTCTGGAGGAGAACGTTGAAATAGAAACACATTAAGACAGACTCAGTCTGGAGGAGAACGTTGAAATAGAAACACATTAAGACAGACTCAGTCTGGAGGAGAACGTTGAAATAGAAACACATTAAGACAGACTCAGTCTGGAGGAGAACGTTGAAATAGAAACACATTAAGACAGACTCAGTCTGGAGGAGAACGTTGAAATAGAAACACATTAAGACAGACAGTCTGGAGGAGAACGTTGAAATAGAAACACATTAAGACAGACAGTCTGGAGGAGAACGTTGAAATAGAAACACTTTAAGACAGACTCAGTCTGGAGGAGAACGTTGAAATAGAAACACATTAAGACAGACTCAGTCTGGAGGAGAACGTTGAAATAGAAACACATTAAGACAGACTCAGTCTAGAGGAGAACGTTGAAATAGAATCACATTAAGACAGACTCAGTCTGGAGGAGAACATTGAAATAGAAACACATTAAGACAGACTCAGTCTGGAGGAGAACGTTTAAATAGAAACACATTAAGACAGACTCAGTCTGGAGGAGAACGTTGAAATAGAAACACATTAAGACAGACAGTCTGGAGGAGAACGTTGAAATAGAAACACATTAAGACAGACTCAGTCTGGAGGAGAACGTTGAAATAGAAACACATTAAGACAGACTCAGTCTGGAGGAGAACGTTGAAATAGAAACACATTAAGACAGACTCAGTCTGGAGGAGAACGTTGAAATAGAATCACATTAAGACAGACTCAGTCTGGAGGAGAACATTGAAATAGAAACACATTAAGACAGACTCAGTCTGGAGGAGAACGTTTAAATAGAAACACATTAAGACAGACTCAGTCTGGAGGAGAACGTTGAAATAGAAACACATTAAGACAGACTCAGTCTGGAGGAGAACGTTGAAATAGAAACACATTAAGACAGACTCAGTCTGGAGGAGAACGTTGAAATAGAAACACATTAAGACAGACTCAGTCTGAAGGAGAACGTTGAAATAGAAACACATTAAGACAGACTCAGTCTGGAGGAGAACGTTGAAATAGAAACACATTAAGACAGACTCAGTCTGGAGGAGAACGTTGAAATAGAAACACATTAAGACAGACTCAGTCTGGAGGAGAACGTTGAAATAGAAACACATTAAGACAGACTCAGTCTGGAGGAGAACGTTGAAATAGAAACACATTAAGACAGACTCAGTCTGGAGGAGAACGTTGAAATAGAAACACATTAAGACAGACTCAGTCTGGAGGAGAACGTTGAAATAGAAACACATTAAGACAGACAGTCTGGAGGAGAACGTTGAAATAGAAACACATTAAGACAGACAGTCTGGAGGAGAACGTTGAAATAGAAACACATTAAGACAGACTCAGTCTGGAGGAGAACGTTGAAATAGAAACACATTAAGACAGACTCAGTCTGGAGGAGAACGTTGAAATAGAAACACATTAAAACAGACTCAGTCTAGAGGAGAACGTTGAAATAGAAACACATTAAGACAGACTCAGTCTGGAGGAGAACGTTGAAATCGAAACACATTAAGACAGACTCAGTCTGGAGGAGAACGTTGAAATAGAAACACATTAAGACAGACTCAGTCTGGAGGAGAACGTTGAAATAGAAACACATTAAGACAGACTCAGTCTAGAGGAGAATGTTTAAATTCAATGACCAAAAAGCCAGTTTTAATACTATGTATCAGCAGCCTCAGAAAGTATGAAGCTGATGAGACCGTATCAAATGTAGATGTAGCCGGTTATGCAAATGAGACGAAAATGTCAAGCAGGCAACAAAAATGATATTACAGAAAAAGACACCGCCACGGTATATACGTTTCCAATTTGCATTTCCATGCAGGGAGGGTAACCGCAGCACGCAGCTTCTCCAGGAACTCACAATTCTTTTGTTCTGATATATCTCCTGCTTCTCTTCACCATTTTACTCTGGGTTCTTGAAGTGATAGAATGATGAAGCTTTATACCTCAACCAACGGGCTTGTGCAACAGACTTCTAAACACCAAGACATTTGTTTAGAGGAAGAGCAATTGCCTCCGTATTCAATCACTCAACATACTCTATGTGAGAGCTCCAGTCTTCAGTTGTAATCAATCTAATGCTTAGGGAACAGATACACTTCGATGTGTGAAACCACACAGCAAATAGGGAGACGGGTCTCCTGTATCCGTCTGGTCAGCCATTTGGGAGACGGGACTCCTGTACCCACCAGGTCAGCCGTTTGGGAGAGGGGACTCCTGTACCCGCCTGGTCAGCCATTTGGGAGATGGGTCTCCTGTACCCGCCTGGTCAGCCATTTGGGAGATGGGTCTCCTGTACCCGCCTGGTCAGCCGTTTGGGAGATGGGACTCCTGTTCCCGTCTGGTCAGCCGTTTGGGAGAGGGGACTCCTGTACCCGCCAGGTCAGCCGTTTTGGAGACGGGACTCCTGTACCCGCCTGGTCAGCCATTTGGGAGAGGGGTCTCCTGTACCCGCCTGGTCAGCCGTTTGGGAGATGGGACTCCTGTACCCGCCTGGTCAGCCGTTTGGGAGATGGGACTCCTGTACCCGCCTGGTCAGCCGTTTGGGAGATGGGTTTCCTGTACCCGCCTGGTCAGCCGTTTGGGAGATGGGTTTCCTGTACCCGCCTGGTCAGCCGTTTGGGAGATGGGTCTCCTGTACCCGCCTGGTCAGCCGTTTGGGAGACGGGTCTCCTGTATCCAATTATCATTCTACTCTGTTTCCTGATCTCACAGCTATTATGTGTAAATAACACAGAACACACCCTGTGTAGATGGAACATTATGTTCCTGTTATTTTCTCAACACTGATTTTTGAGCACATGTTGCAACACCATCCACAAATCCCCAGCGGCTCACACACCGCTACAGCAGAACTACAGAAAATAAAATGGCCCCTCACACAGGAAATGATTTCATCCATGAGTCTTCTGGGAGTGCAAAAAGGTCACTGCCGGAGCTGTGTTGAGATTACCTCATTTTAGAGCAGGCTGAACATGGTCTATCAGGGAAGGTTTATCCAGCGCTGAGATCACATCATGCATTAATAAAAACATTGAGGAGAAGGATACAATTTAGTCCAAGGGTGCAGAGGAGACAGAAATCAATACTAAATGCAGGGCCCATCTATTCCAGCCCCAGAGCCTCAGAGCCTCAGAGCTGAGCGGGGTGCTGGAAGGCATATCCTGTCCAGTTTTCTTGTCTGTAGATGGAGTATCACTTACGTGCCTAAGATAACACCCTGCAAACACGTAAACAGGCACGGACACACACACACTGATCTAATCACGGACATGGGTTTTATTGTCAACCTTCAGTAGTGCATGCGGTGTGAAATTCAAGTGTGCCTTAAAGCCTTAAATCATTGATTCTGAGAGAGACTACATTCCTGCTTCTACTAAACAGGGAATAGGGTGCCATTTGTGACACAGCCTCGGTACATTGTAAAGTAAATGATTCACTCCATTCAATTAAGCCCCAAAGCTCCAGCAGCTTTATCCTCTGCTAGGTAGCTTCTTTCTGGTCCTGTGGTGCGTAACAGAGACATTCTTTTCCCCAGGTCTCACAGGGACAGGATCACAGCTGCTACACATGCTCTGCTTTTTATTCTGCCCTGTCTGGATTACAATGGTAGAGGGGTGAGAGGGCGCATTGGCAAGTGTCAAACACACTCACACACACACACACACGCACGAACGCATGCACACACACACACGCACGAACGCACGAATGCACACACACACACACACACACACACACACACGTACATAAACACACACATATGTACATACACTCACACACACACACACATGCACGAACGCATGCACACACACACACACACGCACGAACGCACGAATGCACACACACACACACACACACACACACACACACACACACACACACACACACACACACACACACGTACATACACACACACATATGTACATACACACACACACACACACATATACACATGCACACACACGCACGCACACACGCACACATATACACACGCATGCACACACGCACACACACACATACACACACACACACGTACATACACACACATACGTACATACACACACATACGTACGTACACACACACACTGGTGACGGGGTGAGGTGGGTGCCTTGGCTGTTTATAGGCGTGTGGCATTTTAGCATTTTATTCAGCCTTGACACACATTAGGTGTGGGGTGAGGGGTGTGGGGTGTGGGGTAAGGGGTGTGGGGTGAGGGGTGTGGGGTGAGGGGTGAGGGGTGTGGGGTGAGGGGTGAGGGGTGTGGGGTGTGGGGTGAGGGGTGAGGGGTGTGGGGTGAGGGGTGTGGGGTGTGGGGTGAGGGGTGTACCTTGGCACGTAGCACAAGCTCCTCCACCCCCCCACACACTCCCCTAACTCCCCTCAGCCTAACTCCCCTCAGCCTAACCCCCCTCAGCCTAACTCCCCTCAGCCTCACTCCCCTCAGCCTAACCCCCCTCAGCCTAACCCCCCTCAGCCTAACCCCCCTCAGCCTAACTCCCCTCAGCCTAACTCCCCTCAGCCTAACCCCCCTCAGCCTAACTCCCCTCAGCCTAACTCCCCTCAGCCTAACCACCCTCAGCCTAACCCCCCTCAGCCTAACTCCCCTCAGCCTAACTCCCCTCAGCCTAACTCCCCTCAGCCTAACTCCCTCTCAGCCTAACCCCCCTCAGCCTAACTCCCCTCAGCCTAACTCCCCTCAGCCTAACTCCCCTCAGCCTAACCCCTCTCAGCCTAACCCCCCTCAGCCTAACTCCCCTCAGCCGTGCCAATACCCTTCCGCAGGATAGCGGCTCATACTAATTAGCTGTAGAGCTTGTTGGTGTGTCTCCTGCCTTCTGTCTCCCTGGCCTGTCTGGCACCATGTGTCCACATTCTCTACTCTCTGTTCCACAGCCTGCGAACTAATGCCCCTTGTTCTCCTCTCTGAAACACACAGTTATGGTAATAAGGATTCTGGGTATTATCACTGTTGTATTGCTGTTTTCTCTCCAGGCATCTTCATTAGCCCCAGATGACACAAGTTGCCAGGAGAAGATACTGAGAGAGACACATTTAGTAAATGTGTTTTTAAACCACGGATAATAGCTGTTATTTGACAGCCAGATAATTCCTATGATCAGATTTAGGATTGTTGTCAAGTGGCAGGCGATCATCTGGTTTATTTCTGATAGATTAGTGATTGATCACTGAGACCTGCAGGGATCATAAACCATCAATTATACTCTCATCGCCCTGACAACCACTTTACATACTAACTACCCTGCTTCCTGAAAAACCATTTGTCACTCTTACTGCAATCCCCTCTCTGGTGTCTATACAGCTGGCCCCTGTCATGCTTACTGCAATCCTCTCTCTGGTGTCTATACAGCTGGCCCCTGTCATGCTTACTGCAATCCTCTCTCTGGTGTCTATACAGCTGGCCCCTGTCATGCTTACTGCAATCCTCTCTCTGGTGTCTATACAGCTGGCCCCTGTCATCCTTACTGCAATCCCCTCTCTGGTGTCTATACAGCTGGACCCTGTCATGCTTACTGCAATCCCCTCTCTGGTGTCTATACAGCTGGCCCCTGTCATGCTTACTGCAATCCTTTCTCTGGTGTCCATACAGCTGGCCCCTGTCATGCTTACTGCAATCCTCTCTCTGGTGTCCATACAGCTGGCCCCTGTCATGCTTACTGCAATCCCCTCTCTGGTGTCTATACAGCTGGCCCCTGTCATGCTTACTGCAATCCCCTCTCTGGTGTCTATACAGCTGGCCCCTGTCATGCTTACTGCAATCCCCTCTCTGGTGTCTCTCTCTGGTGTCTATACAGCTGGACCCTGTCATGCTTACTGCAATCCCCTCTCTGGTGTCTATACAGCTGGACCCTGTCAAGCTTACTGCAATCCCCTCTCTGGTGTGTATACAGCTGGCCCCTGTCATGCTTACTGCAATCCCCTCTCTGGTGTCCATACAGCTGGACCCTGTCATGCTTACTGCAATCCTCTCTCTGGTGTCCATACAGCTGGCCCCTGTCATGCTTACTGCAATCCTCTCTCTGGTGTCCATACAGCTGGCCCCTGTCATGCTTACTGCAATCCCCGGGCCACGCTGGCCCCTGCTGCCGCTCCCCCGGTGTCATACAGCTGGCCCCTGTCATGCTTACTGCAATCCCCTCTCTGGTGTCTATACAGCTGGACCCTGTCATGCTTACTGCAATCCCCTCTCTGGTGTCTATACAGCTGGCCCCTGTCATGCTTACTGCAATCCCCTCTCTGGTGTCTATACAGCTGAACCCTGTCATGCTTACTGCAATCCACTCTCTGGTGTCTATACAGCTGGACCCTGTCATGCTTACTGCAATCCTCTCTCTGGTGTCTATACAGCTGGACCCTGTCATGCTTACTGCAATCCACTCTCTGGTGTCTATACAGCTGGCCCCTATCATGCTTACTGCAATCCACTCTCT
>NC_138307.1:81114118-81231618 GCF_965601325.2 Salmo salar | reverse complement strand
CAGGTTATCACTGTAGGTTAAATCACTCAGGTTAAATCACTGTAGGTTAAATCACTCAGGTTAAATCACTGTTGGTTAAATCACTCAGGTTAAATCACTGTAGGTTAAATCACTGCAGGTCAAATCACTGTAGGTTAAATCACTCAGGTTAAATCACTCAGGTTAAATCACTCAGGTTAAATCACTGCAGGTTAAATCACTGTAGGTTAAATCACTGTAGGTTAAATCACTCAGGTTAAATCACTGCAGGTTAAATCACTGCAGGTTAAATCACTGCAGGTTAAATCACTGCAGGTTAAATCACTGTAGGTTAAATCACTACAGGTTAAATCACTGAAGGTTAAATCACTGCAGGTTAAATCACTGCAGGTTAAATCACTCAGGTTAAATCACTGCAGGTTAAATCACTCAGGTTAAATCACTGCAGGTTAAATCACTGCAGGTTAAATCACTGCAGGTTAAATCACTGCAGGTTAAATCACCCAGGTTAAATCACTCAGGTTAAATCACTCAGGTTAAATCACTGTAGGTTAAATCACTGCAGGTTAAATCACTGCAGGTTAAATCACTCAGGTTAAATCACTGCAGGTTAAATCACTCAGGTTAAATCACTGCAGGTTAAATCACTCAGGTTAAATCACTGCAGGTTAAATCACTACAGGTTAAATCACTGCAGGTTAAATCACTGTAGGTTAAATCACTGTAGGTTAAATCACTCAGGTTAAATCACTCAGGTTAAATCACTCAGGTTAAATCACTGTAGGTTAAATCACTCAGGTTAAATCACTGCAGGTTAAATCACTCAGGTTAAATCACTCAGGTTAAATCACTGCAGGTTAAATCACTGCAGGTTAAATCACTGCAGGTTAAATCACTCAGGTTAAATCACTCAGGTTAAATCACTCAGGTTAAATCACTGTAGGTTAAATCACTCAGGTTAAATCACTGCAGGTTAAATCATTGCAGGTTAAATCACTGCAGGTTAAATCACTGCAGGTTAAATCACTACAGGTTAAATCACTGCAGGATAAATCACTGCAGGTTAAATCACTGCAGGTTAAATCACTGCAGGTTAAATCACTGCAGGTTACACTTTAGGAAACCAAGTGTCAGTGTTTTTACAGTTAAAGTTCTTCTCAAGGTGACTCTATCTATCTATCTATCTATCTATCTATCTATCTATCTATCTATCTATCTATCTATCTATCTATCTATCTATCTATCTATCTGTCTGTCTGTCTGTCTGTCTGTCTGTCTGTCTGTCTGTCTGTCTGTCTGTCTGTCTGTCTGTCTGTCTGTCTGTCTGTCTGTCTGTCTGTCTGTCTGTCTGTCTGTATCTCTCTCTCTGTATCTCTCTCTCTGTATCTCTCTCTCTGTATCTCTCTCTCTGTATCTGTCTCTCTGTATCTCTCTCTCTGTATCTGTCTCTCTGTATCTGTCTGTCTGTCTGTCTGTCTGTCTGTCTGTCTGTCTGTCTGTCTGTCTGTCTGTCTGTCTGTCTGTCTGTCTGTCTGTCTGTCTGTCTGTCTGTCTGTCTGTCTGTCTGTCTGTCTGTCTGTCTGTCTGTCTGACTGTCTGTCTGTCTGTCTCCTCTTTATAGATGGAGATAGTGTAAGGATGGTACAGGAAGATGTGGGCCACAGCAGGTATGAGGGTTCCACATTAACGCTGCTGAGCTCAGCCGTCACACATTACTACCTTGATCATAAAGCCATGTGACGAGGGCAGTGGGGTTTTATGAAGTGCTTATGCTTTAAGATGGGGAGTTTTGACTTGGCCTGCATACCAAATGGCACCCTATTCCCCTATGAGTCCTGGTCAAAAGTAGTGCACTATAATATGAGCCCTGGTCAAAAGTAGTGCACTATAAAGGGAATAGGGTGCCCTTTGGGAGCATGGAGTTTTTTATGTACAGTAACAGAGGCTACGGGGCCTATAGAGAGATAAAGCCAGTCTGGTTCCAACCTTTCACCACCATGTTTTGGGGCTCCCGAGGGGCGCAGCAGTCTAAGGCACTGCATCTCAGTGCTAGAGGCGTCATTAGAGACCCTGGTTCGATTCCAGGCTGTATCACAACCGGCCGTGATCGGGTTAGGGTTTGACCGGGGTAGGCCGTCATTGTAAAATAAGAATTTGTTCTTAACTGACTTGTCTAGTTAAATAAAGGTTAAATAAAAAATGTTAGAAGTCAACACAGGCCAATTCTCACATCGGCAGATGTTCAACCTAGTCAGCTCAGGGATTCAAACCAGCGACATTTTGGTTACTGGCCCAACGCTCTTAAGCACTAGATACTGTATCTTCATTATGTCCTATCTTAGTTTATTCTGTATTATTCTGACGGAAGACACAGAGAACCAATCAGACCCTGGATCATCAGACAGTGTTCCTGAAGGAAGACACAGAGAACCAATCAGACCCTGGATCATTAGACAGTGTTCCTGAAGGAAGACACAGAGAACCAATCAGACCCTGGATCATTAGACAGTGTTCCTGAAGGAAGACACAGAGAACCAATCAGACCCTGGATCATTAGACAGTGTTCCTGAAGGAAGACACAGAGAACCAATCAGACCCTGGATCATTAGACAGTGTTCCTGAAGGAAGACACAGAGAACCAATCAGACCCTGGATCATTAGACAGTGTTCCTGAAGGAAGACACAGAGAACCAATCAGACCCTGGATCATTAGACAGTGTTCCTGAAGGAAGACACAGAGAACCAATCAGACCCTGGATCATTAGACAGTGTTCCTGAAGGAAGACACAGAGAACCAATCAGACCCTGGATCATTAGACAGTGTTCCTGAAGGAAGACACAGAGAACCAATCAGACCCTGGATCATTAGACAGTGTTCCTGAAGGAAGACACAGAGAACCAATCAGACCCTGGAGTCTTGCTGAAAGGAGAGTGGGCTTGCAGGGCAGAATGAGGGATCTTTGTATCATAGCGGAGATGAAGAGAGTGTTGTTATCAACACGTCTGTGTAGAGGTGGGGGGCCATTGTTGTGGATTTTGTTATTTGTGTTGCCGAGAGCAACAGGTGGAGGGTTTAGACAAGGGATAGATTCTGTTTCCATGGACACTTGGCGTTTGAAACATCGATATTGGCAAGGTTGTCCAACGTGCCGTATTGATCAGAACTCAAATCTATGTCAGGCCCACTGGGATTCAACAATGGGACATTCTGCTCTGTAAAAAGGAGCTATAAAACGGAGTGTGACTTTTAGATTCTTTCAGATGAAGAGAGGAGAGCTGCTTGGTGATATATAAAGAGGAGAGAGGAGAGCTGCTTGGTGATATATAAAGAGGAGAGAGGAGAGCTGCTTGGTGATATATAAAGAGGAGAGAGGAGAGCTGCTTGGTGATATATAAAGAGGAGAGAGGAGAGCTGCTTGGTGATATATAAAGAGGAGAGAGGAGAGCTGCTTGGTGATATATAAAGAGGAGAGAGGAGAGCTGCTTGGTGATATGTAAAGAGGAGAGAGGAGAGCTGCTTGGTGATATATAAAGAGGAGAGAGGAGAGCTGCTTGGTGATATATAAAGAGGAGAGGAGAGGTGCTTGGTGATATATAAAGAGGAGAGAGGAGAGCTGCTTGGTGATATATAAAGAGGAGAGAGGAGAACTGCTTGGTGATATATAAAGAGGAGAGAGGAGAGCTGCTTGGTGATATATAAAGAGGAGAGAGGAGAGCTGCTTGCTGATATATAAAGAGGAGAGGTGTCTTGTTGGAAATAAGGCAGAATGATACATGTAAGCTTCCACTATCTCATCCAGTGACGTTTAGTGGCTTGTCTCTCACCCTTTTTAATGAAAATTACCTTTAAACTAGACTAAACATTCTGTTCCCTTGTGGTCCACACAGTGGGTGGAAATCTCTCTAAATGATAAGGAGCTTTCAGACCAGTGTCTTCCAAGTGAATCTGTCCTCCTACTATGTACAGTATATGTAAATTCAACATGTGGTCCACTGTGGGCCCAGCACGACACCCGCTATCTGTCTCTATGGACCAATCTGAAAGAGGACCCTACTCCCTATACAGTAGTGCACTGATTTAATAAGGATCTCACCTTTTTGTTTTCAATTTTCGCCTAAAATGACATACCCAAATCTAACTGTCTATAGCTCAGGACCTGAAACAAGGATATGCATATTCTTGATACCATTTGAAAGGAAACACTTTGAAGTTTGTGGAAATGTAGAATTCATCTAGGAGAATATAGCACATTAGATCTGGTAAAAGATTTTAAAAAAAACAAATTGTACCATAATCTTTGAAATGCAAGAGAAAGGCCATAATGTAGTTTAGATTGTGTATGTGCAAAGTTTTAGACTGATCCAATGAACCATTGCATATCTGTTCAAAATGTTGTATTAAGACTGCCCAAATGTGCCTAATTGGTTAATTAATACATTTTCAAGTTCATAATTGTGCACTCTCCTCAAACAATAGCATGGTATTATTTCACTGTAATAGCTACTGTAAATTGGGCAGTGCAGTTAGATTAACAAGAATTTAAGCTTTCTGCCCATATTAGATATGTCTATGTCCTGGGATCTTTTTTTTGTTACATACAATCTCATGCTAATCACATTAGCCTACGTTAGCTCAACCGTCCCACGGGGGCGGGGATAAGCCAGAACCACTGGGTGCCATTTAGGATGCTGTCTACTGTACCTGTTCTTGTTGCTGGAGATCCAATCAGAGATGAGTGACACGGCTTGGCGGTGACAGTGCTTGTTCCCAAAACTACAAGCCAGCATGATCACCTCTCTCTGCAGCTCTCTGTCCATGAGACAGTGGGAGGGAGGGAGGGAGGGAGGGAGGGAGGGAGGGAGGGAGGGAGGGAGGGAGGGAGGGAGGGAGGGAGGGAGGGAGGGAGGGAGGGAGGGAGGGAGGGAGGGAGGGAGGGAGGGAGGGAGGGAGAAGAGAGGAGAGAGAGAGGAGAGAGAGAGGGGGAGAGAGAAGAGAGGGAGAGAGGTGGAAGAGGGTCAGGTGGTGAGAGGTACAGAAACAAAAAAGGGGGAGGGAGGGAGGGAATGAGAGAGGGAGAGAGGGAGGGGGAGAGAGAGAGGAAGGGAAAAAGAAGAGGGAAGGAGAGACAGAAGCAGATAGAGAGAGAGAAGGGAAGGATGGACAGAAGGAGGGAGAGAGCGAGAGAAGGGAAGGAGGGACAGAAGGAGGGAGAGAGCGAGAGAAGGGAAGGAGGGACAAAAGGAGGGAGAGAGAGAGAGAAGGGAAGGAGGGACAGAAGGAGGGAGAGAGAGAGAGAAGGGAAGGAGGGACAGAAGGAGGGAGAGAGAGAGAGAAGGGAAGGAGGGACAGAAGGAGGGAGTGAGAGAGAAGGGAAAGAAGGAGGGAGAGAGCGAGAGAAGGGAAGGAGGGACAGAAGGAGAGAGAGAGAGAGAGAGAAGGAGGGACAGAAGGAGGGAGAGAGAGAGAGAAGGGAAGGAGGGACAGAAGGAGGGAGAGAGCGAGAGAAGGGAAGGAGGGACAGAAGGAGGGAGAGAGAGAGAGAGAGAAGGGAAGGAGGGACAGAAGGAGGGAGAGAGAGAGAGAAGGGAAGGAGGGACAGAAGGAGGGAGAGAGCGAGAGAAGGGAAGGAGGGACAGAAGGAGGGAGAGAGAGAGAGAAGGGAAGGAGGGACAGAAGGAGGGAGAGAGAGAAGGGAAGGAGGAACAGGAGGAGGGAGAGAGCGAGAGAAGGGAAGGAGGGACAGAAGGAGGGAGAGAGCGAGAGAAGGGAAGGAGGGACAGAAGGAGGGAGAGAGAGAGAGAAGGGAAGGAGGGACAGGAGGAGGGAGAGAGCGAGAGAAGGGAAGGAGGGACAGAAGGAGAGAGAGAGAGAAGGGAACGAGGGACAGAAGGAGGGAGAGAGAGAGAGAAGGGAAGGAGGGACAGAAGGAGGGAGAGAGAGAGAGAGAGAAGGGAAGGAGGGACAGAAGGAGAGAGAGAGAGAAGGGAACGAGGGACAGAAGGAGGGAGAGAGAGAGAGAAGGGAAGGAGGGACAGAAGGAGGGAGAGAGAGAGAGAAGGGAAGGAGGGACAGGAGGAGGGAGAGAGAGAGAGAAGGGAAGGAGGGACAGAAGGAGAGAGAGAGAGAGAGAAGGGAACGAGGGACAGAAGGAGGGAGAGAGAGAGAGAAGGGAAGGAGGGACAGAAGGAGGGAGAGAGAGAGAAGGGAAGGAGGGACAGAAGGAGGGAGAGAGAGAGAGAAGGGAAGGAGGGACAGAAGGAGGGAGAGAGAGAGAGAAGGGAAGGAGGGACAGAAGGAGGGAGAGAGAGAGAGAAGGGAAGGAGGGACAGAAGGAGGGAGAGAGAGAGAGAAGGGAAGGAGGGACAGAAGGAGGGAGAGAGAGAGAGAAGGGAAGGAGGGACAGAAGGAGGGAGAGAGAGAGAGAAGGGAAGGAGGGACAGAAGGAGGGAGAGAGAGAGAGAAGGGAAGGAGGGACAGAAGGAGAGACTACAGTTAAATGATCTGCTTGTGGGTCAAGACAACATCCCAACCCAGCCACTTGTTGTGTGACAGGTGACTGTATGCATCACATACTCAGTCTGGTAGGAGGCCTGTATGATGGAGCCTTCTGTGAGAGCCAAGGGCCAGCCCATCTTGTGGTACTTTGAGGCCACTTGCTTCAGCACGTAGTCCTGTTGGGGAGGAAGTAGAAAGCAACAAGCCAACAGTAGATAGATGTTGTTAGTCAGACCTGAAAATAAACATGTCAGTAGTTGGCAAATGACACTATTTTTAGCGGAGGAGGAATTGAAAATCCCAGAAAATAAACAGCAAGAGGGGTCGGATCCTGGTGGCCGAAGCAGTGTAATTCTCAAGAGGTTTTGATATTTCAACATAAAAAAGCTGACTCTTGTTATCAAGGACAACTGCCTCGAGGGAAGGATTGACTCCAGACTGACTGTACCTTAGAATGTAACAGGAAGAGGGTAGAACGACCATCAGATGGCTAGGATAGGATTATGGATGTATCCCAGATGGCTAGGAGCTGTGTAGGGTTATGAATGTGTCCCAGATTACACTCCATTCCCTAGAAAGTGCACTACTTTCCACCAGAGCCTTTTGGACCCTTACCAACAGAAGTGCACTATAAAGGGAATAGGGATGCCATTTTGGGACACATAATATGATTGTGTTGGCTCTCCAAACCACACAGCAGGTGATGCCAAGGCTAATTTAACGTAGCGCCTCTCCTTCACGGTCCCTCACTGAAACCAAATCATGATTAACATTAGGGCCCAGCCTAGACACCACACACACACACACACACACACACACACACACACACACACACACACACACACACACACACACACACACACACACACACACACACACACACACACACACACACACACACACACACACACACAGCTGTCCTACTAATTGAAGAGGACTATCCTCCTTCCTCATCCTAGTGGGAGGTGACAGCCTTCATGTTCCTGTTGTTCTCCATGTAAATCACCTCTCTGGGGCTGTGCCCTTTATAGTGCACTACCACCCACTAGGACTCTGGTCTAAAGTAGTGCACTATATAGGGAGTAGGGTGCAATTTGGGACGTAGGGTGGATCTCTGTATAGAACCATTCACTGCCAACACTGAGGGTTAACGCCACTCAGCTGAGTGGTGAACACTGAACACTCCTCCTCAGACTTGTGTGTGGGCTCTCTCTCTCTCTGCACCCAGCAGAGGCCTTGGTGGTCTGCCAAGAGAAGGCCACAACGCCAGGACATAAATAATCTCCTGCAGCTGTTTCTGTCCTCCATTATTCTCTTCAACATCTGCTTGGACAGACACGGGAAACAAATTAACACCAGTCCCAGAGGAGTGGGTGACCAACAGCTCTGACACTCTCCCTCCCTGACACTCTCCCTCCCTGACACTCTCCCTTCCTGACACTCTCCCTTCCTGACACTCTCCCTTCCTGACACTCTCCCTTCCTGACACTCTCCCTCCCTGACACTCTCCCTCCCTGACACTCTCCCTTCCTGACACTCTCCCTTCCTGACACTCTCCCTTCCTGACACAATCCCTCCCTCCCTTCCTGACACTCTCCCTCCCTGACACTCACCCTTCCTGACACAATCCCTCCCTCCCTCCCTGACACTCTCCCTCCCTGACACTCTCCCTCCCTGACACTCTCCCTTCCTGACACTCTCCCTTCCTGACACTCTCCCTTCCTGACACTCTCCCTTCCTGACACTCTCCCTTCCTGACACAATCCCTCCCTCCCTTCCTGACACTCTCCCTCCCTGACACTCACCCTTCCTGACACAATCCCTCCCTCCCTCCCTGACACTCTCCCTCCCTGACACTCTCCCTCCCTGACACTCTCCCTTCCTGACACTCTCCCTCCCTGACACTCACCCTTCCTGACACAATCCCTCCCTCCCTCCCTGACACTCTCCCTCCCTGACACTCTCCCTTCCTGACACTCTCCCTTCCTGACACTCTCCCTCCCTGACACTCTCCCTTCCTGACACTCTCCCTCCCTGACACTCACCCTTCCTGACACAATCCCTCCCTCCCTCCCTCCCTGACACTCTCCCTCCCTGACACTCTCCCTTCCTGACACTCTCCCTTCCTGACACTCTCCCTTCCTGACACTCTCCCTTCCTGACACAATCCCTCCCTCCCTTCCTGACACTCTCCCTCCCTGACACTCACCCTTCCTGACACAATCCCTCCCTCCCTCCCTGACACTCTCCCTCCCTGACACTCTCCCTCCCTGACACTCTCCCTTCCTGACACTCTCCCTTCCTGACACAATCCCTCCCTCCCTTCCTGACACTCTCCCTCCCTGACACTCACCCTTCCTGACACAATCCCTCCCTCCCTTCCTGACACTCTCCCTCCCTGACACTCTCCCTTCCTGACACTCTCCCTCCCTGACACTCTCCCTCCCTGACACTCTCCCTCCCTGACACTCTCCCTCCCTGACACTCTCCCTCCCTGACACTCTCCCTTCCTGACACTCTCCATCCCTCCCTCCCTGACACAATCCCTCCCTCCCTCACACTCTCCCTTCCTGACACTCTCCATCCCTCCCTCCCTGACACAATCCCTCCCTCCCTCACACTCTCCCTTCCTGACACTCTCCATCCCTCCCTCCCTGACACAATCCCTCCCTCCCTCCCTCCCTCACACTCTCCCTTCCTGACACTCTCCCTACCTCCCTCCCACCCTCCATCCCTCCCTGACACTCTCCCTCCCTCCCTCCCTCCCTGACACTCTCCCTCCCTCCCTCCCTCCCTCCCTCCCTCCCTCCCTCCCTCCCTCCCTCCCCCCCTCCCTCCCTCCCTGACACAATCCCTCCCTCCCTGACAGTCTCCCTCCCTTCCTAACAGTCTTCCTCCCTCCCTGACACCCTCCCTCCCTTCCTAACACTCTCCCTCCCTCCCTGACACTCTCCCTCCCTGACACTCTCCCTCCCTCCCTGACACTCTCCCTCCCTCCCTCCCTGACACTCTCTCTCCCTCCCTGACACTCTCCCTCCCTCCCTCCCTGACACTCTCCCTCCCTCCCTCCCTGACACTCTCCCTCCCTCCCTCCCTCCCTGACACTCTCCCTCCCTCCCTCCCTCCCTCCCTCCCTCCCTCCCTCCCTCCCTCCCTCCCTCCCTCCCTCCCTCCCTCCCTCCCTCCCTCCCTCCCTCCATCCCTCCCTCCCTCCCTCCCTCCCTCCCTCCCTCCCTGACACAATCCCTCCCTCCCTGACAGTCTCCCTCCCTTCCTAACAGTCTTCCTCCCTCCCTGACACCCTCCCTCCCTTCCTAACACTCTCCCTCCCTCCCTGACACTCTCCCTCCCTGACACTCTCCCTCCCTCCCTGACACTCTCCCTCCCTCCCTCCCTGACACTCTCTCTCCCTCCCTGACACTCTCCCTCCCTCCCTCCCTGACACTCTCCCTCCCTCCCTCCCTGACACTCTCCCTCCCTCACTGACACCCTGGAAAGTGGTACAGAGGACCCACTGGTGGAACAGAGGACCCACTGATGGGACAGAGGACCCACTGGTGGAACAGAGCACCCACTGGTGGAACAGAGGACCAACTGGTGGAACAGAGGACCCACTGGTGGAACAGAGGACCCACTGGTGGAACAGAGGACCCACTGGTGGGACAGAGGACCCACTGATGATAAAGCCTAGTAGAACTGTGTGAGTTGTCAGACTGACAAATGGACTGGACTTCACATTATTTGATAGATAAGACACCTCATTATGGTTTCACTTCAACAGGAGCAACAAACCATTTATAAGTCATTTAAAACCCATACATCAAGACCTCCAGACCTGTGCTGAGGCTCCGTGAGTGATCTAGTACATAGGGTTTATAGTGCTGGGGCTCAGTGGGTACATTAGTACATAGGGTTTATAGTGCTGGGGCTCAGTGGGTACATTAGTACATAGGGTTTATAGTGCTGGGGCTCAGTGGATACATTAGTACATAGGGTTTATAGTGCTGGGGCTCAGTGGGTACATTAGTACATAGGGTTTATAGTGCTGGGGCTCAGTGGGTACATTAGTACATAGGGTTTATAGTGCTGGGGCTCAGTGGGTACATTAGTACATAGGGTTTATAGTGCTGGGGCTCAGTGGATACATTAGTACATAGGGTTTATAGTGCTGGGGCTCAGTGGGTACATTAGTACATAGGGTTTATAGTGCTGGGGCTCAGTGGGTACATTAGTACATAGGGTTTATAGTGCTGGGGCTCAGTGGGTACATTAGTACATAGGGTTTATAGTGCTGGGGCTCAGTGGGTACATTAGTACATAGGGTTTATAGTGCTGGGGCTCAGTGGGTACATTAGTACATAGGGTTTATAGTGCTGGGGCTCAGTGGGTACATTAGTACATAGGGTTTATAGTGCTGGGGCTCAGTGGGTACATTAGTACATAGGGTTTATAGTGCTGGGGCTCAGTGGGTACATTAGTACATAGGGTTTATAGTGCTGGGGCTCAGTGGGTACATTAGTACATAGGGTTTATAGTGCTGGGGCTCAGTGGGTACATTAGTACATAGGGTTTATAGTGCTGGGGCTCAGTGGGTACATTAGTACATAGGGTTTATAGTGCTGGGGCTCAGTAGGTACATTAGTACATAGGGTTTATAGTGCTGGGCAGAAGCTCCTCAATACCCTGAACCCTGAACCCTGATCCACAGAAAGGTGCTGGGGGTCTTTAGAGAAGGTCTGAGATGGCACCAGCTGTACCAAACAGGCTGTAGTTGGAGGGTTATGGTCAGGGTTAGGATTAGGGTCAGAGGTTATAAACTACACTGAAGAGGCTGTAGTTGGAGGGTTATAGTCAGGGTTAGGATTAGGGTCAGAGGTTATAAACTACACTGAAGAGGTTGTAGTTGGAGGGTTATAGTCAGGGTTAGGATTAGGGTCAGAGGTTATAAACTACACTGAAGAGGCTGTAGTTGGAGGGTTATAGTCAGGGTTAGGATTAGGGTCAGAGGTTATAAACTACACTGAAGAGGCTGTAGTTGGAGGGTTATAGTCAGGGTTAGGATTAGGATCAGAGGTTATAAACTACACTGAAGAGGCTGTAGTTGGAGGGTTATGGTCAGGGTTAGGATTAGGGTCAGAGGTTATAAACTACACTGAAGAGGCTGTAGTTGGAGGGTTATAGTCAGGGTTAGGATTAGGGTCAGAGGTTATAAACTACACTGAAGAGGCTGTAGTTGGAGGGTTATGGTCAGGGTTAGGATTAGGGTCAGAGGTTATAAACTACACTGAAGAGGCTGTAGTTGGAGGGTTATAGTCAGGGTTAGGGATTAGGGTCAGAGGTTATAAACTACACTGAAGAGGCTGTAGTTGGAGGGTTATGGTCAGGGTTAGGATTAGGGTCAGAGGTTATAAACTACACTGAAGAGGCTGTAGTTGGAGGGTTATGGTCAGGGTTAGGATTAGGGTCAGAGGTTATAAACTACACTGAAGAGGCTGTAGTTGGAGGGTTATAGTCAGGGTTAGGATTAGGGTCAGAGGTTATAAACTACACTGAAGAGGCTGTAGTTGGAGGGTTATAGTCAGGGTTAGGATTAGGGTCAGAGGTTATAAACTACACTGAAGAGGCTGTAGTTGGAGATATGGTCAGGGTTAGGATTAGGGTCAGAGGTTATAAACTACACGGAAGAGGCTGTAGTCCTATGTGCAGTCTAGCAGCTTGGTTAGGGTCAGGGTCAGGGTTAGAGGTCAGAGGTTATAACCTACACTAAAGAAGCTGTGGTCCTCTGTGAAGTCCAGCAGCTTGGTTAGGGTCAAGGTTAGGGTTAGAGGTCAGGGTCAGAGGTTATAACCTACACTGAAAAGGCTGTGGTCCTCTGTGCGGTCCAGCAGCTTGATTAGGGTCAGGGTCATGTTTAGAGTTCATAGGTTATAACCTACACTGAAGAGGCTGTAGTCCTCTGTGCGGTCCAGCAGCTTGATTAGAGTCAGGGTTAGAGGTCAGAGGTTATAACCTACACTGAAGAGGCTGTAGTCCTCTGTGCGGTCCAGCAGCTTGTCCAGCTGGTAGAGGGAGCGGCTGGCAGCATGCCAGGGCAGGAACTCTCTCTCCTGGGGTAGGTAGCAGATGATCTGGAGGGGCACGTTCTGGGGTAGGTAGCCAGCCCTGGGCAGGAGAGGGGAGAGAGTATGTTAACTAAGCAATAAGGCCCGAGGGGGTGTGGTATATGGACAATATACCATGGCTAAGGGCTGTTCTTATGCACAACACAACATCAGGGAAGAGAAGAGATTTATAGGGCAAGTAGCCCACCCTGCGGATAGATAAATGGAAGAGGACCATATACCATATAAAATATGTACGACTAGAGAGTTCTGGGGCAGGTATCTCGACCTGCGGAGAAAGAGATAGGTAACATCCTCTAACACCGTAGGGAAGGTTCTGTGGAGGGGAGGGGGAGAGAGAGAGGGAAGATTCTGTGGAGGGGAGGGAGGGAGGGAGAGGGAAGGTTCTGTGGAGGGGAGGGGAGGGGAGGAGAGGGAAGGTTCTGTGGAGGGGAGGGGAGGAGAGAGAGAGGGAAGATTCTGTGGAGGGGAGGGGAGGGGAGGGAGAGGGAAGGTTCTGTGGAGGGGAGGGGAGGGGAGGGGAGGGAAGGTTCTGTGGAGGGGAGGGGAGAGAGGGAAGGTTCTGTGGAGGGGAGGGGAGGGAAGGTTCTGTGGAGGGGAGGGGAGGGGAGAGAGAGGGAAGGTTCTGTGGAGGGGAGGGGAGGGGAGAGAGAGGGAAGGTTCTGTGGAGGGGAGGGGAGGGGAGGGGAGAGAGAGGGAAGGTTCTGTGGAGGGAGGGAGGGGAGGAGAGAGAGAGGGAAGGTTCTGTGGAGGGGAGGGGAGGGGAGAGAGACGGAAGGTTCTGTGGAGGGGAGGGGAGGGAGAGGGAAGGTTCTGTGGAGGGGAGGGGAGGGAAGGTTCTGTGGAGGGGAGGGGAGGGGAGAGAGAGGGAAGGTTCTGTGGAGGGGAGGGGAGGGGAGGGGAGGGAGAGGGAAGGTTCTGTGGAGGGGAGGGGAGGGGAGGAGAGGGAAGGTTCTGTGGAGGGGAGGGGAGGGGAGGGGAGAGAGAGGGAAGGTTCTGTGGAGGGGAGGGGAGAGAGAGGAAGGTTCTGTGGAGGGGAGGGGAGGGGAGAGAGAGGGAAGGTTCTGTGGAGGGGAGGGGAGGGGAGGGGAGAGAGAGGGAAGGTTCTGTGGAGGGGAGGGGAGGGGAGGGGAGGGAAGGTTCTGTGGAGGGGAGGGGAGGGGAGAGAGAGGGAAGATTCTGTGGAGGGGAGGGGAGAGAGAGGGAAGGTTCTGTGGAGGGGAGGGGAGGGGAGAGAGAGGGAAGGTTCTGTGGAGGGTAGGGGAGGAGAGGGAAGGTTCTGTGGAGGGGAGGGGAGGGGAGGGGAGGGGAGAGGGAAGGTTCTGTGGAGGGGAGGGGAGGGGAGGGGAGGGGAAGGTTCTGTGGAGGGGAGGGGAGGGGAGGAGAGGGAAGGTTCTGTGGAGGGGAGGGGAGGGGAGAGAGAGGGAAGGTTCTGTGGAGGGGAGGGGAGGGGAGGGGAGGAGAGGGAAGGTTCTGTGGAGGGGAGGGGAGGGGAGGAGAGGGAAGGTTCTGTGGAGGGGAGGGGAGGGGAGGGGAGAGAGAGGGAAGGTTCTGTGGAGGGGAGGAGAGGGAAGGTTCTGTGGAGGGGAGGGGAGGGGAGAGAGAGGGAAGGTTCTGTGGAGGGGAGGGGAGGGGAGGGGAGAGAGACGGAAGGTTCTGTGGAGGGGAGGGGAGGGGAGAGAGAGGGAAGGTTCTCTGGAGGGGAGGGGAGGGGAGGAGAGGGAAGGTTCTTTGGAGGGGAGGGGAGGGGAGGTGAGGGAAGATTCTGTGGAGGGGAGGGGAGGGGAGAGAGAGGGAAGATTCTGTGGAGGGGAGGGGAGGGGAGAGAGAGGGAAGGTTCTGTGGAGGGGAGGGGAGGGGAGGGGAGGGAAGGTTCTGTGGAGGGGAGGGGAGAGAGGGAAGGTTCTGTGGAGGGGAGGGGAGGGAAGGTTCTGTGGAGGGGAGGGGGAGGGGAGAGAGAGGGAAGGTTCTGTGGAGGGGAGGGGAGGGGAGAGAGAGGGAAGGTTCTGTGGAGGGGAGGGGAGGGGAGAGAGACGGAAGGTTCTGTGGAGGGGAGGGGAGAGAGAGGGAAGGTTCTGTGGAGGGGAGGGGAGGGGAGAGAGACGGAAGGTTCTGTGGAGGGGAGGGGAGAGAGAGGGAAGGTTCTGTGGAGGGGAGGGGAGGGAAGGTTCTGTGGAGGGGAGGGGAGGGGAGAGAGAGGGAAGGTTCTGTGGAGGGGAGGGGAGGGGAGAGAGAGGGAAGGTTCTGTGGAGGGGAGGGGAGGGGAGGAGAGGGAAGGTTCTGTGGAGGGGAGGGGAGGGGAGGGGAGAGAGAGGGAAGATTCTGTGGAGGGGAGGGGAGAGAGAGGGAAGGTTCTGTGGAGGGGAGGGGAGGGGAGAGAGAGGGAAGGTTCTGTGGAGGGGAGGGGAGGGGAGGGGAGAGAGAGGGAAGGTTCTGTGGAGGGGAGGGGAGGGGAGGGGAGGGAAGGTTCTGTGGAGGGGAGGGGAGGGGAGGGGAGAGAGAGGGAAGATTCTGTGGAGGGGAGGGGAGAGAGAGGGAAGGTTCTGTGGAGGGGAGGGGAGGGGAGAGAGAGGGAAGGTTCTGTGGAGGGGAGGGGAGGAGAGGGAAGGTTCTGTGGAGGGGAGGGGAGGGGAGGGGAGGGGAGGGGAGGGGAGGGGAGGGGAGGGGAGGGGAGGGGAGAGGGAAGGTTCTGTGGAGGGGAGGGGAGGGGAGAGGGAAGGTTATGTGGAGGGGAGGGGAGGGGAGGAGAGGGAAGGTTCTGTGGAGGGGAGGGGAGGGGAGAGAGAGGGAAGGTTCTGTGGAGGGGAGGGGAGGGGAGGAGAGGGAAGGTTCTGTGGAGGGGAGGGGAGGGGAGGAAAGGGAAGGTTCTGTGGAGGGGAGGGGAGGGGAGGGGAGAGAGAGGGAAGGTTCTGTGGAGGGGAGGAGAGGGAAGGTTCTGTGGAGGGGAGGGGAGGGGAGAGAGAGGGAAGGTTCTCTGGAGGGGAGGGGGGGAGAGAGGGAAGGTTCTGTGGAGGGGAGGGGAGGGGAGGGGAGAGAGACGGAAGGTTCTGTGGAGGGGAGGGGAGGGGAGAGAGAGGGAAGGTTCTCTGGAGGGGAGGGGAGGGGAGGAGAGGGAAGGTTCTGTGGAGGGGAGGGGAGGGAAGGTTCTGTGGAGGGGAGGGGAGGGGAGAGAGAGGGAAGGTTCTGTGGAGGGGAGGGGAGGGGAGAGAGAGGGAAGGTTCTGTGGAGGGGAGGGGAGGGGAGAGAGACGGAAGGTTCTGTGGAGGGGAGGGGAGGGGAGAGAGACGGAAGGTTCTGTGGAGGGGAGGGGAGAGAGAGGGAAGGTTCTGTGGAGGGGAGGGGAGGGGAGAGAGACGGAAGGTTCTGTGGAGGGGAGGGGAGAGAGAGGGAAGGTTCTGTGGAGGGGAGGGGAGGGAAGGTTCTGTGGAGGGGAGGGGAGGGGAGAGAGAGGGAAGGTTCTGTGGAGGGGAGGGGAGGGGAGAGAGAGGGAAGGTTCTGTGGAGGGGAGGGGAGGGGAGGAGAGGGAAGGTTCTGTGGAGGGGAGGGGAGGGGAGGGGAGAGAGAGGGAAGATTCTGTGGAGGGGAGGGGAGAGAGAGGGAAGGTTCTGTGGAGGGGAGGGGGAGAGAGAGGGAAGGTTCTGTGGAGGGGAGGGGAGGGGAGGGGAGAGAGAGGGAAGGTTCTGTGGAGGGGAGGGGAGGGGGAGGGGAGGGGAGGGGAGGGAAGGTTCTGTGGAGGGGAGGGGAGGGGAGGGGAGAGAGAGGGAAGATTCTGTGGAGGGGAGGGGAGAGAGAGGGAAGGTTCTGTGGAGGGGAGGGGAGGGGAGAGAGAGGGAAGGTTCTGTGGAGGGGAGGGGAGGAGAGGGAAGGTTCTGTGGAGGGGAGGGGAGGGGAGGGGAGGGGAGAGGGAAGGTTCTGTGGAGGGGAGGGGAGGGGAGAGGGAAGGTTCTGTGGAGGGGAGGGGAGGGGAGGAGAGGGAAGGTTCTGTGGAGGGGAGGGGAGGGGAGAGAGAGGGGAAGGTTCTGTGGAGGGGAGGGGAGGGGAGGAGAGGGAAGGTTCTGTGGAGGGGAGGGGAGGGGAGGAAAGGGAAGGTTCTGTGGAGGGGAGGGGAGGGGAGGGGAGAGAGAGGGAAGGTTCTGTGGAGGGGAGGAGAGGAAGGTTCTGTGGAGGGGAGGGGAGGGGAGAGAGAGGGAAGGTTCTCTGGAGGGGAGGGGGGGAGAGAGGGAAGGTTCTGTGGAGGGGAGGGGAGGGGAGGGGAGAGAGACGGAAGGTTCTGTGGAGGGGAGGGGAGGGGAGAGAGAGGGAAGGTTCTCTGGAGGGGAGGGGAGGGGAGGAGAGGGAAGGTTCTGTGGAGGGGAGGGGGAGGGAAGGTTCTGTGGAGGGGAGGGGAGGGGAGAGAGAGGGAAGGTTCTGTGGAGGGGAGGGGAGGGGAGAGAGAGGGAAGGTTCTGTGGAGGGGAGGGGAGGGGGTGAGAGAGACGGAAGGTTCTGTGGAGGGGAGGGGAGAGAGAGGGAAGGTTCTGTGGAGGGGAGGGGAGGGGAGAGAGACGGAAGGTTCTGTGGAGGGGAGGGGAGAGAGAGGGAAGGTTCTGTGGAGGGGAGGGAGGGAAGGTTCTGTGGAGGGGAGGGGAGGGGAGAGAGAGGGAAGGTTCTGTGGAGGGGAGGGGGAGGGGAGAGAGAGGGAAGGTTCTGTGGAGGGGAGGGGAGGGGAGGAGAGGGAAGGTTCTGTGGAGGGGAGGGGAGGGGAGGGGAGAGAGAGGGAAAGATTCTGTGGAGGGGAGGGGAGAGAGAGGGAAGGTTCTGTGGAGGGGAGGGGAGGGGAGAGAGAGGGAAGGTTCTGTGGAGGGGAGGGGGAGGGGAGGGGAGAGAGAGGGAAGGTTCTGTGGAGGGGAGGGGAGGGGAGGGGAGGGAAGGTTCTGTGGAGGGGAGGGGAGGGGAGGGGAGAGAGAGGGAAGGTTCTGTGGAGGGGAGGGGAGAGAGAGGGAAGGTTCTGTGGAGGGGAGGGGAGGGGAGAGAGAGGGAAGGTTCTGTGGAGGGGAGGGGGAGGAGAGGGAAGGTTCTGTGGAGGGGAGGGGAGGGGAGGGGAGGGGAGAGGGAAGGTTCTGTGGAGGGGAGGGGAGGGGAGAGGGAAGGTTCTGTGGAGGGGAGGGGAGGGGAGGAGAGGGAAGGTTCTGTGGAGGGGAGGGGAGGGGAGAGAGAGGGAAGGTTCTGTGGAGGGGAGGGGAGGGGAGGAGAGGGAAGGTTCTGTGGAGGGGAGGGGAGGGGAGGAAAGGGAAGGTTCTGTGGAGGGGAGGGGAGGGGAGGGGAGAGAGAGGGAAGGTTCTGTGGAGGGGAGGAGAGGGAAGGTTCTGTGGAGGGGAGGGGAGGGGAGAGAGAGGGAAGGTTCTCTGGAGGGGAGGGGGGAGAGAGGGAAGGTTCTGTGGAGGGAGGGAGGGGAGGGGAGGGGAGAGAGACGGAAGGTTCTGTGGAGGGGAGGGGAGGGGAGAGAGAGGGAAGGTTCTCTGGAGGGGAGGGGAGGGGAGGAGAGGGAAGGTTCTGTGGAGGGGAGGGGAGGGGAGAGAGAGGGAAGATTCTGTGGAGGGGAGGGGAGGGGAGAGAGAGGGAAGGTTCTGTGGAGGGGAGGGGAGGGGAGGGGAGAGAGACGGAAGGTTCTGTGGAGGGGAGGGGAGAGAGAGGGAAGGTTCTGTGGAGGGGAGGGGAGGGGAGGGAAGGTTCTGTGGAGGGGAGGGGAGGGGAGAGAGAGGGAAGGTTCTGTGGAGGGGAGGGGAGGGGAGGGGAGAGAGAGGGAAGGTTCTGTGGAGGGGAGGGGAGAGAGAGGGAAGGTTCTGTGGAGGGGAGGGGAGGGGAGAGAGAGGGAAGGTTCTCTGGAGGGGAGGGGAGGGGAGGAGAGGGAAGGTTCTGTGGAGGGGAGGGGAGGGGAGAGAGAGGGAAGATTCTCTGGAGGGGAGGGGAGGGGAGGAGAGGGAAGGTTCTGTGGAGGGGAGGGGAGGGGAGGGGAGAGAGAGGGAAGGTTCTGTGGAGGGGAGGGGAGGGGAGAGGGAAGGTTCGGTGGAGGGGAGGGGAGAGAGAGGGAAGGTTCTGTGGAGGGGAGGGGAGGGGAGAGAGAGGGAAGGTTCTCTGGAGGGGAGGGGAGGGGAGGAGAGGGAAGGTTCTGTGGAGGGGAGGGGAGGGGAGAGGGAAGGTTCGGTGGAGGGGAGGGGAGAGAGAGGGAAGGTTCTGTGGAGGGGAGGGGAGGGGAGAGGGAAGGTTCTGTGGAGGGGAGGGGAGAGAGAGGGAAGGTTCTGTGGAGGGGAGGGGAGGGGAGAGAGAGGGAAGGTTCTGTGGAGGGGAGGGGAGGGGAGAGAGAGGGAAGGTTCTCTGGAGGGGAGGGGAGGGGAGGAGAGGGAAGGTTCTTTGGAGGGGAGGGGAGGGGAGGAGAGGGAAGATTCTGTGGAGGGGAGGGGAGGGGAGAGAGAGGGAAGGTTCTCTGGAGGGGAGGGGGGAGAGAGGGAAGGTTCTGTGGAGGGGAGGGGAGGGGAGGGGAGAGAGACGGAAGGTTCTGTGGAGGGGAGGGGAGGGGAGAGAGAGGGAAGGTTCTGTGGAGGGGAGGGGAGGGGAGGGGAGGGAAGGTTCTGTGGAGGGGAGGGGAGGAGAGGGAAGGTTCTGTGGAGGGGAGGGGAGGGGAGAGAGAGGGAAGGTTCTGTGGAGGGGAGGGGAGAGAGAGGGAAGGTTCTGTGGAGGGGAGGGGAGGGAAGGTTCTCTGGAGGGGAGGGGAGGGGAGAGGGAAGGTTCTGTGGAGGGGAGGGGAGAGAGAGGGAAGGTTCTGTGGAGGGGAGGGGAGGGAAGGTTCTGTGGAGGGGAGGGGAGGGGAGGGGAGAGGGAAGGTTCTGTGGAGGGGAGGGGAGAGAGAGGGAAGGTTCTGTGGAGGGGAGGGGAGGGAAGGTTCTGTGGAGGGGAGGGGAGGGGAGAGGGAAGGTTCTGTGGAGGGGAGGGGAGGGGAGGGGAGAGGGAAGGTTCTGTGGAGGGGAGGGGAGAGAGAGGGAAGGTTCTCTGGAGGGGAGGGGAGGGGAGGGAAGGTTCTGTGGAGGGGAGGGGAGGGGAGAGAGAGGGAAGGTTCTGTGGAGGGGAGGGGAGGGGAGAGAGAGGGAAGGTTCTGTGGAGGGGAGGGGAGAGAGAGGGAAGGTTCTGTGGAGGGGAGGGGAGGGTAGGGGAGAGGTGTACATCATCAGAGAAGGGCTTCCTCATCGAGCTGATTTGAAGAGACGTGCTGTGGGTCCAAAGCATGAGAGAAGTACTTTATACCGTCAGGGCGGATCCAGGCATACTGTAAACAACCCTGGCCGATAGCCCCCCCGCCCCCCCGAAAAAACCCCAAGAATAATAAAATACACCAGAAGCTATTTTTAAATGTGTTGCATCAGCAGTTTCTGTCTTGTTATGACAGTCAATCAATGAACATGTCAGCTAACAATGTTTAGATTGGTAGTTAGTCTAGCCAGCTACCTAACCTGTAGTAACCATGGCCGTAAACAAACCGGGCACTCCAGGAGGCCCCCACTGATTCTGTTAGTCATTCTCACTAAGATATCCTATTAACATGGCATCATTTATTACAAAATATGTAGAATTGCTGGAATTAACTTTAAAACTGCAGAACGTTATGAGTAGAAATGAGTAGAATTGCATGAAATGGTATATACAATTGCAACGTTTTCTCTCTGCCACATGGCAAAATTAGTAGAATTGCAGAAAACTTGCTTTAAAATTGCAACATTTTCTCTACGCCCGATGGAAAAAATCATTGTACCATCTAAACTACTGTGAAATATATTTTCCATAACCTAACATATTGTTGTTTCGACTGTTTGAAGCTGGTGAACAAAACTGAAATTAAAAGATGCAAAAAACAAAACTGAAGAACAGGAAGTATAGAAATAATAGAACAGATCTATATAAATAATAGAACAGATCTACTGTGTCTTACACTTCGATCACAGCGACAGCGTCATTGCATTTTGGTACACCAGAATTACATTCATTTCCAATGAAACGCAGCGTTTGCCTTGCCAGCATTGCGTTGCAGAGACAGCTGCTGTGAGTTCGGTGTGGTGCAGACGTTGGATTTATTGAACATATGTGTCAAACTGTATGAGTAGACGGCTTGACAGAAATGGTAGCAGAAGGTGAATGTTGAACCTTTGTTTCATACATTTCCAGATGAAGCTATGTACTATTTTGCGCTGCGACACTGTCGGTATGTTTGAAGTGTTAGATTAACTTGCAATGGAAATTACAGATCTGTAATTCACATTTCTGTGTGAATTTGGTCGGCTCACCCAAAACGTTACATATCGCCACTTTAATTCTAGATGTAATTTAACACCAATCCACTGAGAAGGCGTGTGCTTTGGGGGGTCCCCTCTAACCAAATCTCGCTTGGGGCCCCCCAAAAGGCTAGAGCCGGCCCTGTATACTGTGTGCAGGTTTATCCTTCTTAATTCTAGACATTTAAGTTAATACCAAACCACCGAGGAGGAGTCAAGACAACAAACAGAACTACATCCCATTCTCAGCTACTTAGCATCCCAAATGGCACTCTTATTACCAACATAGTGCACTTCTTTTGACCTGGGTCCTGGTAAAAAAGTAGTGCACTACATAGGGATTAGGGTACCATTTGGAATGTATCCTGTGTTCTCACAGCTTGACTCCCACAGCACTGCCTGCTGCATTAATATAGATCATCACATTATCTTAGTAAACAAGGCGAATGTGTTTCAAGTGTGTTTTAGTCATGCATGATGTTGTCTCGCTGATTTTATTCCTTGTACAACACCGGCTTTCTGTCTCAGCTAGTGTCAAATGCTGAGGAGTCCATAAAACGAGCCAGATATACATTTTTCTACAACCGCACCTGAATTCTCTATGCATCACAGGCATTTGAAATAAAGGCAG
Organism: Salmo salar; assembly: GCF_965601325.2. Classification (NCBI taxonomy): domain Eukaryota; kingdom Metazoa; phylum Chordata; class Actinopteri; order Salmoniformes; family Salmonidae; genus Salmo; species Salmo salar. Next base: position 81,210,091 of record NC_138307.1, on the reverse strand, counting down.
AGGAACTGTAAACGTTCAGCAACAGGGCTGGATCAAACACACTGTACTGTCTCTTTCTCTGGCACATTAAAACACAGCTGCTAGGATTTAAACACCCTTTACTGTCTCTGTCTCTGTCACATTAAAACACAGCTGCTAGGATTTAAACACCCTCTACTGTCTCTGTCACATTAAAACACAGCTGCTAGGATTTAAACACCTCTACTGTCTCTGTCTCTGGCACATTAAAACACAGCTGCTAGGATTTAAACACCCTCTACTGTCTCTGTCTCTGTCACATTAAAACACAGCTGCTAGGATTTAAACACCCTCTACTGTCTCTGTCTCTGTCACATTAAAACACAGCTGCTAGGATTTAAACACCCTCTACTGTCTCTGTCTCTGGCACATTAAAACACAGCTGCTAGGATTTAAACACCCTCTACTGTCTCTGTCTCTGGCACATTAAAACACAGCTGCTAGGATTTAAACACCCTCTACTGTCTCTGTCACATTAAAACACAGCTGCTAGGATTTAAACACCCTCTACTGTCTCTGTCACATTAAAACACAGCTGCTAGGATTTAAACACCTCTACTGTCTCTGGCACATTAAAACACAGCTGCTAGGATTTAAACACCCTCTACTGTCTCTGTCACATTAAAACACAGCTGCTAGGATTTAAACACCCTCTACTGTCTCTGTCACATTAAAACACAGCTGCTAGGATTTAAACACCCTCTACTGTCTCTGTCTCTGTCACATTAAAACACAGCTGCTAGGATTTAAACACCCTCTACTGTCTCTGTCACATTAAAACACAGCTGCTAGGATTTAAACACCCTCTACTGTCTCTGTCACATTAAAACACAGCTGCTAGGATTTAAACACCCTCTACTGTCTCTGTCTCTGTCACATTAAAACACAGCTGCTAGGATTTAAACACCCTCTACTGTCTCTGTCTCTGTCACATTAAAACACAGCTGCTAGGATTTAAACACCTCTACTGTCTCTGTCACATTAAAACACAGCTGCTAGGATTTAAACACCTCTACTGTCTCTGGCACATTAAAACACAGCTGCTAGGATTTAAACACCCTCTACTGTCTCTGTCTCTGGCACATTAAAACACAGCTGCTAGGATTTAAACACCTCTACTGTCTCTGTCTCTGTCACATTAAAACACAGCTGCTAGGATTTAAACACCCTCTACTGTCTCTGTCACATTAAAACACAGCTGCTAGGATTTAAACACCTCTACTGTCTCTGTCTCTGGCACATTAAAACACAGCTGCTGGGATTTAAACACCCTCTACTGTCTCTGGCACATTAAAACACAGCTGCTAGGATTTAAACACCCTCTACTGTCTCTGTCTCTGTCACATTAAAACACAGCTGCTAGGATTTAAACACCCTCTACTGTCTCTGTCTCTGTCACATTAAAACACAGCTGCTAGGATTTAAACACCCTCTACTGTCTCTGTCTCTGGCACATTAAAACACAGCTGCTAGGATTTAAACACCTCTACTGTCTCTGTCACATTAAAACACAGCTGCTAGGATTTAAACACCCTCTACTGTCTCTGTCTCTGTCACATTAAAACACAGCTGCTAGGATTTAAACACCCTCTACTGTCTCTGTCTCTGTCACATTAAAACACAGCTGCTAGGATTTAAACACCCTCTACTGTCTCTGTCTCTGGCACATTAAAACACAGCTGCTAGGATTTAAACACCCTCTACTGTCTCTGTCACATTAAAACACAGCTGCTAGGATTTAAACACCTCTACTGTCTCTGTCTCTGTCACATTAAAACACAGCTGCTGGGATTTAAACACCTTTACTGTCTCTGTCTCTGGCACATTAAAACACAACTGCTAGGATTTAAACACCCTCTACTGTCTCTGGCACATTAAAACACAGCTGCTAGGATTTAAACACCTCTACTGTCTCTGTCACATTAAAACACAGCTGCTAGGATTTAAACACCCTCTACTGTCTCTGTCTCTGTCACATTAAAACACAGCTGCTAGGATTTAAACACCCTCTACTGTCTCTGTCACATTAAAACACAGCTGCTAGGATTTAAACACCCTCTACTGTCTCTGTCTCTGGCACATTAAAACACAGCTGCTAGGATTTAAACACCCTCTACTGTCTCTGTCACATTAAAACACAGCTGCTAGGATTTAAACACCTCTACTGTCTCTGGCACATTAAAACACAGCTGCTAGGATTTAAACACCCTCTACTGTCTCTGTCACATTAAAACACAGCTGCTAGGATTTAAACACCCTCTACTGTCTCTGTCACATTAAAACACAGCTGCTAGGATTTAAACACCCTCTACTGTCTCTGTCTCTGTCACATTAAAACACAGCTGCTAGGATTTAAACACCCTCTACTGTCTCTGTCACATTAAAACACAGCTGCTAGGATTTAAACACCCTCTACTGTCTCTGTCACATTAAAACACAGCTGCTAGGATTTAAACACCCTCTACTGTCTCTGTCTCTGTCACATTAAAACACAGCTGCTAGGATTTAAACACCCTCTACTGTCTCTGTCTCTGTCACATTAAAACACAGCTGCTAGGATTTAAACACCTCTACTGTCTCTGTCACATTAAAACACAGCTGCTAGGATTTAAACACCTCTACTGTCTCTGGCACATTAAAACACAGCTGCTAGGATTTAAACACCCTCTACTGTCTCTGTCTCTGGCACATTAAAACACAGCTGCTAGGATTTAAACACCTCTACTGTCTCTGTCTCTGTCACATTAAAACACAGCTGCTAGGATTTAAACACCCTCTACTGTCTCTGTCACATTAAAACACAGCTGCTAGGATTTAAACACCTCTACTGTCTCTGTCTCTGGCACATTAAAACACAGCTGCTGGGATTTAAACACCCTCTACTGTCTCTGGCACATTAAAACACAGCTGCTAGGATTTAAACACCCTCTACTGTCTCTGTCTCTGTCACATTAAAACACAGCTGCTAGGATTTAAACACCCTCTACTGTCTCTGTCTCTGTCACATTAAAACACAGCTGCTAGGATTTAAACACCCTCTACTGTCTCTGTCTCTGGCACATTAAAACACAGCTGCTAGGATTTAAACACCTCTACTGTCTCTGTCACATTAAAACACAGCTGCTAGGATTTAAACACCCTCTACTGTCTCTGTCTCTGTCACATTAAAACACAGCTGCTAGGATTTAAACACCCTCTACTGTCTCTGTCTCTGTCACATTAAAACACAGCTGCTAGGATTTAAACACCCTCTACTGTCTCTGTCTCTGGCACATTAAAACACAGCTGCTAGGATTTAAACACCCTCTACTGTCTCTGTCACATTAAAACACAGCTGCTAGGATTTAAACACCTCTACTGTCTCTGTCTCTGTCACATTAAAACACAGCTGCTGGGATTTAAACACCTTTACTGTCTCTGTCTCTGGCACATTAAAACACAACTGCTAGGATTTAAACACCCTCTACTGTCTCTGGCACATTAAAACACAGCTGCTAGGATTTAAACACCTCTACTGTCTCTGTCACATTAAAACACAGCTGCTAGGATTTAAACACCCTCTACTGTCTCTGTCTCTGTCACATTAAAACACAGCTGCTAGGATTTAAACACCCTCTACTGTCTCTGTCACATTAAAACACAGCTGCTAGGATTTAAACACCCTCTACTGTCTCTGTCTCTGGCACATTAAAACACAGCTGCTAGGATTTAAACACCCTCTACTGTCTCTGTCACATTAAAACACAGCTGCTAGGATTTAAACACCTCTACTGTCTCTGGCACATTAAAACACAGCTGCTAGGATTTAAACACCCTCTACTGTCTCTGTCACATTAAAACACAGCTGCTAGGATTTAAACACCCTCTACTGTCTCTGTCACATTAAAACACAGCTGCTAGGATTTAAACACCCTCTACTGTCTCTGTCTCTGTCACATTAAAACACAGCTGCTAGGATTTAAACACCCTCTACTGTCTCTGTCACATTAAAACACAGCTGCTAGGATTTAAACACCCTCTACTGTCTCTGTCACATTAAAACACAGCTGCTAGGATTTAAACACCCTCTACTGTCTCTGTCTCTGTCACATTAAAACACAGCTGCTAGGATTTAAACACCCTCTACTGTCTCTGTCTCTGTCACATTAAAACACAGCTGCTAGGATTTAAACACCTCTACTGTCTCTGTCACATTAAAACACAGCTGCTAGGATTTAAACACCTCTACTGTCTCTGGCACATTAAAACACAGCTGCTAGGATTTAAACACCCTCTACTGTCTCTGTCTCTGGCACATTAAAACACAGCTGCTAGGATTTAAACACCTCTACTGTCTCTGTCTCTGTCACATTAAAACACAGCTGCTAGGATTTAAACACCCTCTACTGTCTCTGTCACATTAAAACACAGCTGCTAGGATTTAAACACCTCTACTGTCTCTGTCTCTGGCACATTAAAACACAGCTGCTGGGATTTAAACACCCTCTACTGTCTCTGGCACATTAAAACACAGCTGCTAGGATTTAAACACCCTCTACTGTCTCTGTCTCTGTCACATTAAAACACAGCTGCTAGGATTTAAACACCCTCTACTGTCTCTGTCTCTGTCACATTAAAACACAGCTGCTAGGATTTAAACACCCTCTACTGTCTCTGTCTCTGGCACATTAAAACACAGCTGCTAGGATTTAAACACCTCTACTGTCTCTGTCACATTAAAACACAGCTGCTAGGATTTAAACACCCTCTACTGTCTCTGTCACATTAAAACACAGCTGCTAGGATTTAAACACCTCTACTGTCTCTGTCTCTGTCACATTAAAACACAGCTGCTAGGATTTAAACACCCTCTACTGTCTCTGTCACATTAAAACACAGCTGCTAGGATTTAAACACCCTCTACTGTCTCTGTCTCTGTCACATTAAAACACAGCTGCTAGGATTTAAACACCCTCTACTGTCTCTGTCTCTGGCACATTAAAACACAGCTGCTAGGATTTAAACACCCTCTACTGTCTCTGTCTCTGGCACATTAAAACACAGCTGCTAGGATTTAAACACCTCTACTGTCTCTGTCACATTAAAACACAGCTGCTAGGATTTAAACACCCTCTACTGTCTCTGTCACATTAAAACACAGCTGCTAGGATTTAAACACCTCTACTGTCTCTGTCTCTGTCACATTAAAACACAGCTGCTGGGATTTAAACACCCTCTAATGTCTCTGTCTCTGGCACATTAAAACACAGCTGCTAGGATTTAAACACCCTCTACTGTCTCTGTCTCTGTCACATTAAAACACAGCTGCTGGGATTTAAACACCCTCTACTGGCTCTGTCTCTGGCACATTAAAACACAGCTGCTAGGATTTAAACACCCTCTACTGTCTCTGTCACATTAAAACACAGCTGCTAGGATTTAAACACCCTCTACTGTCTCTGTCACATTAAAACACAGCTGCTGGGATTTAAACACCCTCTACTGGCTCTGTCTCTGGCACATTAAAACACAGCTGCTAGGATTTAAACACCCTCTACTGTCTCTGTCACATTAAAACACAGCTGCTAGGATTTAAACACCCTCTACTGTCTCTGGCACATTAAAACACAGCTGCTAGGATTTAAACACCTCTACTGTCTCTGGCACATTAAAACACAGCTGCTGGGATTTAAACACCCTCTACTGTCTCTGGCACATTAAAACACAGCTGCTAGGATTTAAACACCTCTACTGTCTCTGTCTCTGTCATATTAAAACACAGCTGCTGGGATTTAAACACCCTCTACTGTCTCTGTCTCTGGCACATTAAAACACAGCTGCTAGGATTTAAACACCTCTACTGTCTCTGTCTCTGTCACATTAAAACACAGCTGCTAGGATTTAAACACCTCTACTGTCTCTGTCTCTGTCATATTAAAACACAGCTGCTGGGATTTAAACACCTCTACTGTCTCTGTCTCTGTCACATTAAAACACAGCTGCTAGGATTTAAACACCTCTACTGTCTCTGTCTCTGGCACATTAAAACACAGCTGCTAGGATTTAAACACCCTCTACTGTCTCTGTCTCTGTCACATTAAAACACAGCTGCTAGGATTTAAACACCCTCTACTGTCTCTGTCTCTGTCACATTAAAACACAGCTGCTAGGATTTAAACACCTCTACTGTCTCTGGCATATTAAAACACAGCTGCTAGGATTTAAACACCTCTACTGTCTCTGTCTCTGGCACATTAAAACACAGCTGCTAGGATTTAAACACCCTCTACTGTCTCTGTCACATTAAAACACAGCTGCTAGGATTTAAACACCCTCTACTGTCTCTGTCACATTAAAACACGGCTGCTAGGATTTAAACACCTCTACTGTCTCTGTCACATTAAAACACAGCTGCTAGGATTTAAACACCCTCTACTGTCTCTGGCACATTAAAACACAGCTGCTAGGATTTAAACACCCTCTACTGTCTCTGTCACATTAAAACACAGCTGCTAGGATTTAAACACCTCTACTGTCTCTGTCTCTGTCACATTAAAACACAGCTGCTAGGATTTAAACACCCTCTACTGTCTCTGTCACATTAAAACACAGCTGCTAGGATTTAAACACCCTCTACTGTCTCTGTCTCTGTCACATTAAAACACAGCTGCTAGGATTTAAACACCTCTACTGTCTCTGTCACATTAAAACACAACTGCTAGGATTTAAACACCCTCTACTGTCTCTGTCACATTAAAACACAGCTGCTAGGATTTAAACACCCTCTACTGTCGCTGTCTCTGTCACATTAAAACACAGCTGCTAGGATTTAAACACCCTCTACTGTCTCTGGCACATTAAAACACAGCTGCTAGGATTTAAACACCCTCTACTGTCTCTGTCACATTAAAACACAGCTGCTAGGATTTAAACACCCTCTACTGTCTCTGTCTCTGTCACATTAAAACACAGCTGCTAGGATTTAAACACCCTCTACTGTCTCTGTCTCTGTCACATTAAAACACAGCTGCTAGGATTTAAACACCCTCTACTGTCTCTGTCTCTGGCACATTAAAACACAGCTGCTAGGATTTAAAACCCTCTACTGTCTCTGTCACATTAAAACACAGCTGCTAGGATTTAAACACCTCTACTGTCTCTGTCTCTGGCACATTAAAACACAGCTGCTAGGATTTAAACACCCTCTACTGTCTCTGTCTCTGTCACATTAAAACACAGCTGCTAGGATTTAAACACCCTCTACTGTCTCTGTCACATTAAAACACAGCTGCTAGGATTTAAACACCTCTACTGTCTCTGTCTCTGTCACATTAAAACACAGCTGCTAGGATTTAAACACCTCTACTGTCTCTGTCTCTGTCATATTAAAACACAGCTGCTGGGATTTAAACACCTCTACTGTCTCTGTCTCTGTCACATTAAAACACAGCTGCTAGGATTTAAACACCTCTACTGTCTCTGTCTCTGGCACATTAAAACACAGCTGCTAGGATTTAAACACCCTCTACTGTCTCTGTCTCTGTCACATTAAAACACAGCTGCTAGGAGTTAAACACCCTCTACTGTCTCTGTCTCTGTCACATTAAAACACAGCTGCTAGGATTTAAACACCTCTACTGTCTCTGGCATATTAAAACACAGCTGCTAGGATTTAAACACCTCTACTGTCTCTGTCTCTGGCACATTAAAACACAGCTGCTAGGATTTAAACACCCTCTACTGTCTCTGTCACATTAAAACACAGCTGCTAGGATTTAAACACCCTCTACTGTCTCTGTCACATTAAAACACGGCTGCTAGGATTTAAACACCTCTACTGTCTCTGTCACATTAAAACACAGCTGCTAGGATTTAAACACCCTCTACTGTCTCTGGCACATTAAAACACAGCTGCTAGGATTTAAACACCTCTACTGTCTCTGTCTCTGTCACATTAAAACACAGCTGCTAGGATTTAAACACCCTCTACTGTCTCTGTCACATTAAAACACAGCTGCTAGGATTTAAACACCCTCTACTGTCTCTGTCTCTGTCACATTAAAACACAGCTGCTAGGATTTAAACACCTCTACTGTCTCTGTCACATTAAAACACAACTGCTAGGATTTAAACACCCTCTACTGTCTCTGTCACATTAAAACACAGCTGCTAGGATTTAAACACCCTCTACTGTCGCTGTCTCTGTCACATTAAAACACAGCTGCTAGGATTTAAACACCCTCTACTGTCTCTGGCACATTAAAACACAGCTGCTAGGATTTAAACACCCTCTACTGTCTCTGTCACATTAAAACACAGCTGCTAGGATTTAAACACCCTCTACTGTCTCTGTCTCTGTCACATTAAAACACAGCTGCTAGGATTTAAACACCCTCTACTGTCTCTGTCTCTGTCACATTAAAACACAGCTGCTAGGATTTAAACACCCTCTACTGTCTCTGTCTCTGGCACATTAAAACACAGCTGCTAGGATTTAAAACCCTCTACTGTCTCTGTCACATTAAAACACAGCTGCTAGGATTTAAACACCTCTACTGTCTCTGTCTCTGGCACATTAAAACACAGCTGCTAGGATTTAAACACCCTCTACTGTCTCTGTCTCTGTCACATTAAAACACAGCTGCTAGGATTTAAACACCCTCTACTGTCTCTGTCACATTAAAACACAGCTGCTAGGATTTAAACACCTCTACTGTCTCTGTCTCTGTCACATTAAAACACAGCTGCTAGGATTTAAACACCTCTACTGTCTCTGTCTCTGTCATATTAAAACACAGCTGCTGGGATTTAAACACCTCTACTGTCTCTGTCTCTGTCACATTAAAACACAGCTGCTAGGATTTAAACACCTCTACTGTCTCTGTCTCTGGCACATTAAAACACAGCTGCTAGGATTTAAACACCCTCTACTGTCTCTGTCTCTGTCACATTAAAACACAGCTGCTAGGATTTAAACACCCTCTACTGTCTCTGTCTCTGTCACATTAAAACACAGCTGCTAGGATTTAAACACCTCTACTGTCTCTGGCATATTAAAACACAGCTGCTAGGATTTAAACACCTCTACTGTCTCTGTCTCTGGCACATTAAAACACAGCTGCTAGGATTTAAACACCCTCTACTGTCTCTGTCACATTAAAACACAGCTGCTAGGATTTAAACACCCTCTACTGTCTCTGTCACATTAAAACACGGCTGCTAGGATTTAAACACCTCTACTGTCTCTGTCACATTAAAACACAGCTGCTAGGATTTAAACACCCTCTACTGTCTCTGGCACATTAAAACACAGCTGCTAGGATTTAAACACCCTCTACTGTCTCTGTCACATTAAAACACAGCTGCTAGGATTTAAACACCCTCTACTGTCTCTGTCACATTAAAACACAGCTGCTAGGATTTAAACACCCTCTACTGTCTCTGTCTCTGTCACATTAAAACACAGCTGCTAGGATTTAAACACCCTCTACTGTCTCTGTCTCTGTCACATTAAAACACAGCTGCTAGGATTTAAACACCTCTACTGTCTCTGTCACATTAAAACACAGCTGCTAGGATTTAAACACCTCTACTGTCTCTGGCACATTAAAACACAGCTGCTAGGATTTAAACACCCTCTACTGTCTCTGTCTCTGGCACATTAAAACACAGCTGCTAGGATTTAAACACCTCTACTGTCTCTGTCTCTGTCACATTAAAACACAGCTGCTAGGATTTAAACACCCTCTACTGTCTCTGTCACATTAAAACACAGCTGCTAGGATTTAAACACCTCTACTGTCTCTGTCTCTGGCACATTAAAACACAGCTGCTGGGATTTAAACACCCTCTACTGTCTCTGGCACATTAAAACACAGCTGCTAGGATTTAAACACCCTCTACTGTCTCTGTCTCTGTCACATTAAAACACAGCTGCTAGGATTTAAACACCCTCTACTGTCTCTGTCTCTGTCACATTAAAACACAGCTGCTAGGATTTAAACACCCTCTACTGTCTCTGTCTCTGGCACATTAAAACACAGCTGCTAGGATTTAAACACCTCTACTGTCTCTGTCACATTAAAACACAGCTGCTAGGATTTAAACACCCTCTACTGTCTCTGTCACATTAAAACACAGCTGCTAGGATTTAAACACCTCTACTGTCTCTGTCTCTGTCACATTAAAACACAGCTGCTAGGATTTAAACACCCTCTACTGTCTCTGTCACATTAAAACACAGCTGCTAGGATTTAAACACCCTCTACTGTCTCTGTCTCTGTCACATTAAAACACAGCTGCTAGGATTTAAACACCCTCTACTGTCTCTGTCTCTGGCACATTAAAACACAGCTGCTAGGATTTAAACACCCTCTACTGTCTCTGTCTCTGGCACATTAAAACACAGCTGCTAGGATTTAAACACCTCTACTGTCTCTGTCACATTAAAACACAGCTGCTAGGATTTAAACACCCTCTACTGTCTCTGTCACATTAAAACACAGCTGCTAGGATTTAAACACCTCTACTGTCTCTGTCTCTGTCACATTAAAACACAGCTGCTGGGATTTAAACACCCTCTAATGTCTCTGTCTCTGGCACATTAAAACACAGCTGCTAGGATTTAAACACCCTCTACTGTCTCTGTCTCTGTCACATTAAAACACAGCTGCTGGGATTTAAACACCCTCTACTGGCTCTGTCTCTGGCACATTAAAACACAGCTGCTAGGATTTAAACACCCTCTACTGTCTCTGTCACATTAAAACACAGCTGCTAGGATTTAAACACCCTCTACTGTCTCTGTCACATTAAAACACAGCTGCTGGGATTTAAACACCCTCTACTGGCTCTGTCTCTGGCACATTAAAACACAGCTGCTAGGATTTAAACACCCTCTACTGTCTCTGTCACATTAAAACACAGCTGCTAGGATTTAAACACCCTCTACTGTCTCTGGCACATTAAAACACAGCTGCTAGGATTTAAACACCTCTACTGTCTCTGGCACATTAAAACACAGCTGCTGGGATTTAAACACCCTCTACTGTCTCTGGCACATTAAAACACAGCTGCTAGGATTTAAACACCTCTACTGTCTCTGTCTCTGTCATATTAAAACACAGCTGCTGGGATTTAAACACCCTCTACTGTCTCTGTCTCTGGCACATTAAAACACAGCTGCTAGGATTTAAACACCTCTACTGTCTCTGTCTCTGTCACATTAAAACACAGCTGCTAGGATTTAAACACCTCTACTGTCTCTGTCTCTGTCATATTAAAACACAGCTGCTGGGATTTAAACACCTCTACTGTCTCTGTCTCTGTCACATTAAAACACAGCTGCTAGGATTTAAACACCTCTACTGTCTCTGTCTCTGGCACATTAAAACACAGCTGCTAGGATTTAAACACCCTCTACTGTCTCTGTCTCTGTCACATTAAAACACAGCTGCTAGGATTTAAACACCCTCTACTGTCTCTGTCTCTGTCACATTAAAACACAGCTGCTAGGATTTAAACACCTCTACTGTCTCTGGCATATTAAAACACAGCTGCTAGGATTTAAACACCTCTACTGTCTCTGTCTCTGGCACATTAAAACACAGCTGCTAGGATTTAAACACCCTCTACTGTCTCTGTCACATTAAAACACAGCTGCTAGGATTTAAACACCCTCTACTGTCTCTGTCACATTAAAACACGGCTGCTAGGATTTAAACACCTCTACTGTCTCTGTCACATTAAAACACAGCTGCTAGGATTTAAACACCCTCTACTGTCTCTGGCACATTAAAACACAGCTGCTAGGATTTAAACACCCTCTACTGTCTCTGTCACATTAAAACACAGCTGCTAGGATTTAAACACCTCTACTGTCTCTGTCTCTGTCACATTAAAACACAGCTGCTAGGATTTAAACACCCTCTACTGTCTCTGTCACATTAAAACACAGCTGCTAGGATTTAAACACCCTCTACTGTCTCTGTCTCTGTCACATTAAAACACAGCTGCTAGGATTTAAACACCTCTACTGTCTCTGTCACATTAAAACACAACTGCTAGGATTTAAACACCCTCTACTGTCTCTGTCACATTAAAACACAGCTGCTAGGATTTAAACACCCTCTACTGTCGCTGTCTCTGTCACATTAAAACACAGCTGCTAGGATTTAAACACCCTCTACTGTCTCTGGCACATTAAAACACAGCTGCTAGGATTTAAACACCCTCTACTGTCTCTGTCACATTAAAACACAGCTGCTAGGATTTAAACACCCTCTACTGTCTCTGTCTCTGTCACATTAAAACACAGCTGCTAGGATTTAAACACCCTCTACTGTCTCTGTCTCTGTCACATTAAAACACAGCTGCTAGGATTTAAACACCCTCTACTGTCTCTGTCTCTGGCACATTAAAACACAGCTGCTAGGATTTAAAACCCTCTACTGTCTCTGTCACATTAAAACACAGCTGCTAGGATTTAAACACCTCTACTGTCTCTGTCTCTGGCACATTAAAACACAGCTGCTAGGATTTAAACACCCTCTACTGTCTCTGTCTCTGTCACATTAAAACACAGCTGCTAGGATTTAAACACCCTCTACTGTCTCTGTCACATTAAAACACAGCTGCTAGGATTTAAACACCTCTACTGTCTCTGTCTCTGTCACATTAAAACACAGCTGCTAGGATTTAAACACCTCTACTGTCTCTGTCTCTGTCATATTAAAACACAGCTGCTGGGATTTAAACACCTCTACTGTCTCTGTCTCTGTCACATTAAAACACAGCTGCTAGGATTTAAACACCTCTACTGTCTCTGTCTCTGGCACATTAAAACACAGCTGCTAGGATTTAAACACCCTCTACTGTCTCTGTCTCTGTCACATTAAAACACAGCTGCTAGGAGTTAAACACCCTCTACTGTCTCTGTCTCTGTCACATTAAAACACAGCTGCTAGGATTTAAACACCTCTACTGTCTCTGGCATATTAAAACACAGCTGCTAGGATTTAAACACCTCTACTGTCTCTGTCTCTGGCACATTAAAACACAGCTGCTAGGATTTAAACACCCTCTACTGTCTCTGTCACATTAAAACACAGCTGCTAGGATTTAAACACCCTCTACTGTCTCTGTCACATTAAAACACGGCTGCTAGGATTTAAACACCTCTACTGTCTCTGTCACATTAAAACACAGCTGCTAGGATTTAAACACCCTCTACTGTCTCTGGCACATTAAAACACAGCTGCTAGGATTTAAACACCTCTACTGTCTCTGTCTCTGTCACATTAAAACACAGCTGCTAGGATTTAAACACCCTCTACTGTCTCTGTCACATTAAAACACAGCTGCTAGGATTTAAACACCCTCTACTGTCTCTGTCTCTGTCACATTAAAACACAGCTGCTAGGATTTAAACACCTCTACTGTCTCTGTCACATTAAAACACAACTGCTAGGATTTAAACACCCTCTACTGTCTCTGTCACATTAAAACACAGCTGCTAGGATTTAAACACCCTCTACTGTCGCTGTCTCTGTCACATTAAAACACAGCTGCTAGGATTTAAACACCCTCTACTGTCTCTGGCACATTAAAACACAGCTGCTAGGATTTAAACACCCTCTACTGTCTCTGTCACATTAAAACACAGCTGCTAGGATTTAAACACCCTCTACTGTCTCTGTCTCTGTCACATTAAAACACAGCTGCTAGGATTTAAACACCCTCTACTGTCTCTGTCTCTGTCACATTAAAACACAGCTGCTAGGATTTAAACACCCTCTACTGTCTCTGTCTCTGGCACATTAAAACACAGCTGCTAGGATTTAAAACCCTCTACTGTCTCTGTCACATTAAAACACAGCTGCTAGGATTTAAACACCTCTACTGTCTCTGTCTCTGGCACATTAAAACACAGCTGCTAGGATTTAAACACCCTCTACTGTCTCTGTCTCTGTCACATTAAAACACAGCTGCTAGGATTTAAACACCCTCTACTGTCTCTGTCACATTAAAACACAGCTGCTAGGATTTAAACACCTCTACTGTCTCTGTCTCTGTCACATTAAAACACAGCTGCTAGGATTTAAACACCTCTACTGTCTCTGTCTCTGTCATATTAAAACACAGCTGCTGGGATTTAAACACCTCTACTGTCTCTGTCTCTGTCACATTAAAACACAGCTGCTAGGATTTAAACACCTCTACTGTCTCTGTCTCTGGCACATTAAAACACAGCTGCTAGGATTTAAACACCCTCTACTGTCTCTGTCTCTGTCACATTAAAACACAGCTGCTAGGATTTAAACACCCTCTACTGTCTCTGTCTCTGTCACATTAAAACACAGCTGCTAGGATTTAAACACCTCTACTGTCTCTGGCATATTAAAACACAGCTGCTAGGATTTAAACACCTCTACTGTCTCTGTCTCTGGCACATTAAAACACAGCTGCTAGGATTTAAACACCCTCTACTGTCTCTGTCACATTAAAACACAGCTGCTAGGATTTAAACACCCTCTACTGTCTCTGTCACATTAAAACACGGCTGCTAGGATTTAAACACCTCTACTGTCTCTGTCACATTAAAACACAGCTGCTAGGATTTAAACACCCTCTACTGTCTCTGGCACATTAAAACACAGCTGCTAGGATTTAAACACCCTCTACTGTCTCTGTCACATTAAAACACAGCTGCTAGGATTTAAACACCTCTACTGTCTCTGTCTCTGTCACATTAAAACACAGCTGCTAGGATTTAAACACCCTCTACTGTCTCTGTCACATTAAAACACAGCTGCTAGGATTTAAACACCCTCTACTGTCTCTGTCTCTGTCACATTAAAACACAGCTGCTAGGATTTAAACACCTCTACTGTCTCTGTCACATTAAAACACAACTGCTAGGATTTAAACACCCTCTACTGTCTCTGTCACATTAAAACACAGCTGCTAGGATTTAAACACCCTCTACTGTCGCTGTCTCTGTCACATTAAAACACAGCTGCTAGGATTTAAACACCCTCTACTGTCTCTGGCACATTAAAACACAGCTGCTAGGATTTAAACACCCTCTACTGTCTCTGTCACATTAAAACACAGCTGCTAGGATTTAAACACCCTCTACTGTCTCTGTCTCTGTCACATTAAAACACAGCTGCTAGGATTTAAACACCCTCTACTGTCTCTGTCTCTGTCACATTAAAACACAGCTGCTAGGATTTAAACACCCTCTACTGTCTCTGTCTCTGGCACATTAAAACACAGCTGCTAGGATTTAAAACCCTCTACTGTCTCTGTCACATTAAAACACAGCTGCTAGGATTTAAACACCTCTACTGTCTCTGTCTCTGGCACATTAAAACACAGCTGCTAGGATTTAAACACCCTCTACTGTCTCTGTCTCTGTCACATTAAAACACAGCTGCTAGGATTTAAACACCCTCTACTGTCTCTGGCACATTAAAACACAGCTGCTAGGATTTAAACACCTCTACTGTCTCTGTCTCTGGCACATTAAAACACAGCTGCTAGGATTTAAACACCCTCTACTGTCTCTGTCTCTGTCACATTAAAACACAGCTGCTAGGATTTAAACACCCTCTACTGTCTCTGTCTCTGTCACATTAAAACACAGCTGCTAGGATTTAAACACCCTCTACTGTCTCTGGCACATTAAAACACAGCTGCTAGGATTTAAACACCTCTACTGTCTCTGTCTCTGTCACATTAAAACACAGCTGCTAGGATTTAAACACCCTCTACTGTCTCTGGCACATTAAAACACAGCTGCTAGGATTTAAACACCTCTACTGTCTCTGTCACATTAAAACACAGCTGCTAGGATTTAAACACCCTCTACTGTCTCTGTCTCTGTCACATTAAAACACAGCTGCTAGGATTTAAACACCCTCTACTGTCTCTGTCACATTAAAACACAGCTGCTAGGATTTAAACACCCTCTACTGTCTCTGTCACATTAAAACACAGCTGCTAGGATTTAAACACCTCTACTGTCTCTGTCACATTAAAACACAGCTGCTAGGATTTAAACACCCTCTACTGTCTCTGTCTCTGGCACATTAAAACACAGCTGCTAGGATTTAAACACCCTCTACTGTCTCTGTCTCTGTCACATTAAAACACAGCTGCTAGGATTTAAACACCCTCTACTGTCTCTGTCTCTGTCACATTAAAACACAGCTGCTAGGATTTAAACACCCTCTACTGTCTCTGTCTCTGTCACATTAAAACACAGCTGCTAGGATTTAAACACCTCTACTGTCTCTGTCACATTAAAACACAGCTGCTAGGATTTAAACACCCTCTACTGTCTCTGTCTCTGTCACATTAAAACACAGCTGCTAGGATTTAAATACCCTCTACTGTCTCTGTCACATTAAAACACAGCTGCTAGGATTTAAACACCTCTACTGTCTCTGTCTCTGTCACATTAAAACACAGCTGCTAGGATTTAAACACCCTCTACTGTCTCTGTCTCTGTCACATTAAAACACAGCTGCTAGGATTTAAACACCCTCTACTGTCTCTGTCACATTAAAACACAGCTGCTAGGATTTAAACACCTCTACTGTCTCTGTCACATTAAAACACAGCTGCTAGGATTTAAACACCCTCTACTGTCTCTGTCTCTGTCACATTAAAACACAGCTGCTAGGATTTAAACACCTCTACTGTCTCTGTCTCTGGCACATTAAAACACAGCTGCTAGGATTTAAACACCCTCTACTGTCTCTGTCACATTAAAACACAGCTGCTAGGATTTAAACACCTCTACTGTCTCTGTCTCTGTCACATTAAAACACAGCTGCTAGGATTTAAACACCTCTACTGTCTCTGTCTCTGGCACATTAAAACACAGCTGCTAGGATTTAAACACCCTCTACTGTCTCTGTCTCTGTCACATTAAAACACAGCTGCTAGGATTTAAACACCCTCTACTGTCTCTGTCACATTAAAACACAACTGCTAGGATTTAAACACCCTCTACTGTCTCTGTCACATTAAAACACAGCTGCTAGGATTTAAACACCCTCTACTGTCTCTGTCTCTGTCACATTAAAACACAGCTGCTAGGATTTAAACACCCTCTACTGTCTCTGTCTCTGTCACATTAAAACACAGCTGCTAGGATTTAAACACCTCTACTGTCTCTGTCTCTGTCACATTAAAACACAGCTGCTGGGATTTAAACACCCTCTACTGTCTCTGTCTCTGTCACATTAAAACACAGCTGCTAGGATTTAAACACCCTCTACTGTCTCTGGCACATTAAAACACAGCTGCTAGGATTTAAACACCTCTACTGTCTCTGTCTCTGTCACATTAAAACACAGCTGCTAGGATTTAAACACCCTCTACTGTCTCTGTCTCTGTCACATTAAAACACAGCTGCTAGGATTTAAACACCCTCTACTGTCTCTGTCTCTGTCACATTAAAACACAGCTGCTAGGATTTAAACACCCTCTACTGTCTCTGTCTCTGGCACATTAAAACACAGCTGCTAGGATTTAAACACCCTCTACTGTCTCTGTCTCTGTCACATTAAAACACAGCTGCTAGGATTTAAACACCCTCTACTGTCTCTGTCACATTAAAACACAGCTGCTAGGATTTAAACACCTCTACTGTCTCTGTCTCTGTCACATTAAAACACAGCTGCTGGGATTTAAACACCTTTACTGTCTCTGTCTCTGTCACATTAAAACACAACTGCTAGGATTTAAACACCCTCTACTGTCTCTGTCTCTGTCACATTAAAACACAGCTGCTAGGATTTAAACACCCTCTACTGTCTCTGTCTCTGTCACATTAAAACACAGCTGCTAGGATTTAAATACCCTCTACTGTCTCTGTCACATTAAAACACAGCTGCTAGGATTTAAACACCTCTACTGTCTCTGTCTCTGTCACATTAAAACACAGCTGCTAGGATTTAAACACCCTCTACTGTCTCTGTCACATTAAAACACAGCTGCTAGGATTTAAACACCTCTACTGTCTCTGTCTCTGGCACATTAAAACACAGCTGCTAGGATTTAAACACCTCTACTGTCTCTGTCACATTAAAACACAGCTGCTAGGATTTAAACACCTCTACTGTCTCTGTCACATTAAAACACAGCTGCTAGGATTTAAACACCTCTACTGTCTCTGTCTCTGTCACATTAAAACACAGCTGCTAGGATTTAAACACCCTCTACTGTCTCTGTCTCTGTCACATTAAAACACAGCTGCTGGGATTTAAACACCTCTACTGTCTCTGTCTCTGTCACATTAAAACACAGCTGCTAGGATTTAAACACCCTCTACTGTCTCTGTCTCTGTCACATTAAAACACAGCTGCTAGGATTTAAACACCCTCTACTGTCTCTGTCACATTAAAACACAGCTGCTAGGATTTAAACACCTCTACTGTCTCTGTCACATTAAAACACAGCTGCTAGGATTTAAACACCTCTACTGTCTCTGTCTCTGTCACATTAAAACACAGCTGCTAGGATTTAAACACCCTCTACTGTCTCTGTCTCTGTCACATTAAAACACAGCTGCTAGGATTTAAACACCTCTACTGTCTCTGTCTCTGTCACATTAAAACACAGCTGCTAGGATTTAAATACCCTCTACTGTCTCTGTCACATTAAAACACAGCTGCTAGGATTTAAACACCCTCTACTGTCTCTGTCTCTGGCACATTAAAACACAGCTGCTAGGATTTAAACACCCTCTACTGTCTCTGTCTCTGGCACATTAAAACACAGCTGCTAGGATTTAAACACCTCTACTGTCTCTGTCTCTGGCACATTAAAACACAGCTGCTAGGATTTAAACACCCTCTACTGTCTCTGTCACATTAAAACACAGCTGCTAGGATTTAAACTCCTCTACTGTCTCTGTCTCTGGCACATTAAAACACAGCTGCTAGGATTTAAACACCCTCTACTGTCTCTGTCTCTGTCACATTAAAACACAGCTGCTAGGATTTAAATACCCTCTACTGTCTCTGTCTCTGGCACATTAAAACACAGCTGCTAGGATTTAAACACCCTCTACTGTCTCTGTCTCTGTCACATTAAAACACAGCTGCTAGGATTTAAACACCTCTACTGTCTCTGTCTCTGGCACATTAAAACACAGCTGCTAGGATTTAAACACCCTCTACTGTCTCTGTCACATTAAAACACAGCTGCTAGGATTTAAACACCCTCTACTGTCTCTGTCTCTGGCACATTAAAACACAGCTGCTAGGATTTAAACACCCTCTACTGTCTCTGTCACATTAAAACACAGCTGCTAGGATTTAAACACCTCTACTGTCTCTGGCACATTAAAACACAGCTGCTAGGATTTAAACACCCTCTACTGTCTCTGTCACATTAAAACACAGCTGCTAGGATTTAAACACCCTCTACTGTCTCTGTCTCTGTCACATTAAAACACAGCTGCTAGGATTTAAACACCCTCTACTGTCTCTGTCTCTGTCACATTAAAACACAGCTGCTGGGATTTAAACACCCTCTACTGTCTCTGTCTCTGTCACATTAAAACACAGCTGCTAGGATTTAAACACCCTCTACTGTCTCTGTCACATTAAAACACAGCTGCTAGGATTTAAACACCCTCTACTGTCTCTGTCACATTAAAACACAGCTGCTAGGATTTAAACACCCTCTACTGTCTCTGTCACATTAAAACACAGCTGCTAGGATTTAAACACCTCTACTGTCTCTGTCACATTAAAACACAGCTGCTAGGATTTAAACACCCTCTACTGTCTCTGTCACATTAAAACACAGCTGCTAGGATTTAAACACCCTCTACTGTCGCTGTCTCTGTCACATTAAAACACAGCTGCTAGGATTTAAACACCCTCTACTGTCTCTGTCACATTAAAACACAGCTGCTAGGATTTAAACACCCTCTACTGTCTCTGTCACATTAAAACACAGCTGCTAGGATTTAAACACCCTCTACTGTCTCTGTCACATTAAAACACAGCTGCTAGGATTTAAACACCCTCTACTGTCGCTGTCTCTGTCACATTAAAACACAGCTGCTAGGATTTAAACACCCTCTACTGTCTCTGTCACATTAAAACACAGCTGCTAGGATTTAAACACCCTCTACTGTCTCTGGCACATTAAAACACAGCTGCTAGGATTTAAACACCTCTACTGTCTCTGTCTCTGTCACATTAAAACACAGCTGCTAGGATTTAAACACCCTCTACTGTCTCTGTCTCTGGCACATTAAAACACAGCTGCTAGGATTTAAACACCTCTACTGTCTCTGTCACATTAAAACACAGCTGCTAGGATTTAAACACCTCTACTGTCTCTGTCTCTGGCACATTAAAACACAGCTGCTAGGATTTAAACACCCTCTACTGTCTCTGTCACATTAAAACACAGCTGCTAGGATTTAAACACCCTCTACTGTCTCTGTCTCTGGCACATTAAAACACAGCTGCTAGGATTTAAACACCCTCTACTGTCTCTGTCACATTAAAACACAGCTGCTAGGATTTAAACACCCTCTACTGTCTCTGGCACATTAAAACACAGCTGCTAGGATTTAAACACCCTCTACTGTCTCTGTCACATTAAAACACAGCTGCTAGGATTTAAACACCCTCTACTGTCTCTGTCACATTAAAACACAGCTGCTAGGATTTAAACACCCTCTACTGTCTCTGTCACATTAAAACACAGCTGCTAGGATTTAAACACCCTCTACTGTCTCTGTCTCTGGCACATTAAAACACAGCTGCTAGGATTTAAACACCCTCTACTGTCTCTGTCTCTGTCACATTAAAACACAGCTGCTAGGATTTAAACACCTCTACTGTCTCTGTCTCTGGCACATTAAAACACAGCTGCTAGGATTTAAACACCCTCTACTGTCTCTGTCTCTGGCACATTAAAACACAACTGCTAGGATTTAAACACCCTCTACTGTCTCTGTCTCTGGCACATTAAAACACAGCTGCTAGGATTTAAACACCCTCTACTGTCTCTGTCACATTAAAACACAGCTGCTAGGATTTAAACACCCTCTACTGTCTCTGGCACATTAAAACACAGCTGCTAGGATTTAAACACCCTCTACTGTCTCTGTCTCTGGCACATTAAAACACAGCTGCTAGGATTTAAACACCCTCTACTGTCTCTGTCTCTGGCACATTAAAACACAGCTGCTAGGATTTAAACACCCTCTACTGTCTCTGTCACATTAAAACACAGCTGCTAGGATTTAAACACCTCTTTACATTCTGCCTAAATGAGAATCTCTCTCACCCTCTGTCTGTCTCTCTGTCTTGCTCTCTGTCTCTCTCGCTCTGTCTCTCTCTGTGTCTCTCTCTGTGTCTCTCAATCTGTCTATGTCTATTCTCTCTCTGTATCTCTCTGTCTTTCTCTTTCTTGCTCTCTGTATCTCTCTGTCTTTCTCTCTCTCTTGCTCTCTGTATCTCTCTCGCTCTGTATCTCTGTCTGTCTCTGTCTCTGTCTCTCTGTCTCTCTCTCTCGGTCTATTCTCTCTCTCTTGCTCTCTGTCTATAAAAAAATAAAAAAATAATTCAATGTGCTTTATTGGCATGACGTAACAATGTACATATTGCCAAACGCCTATTTTGGATATTTCTCTCTCTCTCTCTGTCTCTCTCTCTGTCGCTCTCTCTCTCTCTCTCTGTGTCTATTCTCGCTCTGTCTATTCTCTCTCTCTCTCTGTCTCTCTCTGTCTATTCTCTCTCTCTTGCTCTCTGTCTCTCTCTCTCTCTCTCTCTATGAGATGAGGCTTTCAACTCTCCAGCCTGAGCTAAAATTAGCCTCTCCGCTCTTCCAAAAAAATACTTGCCATTGATGCCAGTCCTCTCTTGCTCTCCCTGCCTCTCTCTCCCTGCCTCTCTCTCTCTCTCTCCCTCCCTGCCTCTCTCTCTTTTTCTCTCTCTCTCTCTCTCTCTCTCTCCCTCCCTGCCTCTCTCTCTCTGTCTGTCTACAGACGTTACCATTATCTCCAGTCCTCTCTTGTTTCTAACCAACAAGGAGTTCCATTATTAAGATGAAATAGTCTGTAGTTGTATTAGTACAGGATACACATGGTATACAGAGTCCAACCTAATGCTTACTGGCAGGTTTCTTCTGGTCAATGTAACAACAATAAGAAATAATACAACATAACAATATAAACATAAAGTAGAATAGAATAAATACATTATACAGGAAGACACAATTTATAGAACAATATTTCCACGTGTTTTGGAGAAGGAAGGGATGGGGAACAACGTTTAACCTGAGCAATACATTAACCCATTTCATCCCAATTTTTTCCCAGACATGAAAATATCCAAATCAAGTGTCATTATTAACTTTGAAATAATCAGTCATTATTTTTTGAAAATTTCATGGAAAAGTGGGTGAAAAAAATGTATTTTATGGTCGGTCACAATTGTGACCGGTGGGATAATGTTACGTATACTGAATGAACATATGCAGTCATCAAAATTCTTATATATCCCAGCCCAGTTATTAACACATTTAAAACTCTGTCACTGGAAGTCCCCAGCATTGCCACAGAATGCCCCATCACATTCTAGTGGGACTATTTTACATATCAAAAACCCTTTATACAACACCGATATGAATACTGAGAGCAAAGTCAAAATAACAACAACAATCAACGTATTTCAACATTGTTACTTTTATTGTAACATACATTGTAACATTGTTACTTTAGTGCAACATGTACTGAAACATAAATATTGTAACTTTATTGTAACATTTGAACTTATTCATTGTAACATTGTCATTGTGACATTTTAGTGCAACATTCACTAACAACTGAATAGCAGTGGTGTGATTCATTCACATTGAACATAGAGGTAACATTTAGGATAGAGGTAGCCTGTAGGACATGCATTCAAGTAGAGACCTACACTGAACAAAATACATTTATAGATATAAAAAACCCACTGCACATTGAGTGCTTATATATATATATATATCATAGAGGTAGGCTTCAGAACCAAGTGCAAGATTAGTTTGCGCGTCACTACTTTGAACTGTGATCAGTCAGATCTACTGTCATACAATATGTCTTGAATCAATTGACCTTCTTTTCCAAAAACATTTCAGTCATTTTGATTGTCTTGATCGTCTCCTTTTCTTTTCTTCCTGGAGTCCTTTGTACTGCTTCTCCTCACCCTTTATCGACTTTTCTATTTTTCTTATATTGTCTTTTTCAGCCCTTTTTCATTCTCTCTTATCTCATTTTTCTACTGTCTGTGGTATATCTTGAAGCACTCAATGTGCAGTGGCGCTTTGCATTTCTCACATGCGTATGTAGTGCGTTTGTCACAATGACGACATCTCTGGAACCGGTGCATTGTGTTGGTTGGCCAGTGAGAAGCTTTGTCTTGCCTGATCTTCAACAGGGTTAGGGTTAGTGAGGGGTAGGTCATCACTGATAACGTTGTTCCTGTCATGATCTGTTTGCATAGGTTCAGCATATACATTCAACAACCTGGCTGGCAAATGGCCTTTCATCCATATCTGACCCATCACAATCACTGAGGACAGCATCTTTCTCATTTTGAGGGATAACTGCAATGTTGCATGCCTTGTCTGGGCAGTCACCTAGATCCAACATATCCAGAACTTGACCCAAAGTCAAACTAAAAGAAAGAACAGAGTAGAAAGTTAGGTAGAACAAGAACTATGTATGTGTATACCTGGATGCACTGTGTTATCTCGCCGGTCACTATTGTTTCCGTCAACATGTTTACTCATTCTATGACGACACTGAACAAAGTTGAGTAATTGCAAATGCATATATCAATACTAGACACCTTAAAGATTATGTGTAGCAATTATCTTTGTCCTATCTTTATGTTAACATACTTTACTAACCTTTTGTTTGGGAGCTTTGATGCAGCCATTCTCTTCTCATGGTGGAACCAGGAAGTAAACAGCTCTGGTCATGTGACAATTTACACTAAACATGTGACACTGCACATATTTCATTGAGAACCTTTATTATTTCAATATTTGCTGGAAATCCATTGATTTATCATTCAGTAACATTTTTAGAGCCTTATAACTGAAAACGTTTTTTTTTTGTGACCGATGGGATTAAATAGGTTAAGAGTCTGGTAGCAGCAGTTGTGATGTGTGTTACAGGTGCAGAGAATCAGAGCAGGTGTTCAGTCCCAGCTCCAGTGTTCATCAGTCTGATGGCTTGTAGATAGAAACTGGTCTCTGAGCCTGTTGGTATCAGACCTCATACTCTGATACCATCTGCACGACAGTAAGGGAGGGACCAGCTCTACAGTCTTAGGTTACAGAGAGGCTTTGTCTTAATGTAATGTTTCTTGTGCAAGCATGCTAAAATAAAGCAGCAATACCTTAATATGAATTATAAACTGGGTGGTTCGAGCCCTGAATGCTGATTGGCTGACAGCCATGGTATATCAGACCGTATACCACGTGTACGACAAAGCAATTATTTTTACTGCTCTAATTACATTGGTACCAATTCCATTGGTTTATAATAGCAATAAGGCACCTCGGGGGTTTGTGGTATATGGCCAATATACCACGGCTAAGGGCTGTATCCAGGCACTCCGCGTTTCGTCGGGCCTAAGAACAGCCCTTAGCCGTGGTATATTGGCCATATACCACACCTCCTCGGGCCTTATAGCTTAATTACAGCCAGGATAAAGAAGGACCGTCTCCACTTGAATACACTTTAATGATGCAGTTGTTCTCCTGAAGCCATTAGTGTATAAGAGCTCCCAGCAGGCGGACAGACAGAGCACAGAGCTGGGGCCTCACACCCTGCACACCATGAAACGCCTCCAATAGAGAGGACTGACTCCCTGAAGGTAACAGCCTCTGAGAAGCAGACCTGGGTTCAAATACTATTTGACATCTTTAAAACACTTTGAGGATTTACTCTAGCCTGCCTGGGATGCCATGTGGGCCGGGTTTGCAGATGTGCAGCTATTCTATTGGTTCCATTGCGCCAGACAAGCTTAATCGACCACAGATAAAGCATTTGAAATGCTGTCGAATAGTATTTGAATCTCATGTCTTATGGGAAGACCACCTAGACCCCTATTCCATTCCATTCAGTTTTGCATGATTGGTTTAGCGCAGCTGTAGCTAACTCAGATGTGTGTGTGTGTGTGTGTGTGTGTGTGTGTGTGTGTGTGTGTGTGTGTGTGTGTGTGTAGTGCTGTAGTGTAACTAACTCAGGTGTGTGTGTGTGTGTGTGTGTGTGTGTGTGTGTGTGTGTGTGTGTAGTGCTGTAGTGTAACTAACTCAGGTGTGTGTGTGTGTGTGTGTGTGTGTGTGTGTGTGTGTGTGTGTGTGTGTGTGTGTGTGTGTGTGTGTGTGGTGTGTGTGTGTGTGTGTAGTGCTGTAGTGTAACTAACTCAGGTGTGTGTGTGTGTGTGTGTGTGTGTGTGTGTGTGTGTGTGTGTGTGTGTGTGTGTGTGTGTGTGTGTGTGTGTGTGTGTGTGTGTGTGTGTGTGTGTGTGTGTGTGTGTGTGTGTGTGTGTGTGTGTGTGTGTGTGTGGGTGCTGTAGTGTAACTGACTCAGGCAGGAGTAATGCAGCAGAGATGAACATTTCTTCCTGGTCCAGTCATGCTGCCTCTGTGAGGGAGGGCCAATGGCATGGTTGATGCTACTCTGGATCCTTTCTCCGCCTCCACATAACCTCATCCCTGTCTCTCCATCTGTGGATTATTCAGATGACTGAGGAGCAAAGACCAGGCATAGGGTGATCATTAAGGTAAAATAATATGACATGACTTTAGCAATGTTTCAGTACATTGAAGTTTCTCTCCATTCTACTGCTACTCTGCAATGAATTAGTTCATCATTTCTGTGTGAGCTGGAGCCACTACACAGACTCCTGCACACGCATGAACGCATGAGTACACACACACACACACACACACACACACACACACACACACACACACACACACACACCCGATCCGGCTTTTTTAAAATAATGACTTTGTATTCAGTCAACAACAAAAAATGAAACCAAAATGAAACTCCCGATACTGAGACATAATAACATCTTAATAACTAAACTACTGAGACATAATAACATCTTAATAACTAAACTACTGAGACATAATAACATCTTAATAACTAAACTACTGAGACATAATAACATCTTACTAACTAAACTACTGAGACATAATAACATCTTAATAACTAAACTACTGAGACATAATAACATCTTAATAACTAAACTACTGAGACATAATAACATCTTAATAACTAAACTACTGAGACATAATAACATCTTAATAACTAAACTACTGAGACATAATAACATCTTAATAACTAAACTACTGAGACATAATAACATCTTATTAACTAAACTACTGAGACATAATAACATCTTAATAACTAAACTACTGAGACATAATAACATCTTAATAACTAAACTACTGAGACATAATAACATCTTAATAACTAAACTACTGAGACATAATAACATCTTAATAACTAAACTACTGAGACATAATAACATCTTAATAACTAAACTACTGAGACATAATAACATCTTAATAACTAAACTACTGAGACATAATAACATCTTAATAACTAAACTACTGAGACATAATAACATCTTAATAACTAAACTACTGAGACATAATAACATCTTAATAACTAAACTACTGAGACATAATAACATCTTAATCACTAAACTACTGAGACATAATAACATCTTAATAACTAAACTACTGAGACATAATAACATCTTAATAACTAAACTACTGAGACATAATAACATCTTAATAACTAAACTACTGAGACATAATAACATCTTAATAACTAAACTACTGAGACATAATAACATCTTAATCACTAAACTACTGAGACATAATAACATCTTAATAACTAAACTACTGAGACATAATAACATCTTAATCACTAAACTACTGAGACATAATAACATCTTAATAACTAAACTACTGAGACATAATAACATCTTAATAACTAAACTACTGAGACATAATAACATCTTAATAACGAAACTACTGAGACATAATAACATCTTAATAACTAAACTACTGAGACATAATAACATCTTAATCACTAAACTACTGAGACATAATAACATCTTAATAACTAAACTACTGAGACATAATAACATCTTAATAACTAAACTACTGAGACATAATAACATCTTAATAACTAAACTACTGAGACATAATAACATCTTAATAACTAAACTACTGAGACATAATAACATCTTAATAACTAAACTACTGAGACATAATAACATCTTAATAACTAAACTACTGAGACATAATAACATCTTATTAACTAAACTACTGAGACATAATAACATCTTAATAACTAAACTACTGAGACATAATAACATCTTAATAACTAAACTACTGAGACATAATAACATCTTAATAACTAAACTACTGAGACATAATAACATCTTAATAACTAAACTACTGAGACATAATAACATCTTAATCACTAAACTACTGAGACATAATAACATCTTAATAACTAAACTACTGAGACATAATAACATCTTAATAACTAAACTACTGAGACATAATAACATCTTAATAACTAAACTACTGAGACATAATAACATCTTAATAACTAAACTACTGAGACATAATAACATCTTAATAACTAAACTACTGAGACATAATAACATCTTAATAACTAAACTACTGAGACATAATAACATCTTAATAACTAAACTACTGAGACATAATAACATCTTAATAACTAAACTACTGAGACATAATAACATCTTAATAACTAAACTACTGAGACATAATAACATCTTAATAACTAAACTACTGAGACATAATAACATCTTAATAACTAAACTACTGAGACATAATAACATCTTAATAACTAAACTACTGAGACATAATAACATCTTAATAACTAAACTACTGAGACATAATAACATCTTAATAACTAAACTACTGAGACATAATAACATCTTAATAACTAAACTACTGAGACATAATAACATCTTAATAACTAAACTACTGAGACATAATAACATCTTAATAACTAAACTACTGAGACATAATAACATCTTAATAACTAAACTACTGAGACATAATAACATCTTAATAACTAAACTACTGAGACATAATAACATCTTAATAACTAAACTACTGAGACATAATAACATCTTAATAACTAAACTACTGAGACATAATAACATCTTAATAACTAAACTACTGAGACATAATAACATCTTAATAACTAAACTACTGAGACATAATAACATCTTAATAACTAAACTACTGAGACATAATAACATCTTAATAACTAAACTACTGAGACATAATAACATCTTAATAACTAAACTACTGAGACATAATAACATCTTAATAACTAAACTACTGAGACATAATAACATCTTAATAACTAAACTACTGAGACATAATAACATCTTAATAACTAAACTACTGAGACATAATAACATCTTAATAACTAAACTACTGAGACATAATAACATCTTAATAACTAAACTACTGAGACATAATAACATCTTAATAACTAAACTACTGAGACATAATAACATCTTAATAACTAAACTACTGAGACATAATAACATCTTAATAACTAAACTACTGAGACATAATAACATCTTAATAACTAAACTACTGAGACATAATAACATCTTAATAACTAAACTACTGAGACATAATAACATCTTAATAACTAAACTACTGAGACATAATAACATCTTAATAACTAAACTACTGAGACATAATAACATCTTAATAACTAAACTACTGAGACATAATAACATCTTAATAACTAAACTACTGAGACATAATAACATCTTAATAACTAAACTACTGAGACATAATAACATCTTAATAACTAAACTACTGAGACATAATAACATCTTAATCACTAAACTACTGAGACATAATAACATCTTAATAACTAAACTACTGAGACATAATAACATCTTAATAACTAAACTACTGAGACATAATAACATCTTAATAACTAAACTACTGAGACATAATAACATCTTAATAACTAAACTACTGAGACATAATAACATCTTAATCACTAAACTACTGAGACATAATAACATCTTAATAACTAAACTACTGAGACATAATAACATCTTAATAACTAAACTACTGAGACATAATAACATCTTATTAACTAAACTACTGAGACATAATAACATCTTAATCACTAAACTACTGAGACATAATAACATCTTAATCACTAAACTACTGAGACATAATAACATCTTAATAACTAAACTACTGAGACATAATAACATCTTAATAACTAAACTACTGAGACATAATAACATCTTAATAACTAAACTACTGAGACATAATAACATCTTAATAACTAAACTACTGAGACATAATAACATCTTAATAACTAAACTACTGAGACATAATAACATCTTAATAACTAAACTACTGAGACATAATAACATCTTAATAACTAAACTACTGAGACATAATAACATCTTAATAACTAAACTACTGAGACATAATAACATCTTAATAACTAAACTACTGAGACATAATAACATCTTAATAACTAAACTACTGAGACATAATAACATCTTAATAACTAAACTACTGAGACATAATAACATCTTAATAACTAAACTACTGAGACATAATAACATCTTAATAACTAAACTACTGAGACATAATAACATCTTAATAACTAAACTACTGAGACATAATAACATCTTAATAACTAAACTACTGAGACATAATAACATCTTAATAACTAAACTACTGAGACATAATAACATCTTAATAACTAAACTACTGAGACATAATAACATCTTAATAACTAAACTACTGAGACATAATAACATCTTAATAACTAAACTACTGAGACATAATAACATCTTAATAACTAAACTACTGAGACATAATAACATCTTAATAACTAAACTACTGAGACATAATAACATCTTAATAACTAAACTACTGAGACATAATAACATCTTAATAACTAAACTACTGAGACATAATAACATCTTAATAACTAAACTACTGAGACATAATAACATCTTAATAACTAAACTACTGAGACATAATAACATCTTAATAACTAAACTACTGAGACATAATAACATCTTAATAACTAAACTACTGAGACATAATAACATCTTAATAACTAAACTACTGAGACATAATAACATCTTAATAACTAAACTACTGAGACATAATAACATCTTAATAACTAAACTACTGAGACATAATAACATCTTAATAACTAAACTACTGAGACATAATAACATCTTAATAACTAAACTACTGAGACATAATAACATCTTAATAACTAAACTACTGAGACATAATAACATCTTAATAACTAAACTACTGAGACATAATAACATCTTAATAACTAAACTACTGAGACATAATAACATCTTAATAACTAAACTACTGAGACATAATAACATCTTAATAACTAAACTACTGAGACATAATAACATCTTAATAACTAAACTACTGAGACATAATAACATCTTAATAACTAAACTACTGAGACATAATAACATCTTAATAACTAAACTACTGAGACATAATAACATCTTAATAACTAAACTACTGAGACATAATAACATCTTAATAACTAAACTACTGAGACATAATAACATCTTAATAACTAAACTACTGAGACATAATAACATCTTAATAACTAAACTACTGAGACATAATAACATCTTAATAACTAAACTACTGAGACATAATAACATCTTAATAACTAAACTACTGAGACATAATAACATCTTAATAACTAAACTACTGAGACATAATAACATCTTAATAACTAAACTACTGAGACATAATAACATCTTAATAACTAAACTACTGAGACATAATAACATCTTAATAACTAAACTACTGAGACATAATAACATCTTAATAACTAAACTACTGAGACATAATAACATCTTAATAACTAAACTACTGAGACATAATAACATCTTAATAACTAAACTACTGAGACATAATAACATCTTAATAACTAAACTACTGAGACATAATAACATCTTAATAACTAAACTACTGAGACATAATAACATCTTAATAACTAAACTACTGAGACATAATAACATCTTAATAACTAAACTACTGAGACATAATAACATCTTATTAACTAAACTACTGAGACATAATAACATCTTAATAACTAAACTACTGAGACATAATAACATCTTAATAACTAAACTACTGAGACATAATAACATCTTAATAACTAAACTACTGAGACATAATAACATCTTAATAACTAAACTACTGAGACATAATAACATCTTAATAACTAAACTACTGAGACATAATAACATCTTAATAACTAAACTACTGAGACATAATAACATCTTAATAACTAAACTACTGAGACATAATAACATCTTAATAACTAAACTACTGAGACATAATAACATCTTAATAACTAAACTACTGAGACATAATAACATCTTAATAACTAAACTACTGAGACATAATAACATCTTAATAACTAAACTACTGAGACATAATAACATCTTAATAACTAAACTACTGAGACATAATAACATCTTAATCAACTAAACTACTGAGACATAATAACATCTTAATAACTAAACTACTGAGACATAATAACATCTTAATAACTAAACTACTGAGACATAATAACATCTTAATAACTAAACTACTGAGACATAATAACATCTTAATAACTAAACTACTGAGACATAATAACATCTTAATAACTAAACTACTGAGACATAATAACATCTTATTAACTAAACTACTGAGACATAATAACATCTTAATAACTAAACTACTGAGACATAATAACATCTTAATAACTAAACTACTGAGACATAATAACATCTTAATAACTAAACTACTGAGACATAATAACATCTTAATAACTAAACTACTGAGACATAATAACATCTTAATAACTAAACTACTGAGACATAATAACATCTTAATAACTAAACTACTGAGACATAATAACATCTTAATAACTAAACTACTGAGACATAATAACATCTTAATAACTAAACTACTGAGACATAATAACATCTTAATAACTAAACTACTGAGACATAATAACATCTTAATAACTAAACTACTGAGACATAATAACATCTTAATAACTAAACTACTGAGACATAATAACATCTTAATAACTAAACTACTGAGACATAATAACATCTTAATAACTAAACTACTGAGACATAATAACATCTTAAAAACTAAACTACTGAGACATAATAACATCTTAATAACTAAACTACTGAGACATAATAACATCTTAATAACTAAACTACTGAGACATAATAACATCTTAATAACTAAACTACTGAGACATAATAACATCTTAATAACTAAACTACTGAGACATAATAACATCTTATTAACTAAACTACTGAGACATAATAACATCTTAATCACTAAACTACTGAGACATAATAACATCTTAATCACTAAACTACTGAGACATAATAACATCTTAATAACTAAACTACTGAGACATAATAACATCTTACTCTCTTAACCTTGTCCCTCATTATCTGGAGAGGCCTGTGCAGCAGCTTCAGAAAGGAGTCCACCTCATACTGTTAAACCAGCTTCAGAAAGGAGGCCTCACCTCATACTGTTAAACCAGCTTCAGAAAGGAGTCCACCTCATACTGTTAAACCAGCTTCAGAAAGGAGTCCACCTCATACTGTTAAACCAGCTTCAGAAAGGAGTCCTCACCTCATACTGTTAAACCAGCTTCAGAAAGGAGTCCACCTCATACTGTTAAACCAGCTTCAGAAAGGAGTCCACCTCATACTGTTAAACCAGCTTCAGAAAGGAGTCCACACATCATACTGTTAAACCAGCTTCAGAAAGGAGTCCACCTCATACTGTTAAACCAGCTTCAGAAAGGAGTCCACCTCATACTGTTAAACCAGCTTCAGAAAGGAGTCCACCTCATACTGTTAAACCAGCTTCAGAAAGGAGTCCACCTCATACTGTTAAACCAGCTTCAGAAAGGAGTCTGTCTCATACTGTTAAACCAGTTGCAGAAAGGAGTCCACACATCATACTGTTAAACCAGCTTCAGAAAGGAGTCCACACATCATACTGTTAAACCAGCTTCAGAAAGGAGTCCTCACCTCATACTGTTAAACCAGCTTCAGAAAGGAGTCCTCACCTCATACTGTTAAACCAGCTTCAGAAAAGAGTCCACCTCATACTGTTAAACCAGCTTCAGAAAGGAGTCCTCACCTCATACTGTTAAACCAGCTTCAGAAAGGAGTCCACACATCATACTGTTAAACCAGCTTCAGAAAGGAGTCCTCACATCATACTGTTAAACCAGCTTCAGAAAGGAGTCCACCTCATACTGTTAAACCAGCTTCAGAAAGGAGTCTGTCTCATACTGTTAAACCAGCTTCAGAAAGGAGTCCACACATCATACTGTTAAACCAGCTTCAGAAAGGAGTCCACCTCATACTGTTAAACCAGCTTCAGAAAGGAGTCCACACATCATACTGTTAAACCAGCTTCAGAAAGGAGTCCCACCTCATACTGTTAAACCAGCTTCAGAAAGGAGTCCACCTCATACTGTTAAACCAGCTTCAGAAAGGAGTCCACCTCATACTGTTAAACCAGCTTCAGAAAGGAGTCTGTCTCATACTGTTAAACCAGTTGCAGAAAGGAGTCCACACATCATACTGTTAAACCAGCTTCAGAAAGGAGTCCACACATCATACTGTTAAACCAGCTTCAGAAAGGAGTCCTCACCTCATACTGTTAAACCAGCTTCAGAAAGGAGTCCACCTCATACTGTTAAACCAGCTTCAGAAAGGAGTCCTCACCTCATACTGTTAAACCAGCTTCAGAAAGGAGTCCTCACCTCATACTGTTAAACCAGCTTCAGAAAGGAGTCCACACATCATACTGTTAAACCAGCTTCAGAAAGGAGGTCCAGCAGGGGCACTCATACTGTTAAACCAGCGGGTTCAGAAAAGGAGGTCCACCTCATACTGTTAAACCAGCTTCAGAAAGGAGTCCACACATCATACTGTTAAACCAGCTTCAGAAAGGAGTCCACACATCATACTGTTAAACCAGCTTCAGAAAAGAGTCCACCTCATACTGTTAAACCAGCTTCAGAAAGGAGTCCACACATCATACTGTTAAACCAGCTTCAGAAAAGAGTCCACCTCATACTGTTAAACCAGCTTCAGAAAGGAGTCCACACATCATACTGTTAAACCAGCTTCAGAAAGGAGTCCACACATCATACTGTTAAACCAGCTTCAGAAAAGAGTCCACCTCATACTGTTAAACCAGCTTCAGAAAGGAGTCCACACATCATACTGTTAAACCAGCTTCAGAAAGGAGTCCACACATCATACTGTTAAACCAGCTTCAGAAAAGAGTCCACCTCATACTGTTAAACCAGCTTCAGAAAGGAGTCCACACATCATACTGTTAAACCAGCTTGAGAAAGGAGTCCACCTCATACTGTTAAACCAGCTTCAGAAAGGAGTCCACCTCATACTGTTAAACCAGCTTCAGAAAGGAGTCCACCTCATACTGTTAAACCAGCTTCAGAAAGGAGTCCACACATCATACTGTTAAACCAGCTTCAGAAAGGAGTCCACATCATACTGTTAAACCAGCTTCAGAAAAGAGTCCACCTCATACTGTTAAACCAGCTTCAGAAAGGAGTCCACATCATACTGTTAAACCAGGTGGAAATAGTTTTTTGTGTTCACTAGCTCTGGTCTGTGGGGATGGAAACACACACACACACACACACACACACACACACACACACACACACACACACACACACACACACACACACACACACACACACACACACACACACACAGTAATCATATGAAGTGTATAACTTCTCGTTGTAGAATCCCTCCTCATTTAAATGTAAAACCAGCTAAAGGGATTACGTTTCACATTCTCCTCTGATGAAGCAGTTACCGCTGCACTGAATTACCAAGTAGGAACCTTTTCATATGAAACCTGCTCTGTTCTGAACGTTCACAGGCTTTATAGAACGAGACACATAGGTGACTACATGTTGTCCCACGTTCATGTATTCAAGGGTAAATAAATACTTGTGAGTATCTAAGTGTGTGTACAGTAAGCTCTATACTAAATCATGTCAGATACCTCCCCAGTATATGAATCCCCCTATATGAACAGCAACACCCCTCGTCCTTAGGATCTGAGATGGCACTACACACAGTGCTGACATTAGAGTACAAAATATATCATCTGCAGTCCTCTTCAATTATTTGTGTGTCCGTGTGTGTGTGTGTCTGTGTGTGTGTGTGTGTGTGTGTGTGTGTGTGTGTGTGTGTGTGTGTGTGTGTGTGTGTGTGTGTGCGCGCGTGTGTGTGCGTGTGTGCGTGTGTGTGTGTGTGTGTGTGTGTCCAGTGTGTGTGTATAGTGTGTGTGTGTGTGTGTGTGTGTGTGTGTGTGTGTGTGTGTGTGTGTGTGTGTGTGTGTGTGTGTGTGTGTGTGTGTGTGTGTGTGTGAGAGAGAATGTAGCACTCGCTGGACATCCTCTGTGGTTTATAGGTACTTCATTAGGCTTGATGCCTGAGGGCTTCTCAGCAAGACACACCATCCCAGCTGTTGCCTCCTTCCATACACTACACTAGATGTCTGTGTGTGTCTCTGTGTGTGTGTGCGTGTATGTGCGTGTGTGTGTGTGTGTGTGTGCGTGCGTGTGTGTGTGTGCGTGTATGTGCGTGTGTGTGTGTGTGTGCGTGTGTGTGTGTGCGTGCGTGCGTATGTATGTATGTATGTATGTATGTATGTGTGTGTGTGTGTGTGTGTATGCATACTCCCATGTCTGTGTTCCAAAAGTGCACATTAGCAAGACATTTTGACCTGTAAAAGTTGTATTTTGATCTACGTGGACGGCTCTACACTATCTAACACCAACAGTGGGTAGATTCAAGGATTCAAGTTGTGTTTCTACTACTGCTCCTTGTCCTACTCCTTCAGTCCTCATAGGTGACTGATCCTAAACACTCACACAAGTGGAACAGGAGGATTCTAACCACTACAACAAAATGGCTGACAAACTCAGTCAAGTCAAGAGCAGCTAAAGTGTTTGAAATAAATCTAAAGATACTATTTGATCCCAGGTCTGGATTCTAACCACAACGACAGAAACAACACTAGGTCCTGGTTCTTCTCTAGCTGTCTGACTACTGTCATCAGGAGATCTTTCTATTTAATTTTTATTTGACCTTTATTTAATTAGGCATGTCAGTTAAGAACAAATTCTTCTTTTCAATGACGGCCTAGGAACAGTGCCTTGTTTAGGGGCAGAACAACAGATTTTTACCTTGTCATCTAGGCAGGGGCGGAAATCCCGGGGGGGACGGGGGGGACACGACCCCCCCATCCTGGGAAAAATATTATTTGTCCCCCCCAATATATCACTGAAACATAACTATGTAATTTAAATAATTTAAATAATACGCAATGAAAGCAATTGTGCTGATTATAGACACTTAATAGCGCGTTTTTAAGTTTCAAAAGATTGCGACCCCCCCGCCCTTTGCCTCACAATGGTTTGATCCACTGCCAGTTCCTTAGCTTGCTACGTAACTGCCGTGAGGTTCATCCAGTCAATCGCGCACACACACTAGCTGAATATGCAGAGCTAGCGCGCAAATATTAACTATTAAGCTAGCTAGTACCTATTCCATTTATGTGGCGTCGTCAAAGATGGAATCAGCATGCAGATGATGTAAGTTAGTGCTTCAAAGTCCCTGTGATAAGGTTAGCGATAAACTGAAGTCCAAACTGAACAGAACTACACTCTCATCTACCATTGTCTTAAATATATTTAATGGTCTCGTTGCAAAAGCTAAATTGTCGCAAGGGAACTTTTATTTATTTATTTTATTTCACCTTTATTTAACCCGGGTAGCAAAGATTATAGCAAACACCACTGAAGCTGAATTGGTGCTCGCTAGCTTTGCAAATTCAGCTATTGTTGGAAGCCAGCCAATATGAAACAAACTATTAAAATTACAAAAGGTTGCAGCATATGTTGTGTAAATGGTGAACTCATACAGCTGTCAACTCTTGTCATTTTAATCCGTTTCACATTTGCTAGCTACCTTTTAGATCGAAGCCCATATAGAATGATTGAAGATGATAGAAGCCCATCTCCTACTGTAAATAACCTACACACTGTGTGTGTAGCCAGCCAGCCAGGTAGAAAAATGGCAGAAAAATAAAAGACGGACATCAGAGTATTTTTCAATACACCAAAACGCATAGTAAGAACCCTAGTAGCCTAATATCTCAAAGACTAGTTGATAAAATGTTCATAAGAAAGAAATTAAATTCTAATGGAAATGTTTCACAATGATGTCATTAGGCAGAGCAGGCAACAGATGGCACACAGACAGCAGAGTTGGGGACAGATATGCAGGGACAGACTGGCAGAGACAGGGAGTCTCAGGTAAGTTTGTTGAGTCTTTGTTTGGCAACATTATGAAAGGTTCTAAAAATTTTTGACTTGTAAAATAGGAACATAATTGGAAAATGCCATGGATACGCCCACTCTCAACTTAAACTGGTGACTGAACTAAGATTTGTTAAAGGCAATGGTATTGCTGTTGTGATTAGTTTTGTAGTTTTGGGTACCGGTAGTTAGGAGTACGGCAAACACCTTATTTCTTTGGTTCCTCAATATACATTTACCATATTACAATGTAGGCTATGTGTTACAGCACTACTTTTGGTGTCCCCCTCAGGAATTGCTCTTGAGAAAATTTCATGTAATTGTCCCCTCCAAAGTGGATATCAGATTTTCGCCCCTGCATCTAGGGGTTTCAATCAAGTAGCCTTTAATCCAAAGCTCTAACCACTAGGCTACCTGCCGAGATCCCTGACTTCACCTAATAACTTGGGGAGGCAGGTAGCCTAGTGGTTAGAGTTTTAGGCCAGTAACCAAAAGGTTGCTGGATCGAATCCCAGAGCTGACAAAGTACAAATCTGTCGTTCTGCTCCTGAACAAGGCAGTTAACCCACTGTTCCTAGGCTGTCATTGTAAATAAGAATTTGATCTTAACGGACTTGCCTTGTTTTATCAGACAGTGGAAGAACAGCCACTAGATCTTAGCTCTGAGAGTACAGTCATCAGGAGATCCCTGACTTTACCTAATAACTAGTATCTATCAGACAGTGGAAACACAGCCACTAGATCTTAGCTCTGAGAGTACAGTCATCAGGAGATCCCTGACTTTACCTAATAACTAGTATCTATCAGACAGTGGAAGCACAGCCACTTAGCTCTGAGAGTACAGTCATCAGGAGATCCCTGACTTTACCTAATAACTAGTATCTATCAGACAGTGGAAACACAGCCACTAGATCTTAGCTCTGAGAGTACAGTCATCAGGAGATCCCTGACCTTACCTAATAACTAGTATCTATCAGACAGTGGAAGCACAGCCACTTAGCTCTGAGAGTACAGTCATCAGGAGATCCCTGACTTTACCTAATAACTAGTATCTATCAGACAGTGGAAGAACAGCCACTAGATCTTAGCTCTGATAGTACAGTCATCAGGAGATCCCTGACTTTACCTAATAACTAGTATCTATCAGACAGTGGAAGCACAGCCACGTGACGCGGAGGCTGCATCCTCATCAATCCCACTGTTTCCAGACACTAAAACACCTGGAACTGGATGTCTTCCCTTTGTTAAAAGAGGAGGTTGTGTTTCAAATGGCACCCTATTCACTAAATAGTGCACTACTTTTGACCAGGGCCCTGTGGCGCACTAGTAGTGCACTATTTAGGGAGTAGGGAGCCATTTGATACACAAACAGTGGATCTGGCTGTCTATCATGGCGGTGTGATGAAACGGAGGCTGGCGCACGCAGCCACTCAGTGTGGAGTGAGCATCTGAGCTCCGTGCACCGGGGAGCGAGGAGAGACACGGGGAGAGACAGCGGCAGTCAGGATGGATGCCGTGTACAATATGTTCAAAGACACGCCGCAGGCCAGCTGTCACCAAGCGGCAGGCTCTCTGTTCCGGTAGCTAGCGTGAGGTGTTTCCAGCATCTTGCCAGCATGGCGTGTCCAACAAATGAAAACCGCTGTGCCTTATGAGCTGTGTAGCCAACCAGGGAATCAGTCACTGAACTATTGTTCTGAGAAAAGACAGAGACAGGCAAATCATTTGTCCACCACTTTGGGCTCGTCACAATTCCACCCGGACATATTTCCTGGTCACAACATTGGTATTTCCTGGTCACAACATTGGTATTTCCTGGACACAACATTGGTATTTCCTGGTCACAACATCGGTATTTCCTGATCACAACATCGGTATTTCCTGGTCACAACATTGGTATTTCCTGGTCACAACATTGGTATTTCCTGGTCACATCATTGGTATTTCCTGGTCACAACATTGGTATTTCTTATTTCCATTATTAGGCCTTTGTCTAATAATGGCTGTACTGAGAACAGGTTGAGAAGAGAAGCTGTGGTGACATGTGTCCAATCTCTACAATAATGGCTGTACTGAGAACAGGTTGAGAAGAGAAGCTGTGGTGACATGTGTCCAATCTCTATAATAATGGGTGTACTGAGAACAGGTTGAGAAGAGAAGCTGTGGTGACATGTGTCCAATCTCTATAATAATGGCTGTACTGAGAACAGGTTGAGAAGAGAAGCTGTGCTGACATGTGTCCAATCTCTATAATAATGGCTGTACTGAGAACAGGTTGAGAAGAGAAGCTGTGCTGACATGTGTCCAATCTCTATAATAATGGCTGTACTGAGAACAGGTTGAGAAGAGAAGCTGTGATGTGTGATGACATGTGTCCAATCTCTATAATAATGGCTGTAATGAAAACAGTTTGGGAAAACAAGCTGTGACGACGTGTCTCTAATCTCTATAACAATGGCTGCACTGAGAACAGTCTGAGAGAAGAAGCTGCTGTAATGACGTGTCTCTAGGCTTTATAATAATGGCTGTACTGAGAGCAGTTTAAAATGAGAAGCTGTGATGACGTGTCTCCAATCTATATAACAATGGCTGAACTGAGAACAGTTTCAAATGAGAAGCTGTGATGACGTGTCTCCAGTCTATATAACAATGGCTGAACTGAGAACAGTTTAAAATGAGAAGCTGTGATGACGTGTCTCCAGTCTATATAACAATGGCTGAACTGAGAACAGTTTAAAATAAGAAGCTGTGATGACGTGTCTCCAGTCTATATAACAATGGCTGTACTGAGAGCAGTTTAAAATGAGAAGCTGTGATGACGTGTCTCCAATCTATATAACAATGGCTGAACTGAGAACAGTTTAAAATGAGAAGCTGTGATGACGTGTCTCCAGTCTTTATAATAATGTCTGTACTGAGAACAGTGGTTAGAGGGGATGCTATGATGACCTGTGAGACTAGATGGGTAACACTGTGTCGGGACTCTCTGTGGACAGAGCCAACAGGCCACAACAGGACTGTAGTCGGTGTACTAGAGGGCTCCTACTGAGAAAACACAGAGGGAGCGTTTGTTAGAGGCTCCTACTGAGAAAACACAGATGAAGGAAGCCACAAGGAGAGAACAGAAACAGAAACCAAACAGAATCCTGTGATGAGGCGGCCATTAAACGCACCTGGCCAGATTGAAGACATCATCGATGAGTCCCGCCCTGTTGCCAACAGAGATTATCTATGGACAGAAAAGGGGAAAGGTGGAACGTTTTTTTATAAATTTCTCTGCTTTTACGTTTTTATTCAAACCTTTAATGGTCCAGATGATGAAGAGGAAGAGGAGGAAGAGGAAGAAGGGAAATATGACGAAGAGGAAGAGCATCCTACCTCAGGGTTGGTCATCAGCTGTCCAATGAGGAGCCTCCAGTTGTGGAGGTCATAGTTCACCCGGAAGTACCCAGTCTGGTTGATGTTGCCTAGCAACCACATGTCCTCGTCCATCCGGCCCACTTTGTGTGTCTCTGTAAACAAATAAACATGGCGGACATGTTTAAAGGTTTACTCTATATATACAGTGCTATATATACAGAGATGATGGACAAGTTTAAAGGTTTACTCTATATATTACCAGACGTTGTGGACATGTTTAAAGGTTTACTCTATATATTAACATACATGTTTAAAGGTTTACTCTATATATTACCAGACGTTGTGGACATGTTTAAAGGTTTACTCTATATATACAGAGATGATGGACATGTTTAAAGGTTTACTCTATATATTACCAGACGTTGTGGACATGTTTAAAGGTTTACTCTATATATTAACATACAAGTTTAAAGGTTTACTCTATATATTACCAGACGTTGTGGACATGTTTAAAGGTTTACTCTATATATACAGAGATGATGGACAAGTTTAAAGGTTTACTCTATATATTACCAGACGTTGTGGACATGTTTAAAGGTTTACTGTATATAGTAACATACATGTTTAAAGGTTTACTCTATATATTACCAGACGTTGTGGACATGTTTAAAGGTTTACTCTATATATACAGAGATGATGGACATGTTTAAAGGTTTAATCTATATATTAACGGACGTTGTGGACATGTTTAAAGGTTTACTGTATATAGTAACATACAGTGAGGGAAAAAAGTATTTGATCCCCTGCTGATTTTGTATGTTTGCCCACGGACAAAGAAATGATCAGTCTATAATTTTAATGGTAGGTTTATTTGAACAGTGAGAGACAGAATAACAACAAAAAAATCCAGAAAAACGCATGTCAAAAATGTTATAAATTGATTTGCATTTTAATGAGGGAAATAAGTATTTGACCCCTCTGCAAAACATGACTTAGTACTTGGTGGCAAAACCCTTGTTGGCAATCACAGAGGTCAGACATTTCATGTAGTTGGCCACCAGGTTTGCACACATCTCAGGAGGGATTTTGTCCCACTCCTCTTTGCAGATCTTCTCCAAGTCATTAAGGTTTCGAGGCTGACGTTTGGCAACTCGAACCTTCAGCTCCCTCCACAGATTTTCTATGGGATTAAGGTCTGGAGACTGGCTAGGCCACTCCAGGACCTTAATGGGCTTCTTCTTGAGCCACTCCTTTGTTGCCTTGGCCATGTGTTTTGGGTCATTGTCATGCTGGACTACCCATCCACGACCCATTTTCAATGCCCTGGCTGAGGGAAGGAGGTTCTCACCTAAGATTTGACGCTACATGGCCCCGTCCATCGTCCCTTTGATGCGGTGAAGTTGTCCTGTCCCCTTAGCAGAAAAACACCCCCAAAGCATTTCCACCTCCAAGATTGACAGTGGGGATGGTGTTCTTGTGGTCATAGGCAGCATTCCTCCTCCTCCAAACACGGCGAGTTGAGTTGATGCCAAATAGTTCAATTTTGGTCTCATCTGACCACAACACTTTCACCCAGTTGTCCTCTGAATCATTCAGATGTTCATTGGCAAACTTCAGACGGGCATGTATATGTGCTTTCTTGAGCAGGGGGACCTTGCGAGCGCTGCAGGATTTCAGTCCTTCACGGCGTAGTGTGTTACCAATTGTTTTCTTGGTGACTATGGTCCCAGCTGCCTTGAGATCATTGACAAGATCCTCCCATGTAGTTCTGGGCTGATTCCTCACAGTTCTCATGATCATTGCAACTCCACGAGGTGAGATCTTGTATGGAGCCCCAGGCCGAGGGAGATTGACAGTTCTTTTGTGTTTTTTCCATTTGCGAATAATCGCACCAACTGTTGTCACCTTCTCACCAAGCTGCTTGGCGATGGTTTTGTAGCCCATTCCAGCCTTGTGTAGCTCTACAATCTTGTCCCTGACATCCTTGGAGAGCTCTTTGGTCTTGGCCATGGTGGAGAGTATGGAATCTGATTGATTGATTGCTTCTGTGGACAGGTGTCTTTTATACAGGTAACAAACAGAGATTAGGAGCACTCCTTTTTAGAGTGTGCTCCTAATCTCAGCTCGTTACCTGTATAAAAGACACCTGGGAGCCAGAAATCTTTCTGATTGAGAGGGGGTCAAATACTTATTTCCCTCATTAAAATGCAAATCAATTTATAACATTTTTGACATGCGTTTTTCTGGATTTTTTTGTTGTTATTCTGTCTCTCACTGTTCAAATAAACCTACCATTAAAATTATAGACTGATCATTTCTTTGTCAGTTGG
Organism: Salmo salar; assembly: GCF_965601325.2. Taxonomy (NCBI): domain Eukaryota; kingdom Metazoa; phylum Chordata; class Actinopteri; order Salmoniformes; family Salmonidae; genus Salmo; species Salmo salar. The sequence continues at coordinate 81,166,843 of NC_138307.1, read as the reverse complement.
CAAATGTACAAAATCAGCAGGGGATCAAATACTTTTCCCCCCTCACTGTACATGTTTAAAGGTATACTTAGGGTTGCAAAGGGTTGGAAACTTTCCGGTAAATTTCCAGAATTTTCCCAGAAATTTTCCATAGGAAGTTAATCCCTGGAATTAGGGGAATTTTGCTTAAATTCATTAAAAAACGTTAGCTTATAACAGGGAGCCTTTTTTGTGGGTTACACATAAGGCAATTCTAGGTCTTGTGGCATATTTTGGTTAAACTATCCCCAATTCAATGGAATTGCAACCCTCTGCATGCACAGTGCATTCTTCCATCACATGTACAGCTGATTCACAAGATCTTGCACACTAATGAGATGCTATTGAGCCCACACTACTACACTGTCTGTGCCAAGGACTACATGATTTCTGGTAAGTATTGATTACAATACTGGGTGGGGTGAATATATTTTATATGACATACATGATTTTATGTTAACTAGTAAATGGTGGCCTACAGCAAAGTGTGTTTAAATCATTTCTAACTTGTTAACAATTTCTGCTATTTCTGCAATTTTCTACCATGTGGGTTTTAGTTTGCTTGAGCCTGCTAACTGAGGAGTGTTAATTCACCTGTGTCCATACATGTTTAATTTTAAAACATGTATCTTATAAAGGAGTTGTTTAATCTGACTGCTGAACTATTTATCTGTACATGGAATTGTATTTGTTGTTTTTTTACTCATTATTTTCTCATCTTTACAGAAAAATGCAACGGGCACTATCTGATGTGTGGAGACATTTCACTGCAGCTAATGTAGAAGGAAAAGCTGTGTACACTTGCAAAAACGGTGCCAAATAATATGTGAAGAATGCAACAAAGATGCAGAATCATCTGGCCAAGTGCATAAAGTTCCCTCAGCAACCTCTGACAAAACTCCCTCTACTTCTATTCGAGGTGAAAATGATAAATCAGACACCTTATCGAAGTTATTTAAATATTTATATATATGTTATTTATATGTGTTATTTAAATATTTATATATATGTTATTTATATATTTATATATATATATGTTATTTATATATGTTATTTAAATATTTATATATATGTTATTTATATATGTTATTTAAATATTTATATATATGTTATTTATATATGTTATTTAAATATTTATATATATGTTATTTATATATGTTATTTAAATATTTATATGTTATCTATATATTTATATATATGTTTTTTATATATTTATATATATGTTATTTATATATATGTTATTTTCTTATTCTTGTTCTAGTCCCTCAGTTACACATGAGGACAACAGTATAAATGTTGGTCTCAGCTGAACATCCTAATGGGTTTCTGAGGGTTAAGTGAGATGAAGAGGAAACACTTCTAACTAGGGTGGACCATACTGAAACCCTCCTGTAAATAAACAGAGCGCAGGGAGCTGGCTGTAGGCTGACTGTAGGGTGGACCATACTGAAACCCTCTTGTAAATAAACAGAGCGCAGGGAGCTGGCTGTAGGCTGACTGTAGGGTGGACCATACTGAAACCCTGTTGTAAATAAACAGAGAGCATGGAGCTGGCTGTAGGCTGACTGTAGGGTGGACCATACTGAAACCCTCTTGTAAATAAACAGAGCGCAGGGAGCTGGCTGTAGGCTGACTGTAGGGTGGACCATACTGAAACCCTGTTGTAAATAAACAGAGAGCATGGAGCTGGCTGTAGGCTGACTGTAGGGTGGACCATACTGAAACCCTGTTGTAAATAAACAGAGAGCATGGAGCTGGCTGTAGGCTGACTGTAGGGTGGAACATACTGAAACCCTGTTGTAAATAAACAGAGAGCAGGGAGCTGGCTGTAGGCTGACTGTAGGGTGGACCATACTGAAACCCTCCTGTAAATAAACAGAGCGCAGGGAGCTGGCTGTAGGCTGACTGTAGGGTGGACCATACTGAAACCCTCCTGTAAATAAATAGAGAGCATGGAGCTGGCTGTAGGCTGACTGTAGGGTGGACCATACTGAAACCCTCTTGTAAATAAACAGAGCGCAGCGAGCTGGCTGTAGGCTGACTGTAGGGTGGACCATACTGAAACCCTGTTGTAAATAAACAGAGAGCATGGAGCTGGCTGTAGGCTGACTGTAGGGTGGACCATACTGAAACCCTGTTGTAAATAAACAGAGAGCAGGGAGCTGGCTGTAGGCTGACTGTAGGGTGGACCATACTGAAACCCTGTTGTAAATAAACAGAGAGCAGGGAGCTGGCTGTAGGCTGACTGTAGAGTGGACCATACTGAAACCCTGTTGTAAATAAACAGAGAGCATGGAGCTGGCTGTAGGCTGACTGTAGGGTGGACCATACTGAAACCCTCCTGTAAATAAACAGAGAGCAGGGAGCTGGCTGTAGGCTGACTGTAGAGTGGATGGGCATGGAGCATATTAATGGACGATTTATCCCTGGTGTGAACACACACACACACACACACACACACACACACACACACACACACACACACACACACACACACACACACACTTACACCATTCCCCTAAAGATTCCCACTGAACACAGTCTGTCCCTCTGGTCCCATGTGTGCAGACGTGCCAGAGCTGCCAAGCTCTCGGTGAAGCGAGGCTCAATAACAAAATGGGATAGCTAATGGACCCACTGAGGGATTCAGACTTCTAGGATAGTGTGTGTGTGTGTGTGTGTGTGTGTGTGTGTGTGTGTGTGTGTGTGTGTGTGTGTGTGTGTGTGTGTGTGTGTGTGTGTGTGTGTGTGTGTGTGTGTGGAGAGAGAGAGAGAGAGCTGATAAGCCTGGCTTCAGATTTCTGGCTGCTGGGTGAGAGTGGAGGCTAATTTCCAGTCATTGCTGGCGTGCCGTGAAACAAGACATTGAGTAGCAAACCAGCAAACCACTATCGTCAACCCTATAGTTCAGACTACATTAATGCAACGATATATTGGTCTCACACAGCCTACGTGGCTAACTTGTGGTGTTTTGTTCCGGATTCAGTCTTGGAATAGCCTGCTGCGATGAGCACAGCAGGGTTCATAGCAACAGGAACCATTCTAAGAGGGGTTAGGGGAGAATGGGGAAGATAAATGGTGTCGCGCAAGGGGGAAGATCTTCATCAACAAATGTCACTGGAAGTTCCACTCCTAAATTGAATCCCGAGAGGACTGGGCTGGGCAGTGGTGGGAACACTGCTCCGCTCCCTGGCTGTATCCCAAAAGGCACCCTATAGGGGGCGACAGGTAGCCTAGGGATTTGAGCGTTGGGCCAATAACCCAAAGGTTGCTGGGTTGAATCCCTGAGCAGACAAAGGTAAAAATATGTTGTTCTGTCCTTGAACAAGGCAGTTAACCCACTGTTCCTAGGCCGTCATTGTAAATAATAATTTATTCTTATTAACTGACTTGCCTAGTTAAATAAAGAATTACATTTAAATAGGGCTTCGGTCAAAAGTAGTCACAATATAGGGAATAGGGTGCGATTTGGGACACAGTCACAGACAGGAACAGCCAGCCACCGAAATAGATACATTTACATTTTAGTCATTTAGCAGACGCTCTTATCCAGAGCGACTTACAGTAGTGAATGCATACATTTCATTTAAAAAAAATCCGTACTGGTCCCCCGTGGGAATCGAACCCACAACCCTGGCGTTGCAAACACCATGCTCTACCAACTAAGCCACACGGGACCGTAGATACACCTGTGCTACGGAGCGTAGCCAGAGTGGCTTGTAATTAAAGACAATGACAGGGGACTTGTGGCTCTCGGTGACACAGTAATTCACTGGCACCTAATTCAACCAGTGACTGTAGCCTCTAAATCTGCAGGCTGAACATGCCGTCACGCGCTCCTCTGTTTAATCATGCGGGGCCCTTGGTTCACGATGCACGCATGCACAAGGACAGAGACGTAAACACACATTAGGACAAATTCAGAGAGGAGACATGGAAGACTGATTACTTTGCAATGGATGTGCAGCAGGAACACTACTGTAATATAGCTGGTGTATGTTGGATATGCAGCAGGAACACTACTGTAAAACAGCTGGTGTATGTTGAATATGCAGCAGGAACACTACTGTAATATAGCTGGTGTATGTTGGAAATGTAGCAGGAACACTACTGTAAAACAGCTGGTGTATATTGGAAATGTAGCAGGAACACTACTGTAAAATAGCTGGTGTATATTGGAAATGTAGCAGGAACACTACTGTAAAATGGCTGGTGTATATTGGAAATGTAGCAGGAACACTACTGTAAAATAGCTGGTGTATATTGGAAATGTAGCACGAACACTACTGTAAAACAGCTGGTGTATATTGGAAATGTAGCAGGAACACTACTGTAAAATAGCTGGTGTTTATTGGAAATGTAGCAGGAACACTACTGTAAAATAGCTGGTGTATATTGGAAATGTAGCAGGAACACTACTGTAAAATAGCTGGTGTATATTGGAAATGTAGCACGAACACTACTGTAAAACAGCTGGTGTATATTGGAAATGTAGCAGGAACACTACTGTAAAATAGCTGGTGTTTATTGTAAATGTAGCAGGAACACTACTGTAAAATAGCTGGTGTATATTGGAAATGTAGCAAGAACACTACTGTAAAACAGCTGGTGTATATTGGAAATGTAGCAGGAACACTACTGTAAAACAGCTGGTGTATGTTAATAATGCAGCAGGATGATGGAGAAGATAGTATTACTTGACCTGTGTCCTCTTTCCCTTCAAGACACTGACAGTGGATGGTGATACCTCTAGTGGTTACTATGGTTGTGGTGATACCTCTAGTGGTTACCATGGTTGTGGTGATACCTCTAGTGGTTACTATGGTTGTGGTGATACCTCTAGTGGTTACTATGGTTGTGGTGATACCTCCAGTGGTTACTATGGTTGTGGTGATACCTCTAGTGGTTACCATGGTTGTGGGGATACCTCTAGTGGTTACCATGGTTGTGGTGATACCTCTAGTGGTTACTATGGTTGTGGTGATACCTCTAGTGGTTACCATGGTTGTGGTGATACCTCTAGTGGTTACTATGGTTGTGGTGATACCTCTAGTGGTTACCATGGTTGTGGTGATACCTCTAGTGGTTACCATGGTTGTGGTGATACCTCTAGTGGTTACTATGGTTGTGGTGATACCTCTAGTGGTTACCATGGTTGTGGTGATACCTCTAGTGGTTACTATGGTTGTGGTGATACCTCTAGTGGTTACCATGGTTGTGGTGATACCTCTAGTGGTTACTATGGTTGTGGTGATACCTCTAGTGGTTACCATGGTTGTGGGGATACCTCTAGTGGTTACCATGGTTGTGGTGATACCTCTAGTGGTTACTATGGTTGTGGTGATACCTCTAGTGGTTACCATGGTTGTGGGGATACCTCTAGTGGTTACTATGGTTGTGGTGATACCTCTAGTGGTTACTATGGTTGTGGTGATACCTCTAGTGGTTACTATGGTTGTGGTGATACCTCTAGTGGTTACTATGGTTGTGGTGATACCTCTAGTGGTTACTATGGTTGTGGTGATACCTCTAGTGGTTGCCATGGTTGTGGTGATACCTCTAGTGGTTACTATGGTTGTGCTGATACCTCTAGTGGTTGCCATGGTTGTGGTGATACCTCTAGTGGTTGCCATGGTTGTGGTGCTACCTCTAGTGGTTGCCATGGTTGTGGTGATACCTCCACTGGTTACTATGGTTGTGGTGATACCTCTAGTGGTTACTATGGTTGTGGTGATACCTCTAGTGGTTACTATGGTTGTGGGGATACCTCTAGTGGTTACCATGGTTGTGGTGATACCTCTAGTGGTTACCATGGTTGTGGTGATACCTCTAGTGGTTACTGTGGTTGTGGTGATACCTCTAGTGGTTACTATGGTTGTGGTGATACCTCTAGTGGTTGCCATGGTTGTGGTGATATCTCTAGTGGTTGCCATGGTTGTGGTGATACCTCTAGTGGTTACTATGGTTGTGGTGATACCTCTAGTGGTTACTATGGTTGTGGTGATACCTCTAGTGGTTACTATGGTTGTGGTGATACCTCTAGTGGTTGCCATGGTTGTGGTGATACCTCTAGTGGTTACCATGGTTGTGGGGATACCTCTAGTGGTTACTATGGTTGTGGTGATACCTCTAGTGGTTACTATGGTTGTGGTGATACCTCTAGTGGTTACTATGGTTGTGGTGATACCTCTAGTGGTTACTATGGTTGTGGTGATACCTCTAGTGGTTACCATGGTTGTGGTGATACCTCTAGTGGTTACTATGGTTGTGGTGATACCTCTAGTGGTTACTATGGTTGTGGTGATACCTCTAGTGGTTACTATGGTTGTGGTGATACCTCTAGTGGTTACTATGGTTGTGGTGATACCTCTAGTGGTTGCCATGGTTGTGGTGATACCTCTAGTGGTTGCCATGGTTGTGGTGATACCTCTAGTGGTTACTATGGTTGTGGTGATACCTCTTGTGGTTACTATGGTTGTGGTGATAACTCTAGTGGTAACCATGGTTGTGGTGATACCTCTAGTGGTTACTATGGTTGTGGTGATAACTCTAGTGGTAACCATGGTTGTGGTGATACCTCTAGTGGTTACTATGGTTGTGGTGATACCTCTAGTGGTTACTATGGTTGTGGTGATACCTCCAGTGGTTACTATGGTTGTGGTGATACCTCTAGTGGTTACCATGGTTGTGGTGATACCTCTAGTGGTTACTATGGTTGTGGTGATACCTCTAGTGGTTACTATGGTTGTGGTGATAACTCTAGTGGTAACCATGGTTGTGGTGATACCTCTAGTGGTTACTATGGTTGTGGTGATACCTCTAGTGGTTACTATGGTTGTGGTGATACCTCTAGTGGTTACTATGGTTGTGGTGATACCTCTAGTGGTTGCCATGGTTGTGGTGATACCTCTAGTGGTTACCATGGTTGTGGGGATACCTCTAGTGGTTACTATGGTTGTGGTGATACCTCTAGTGGTTACCATGGTTGTGGTGATACCTCTAGTGGTTGCCATGGTTGTGGTGATACCTCTAGTGGTTACCATGGTTGTGGTGATACCTCTAGTGGTTACCATGGTTGTGCTGATACCTCTAGTGGTTGCCATGGTTGTGGTGATACCTCTAGTGGTTGCCATGGTTGTGGTGCTACCTCTAGTGGTTGCCATGGTTGTGGTGATACCTCCACTGGTTACTATGGTTGTGGTGATACCTCTAGTGGTTGCCATGGTTGTGGTGATACCTCTAGTGGTTACTATGGTTGTGGTGATACCTCTAGTGGTTACTATGGTTGTGGTGATACCTCTAGTGGTTGCCATGGTTGTGGTGATACCTCTAGTGGTTGCCATGGTTGTGGTGATACCTCTAGTGGTTACTATGGTTGTGGTGATACCTCTAGTGGTTACCATGGTTGTGGTGATACCTCTAGTGGTTACTATGGTTGTGGTGATACCTCTAGTGGTTACTATGGTTGTGGTGATACCTCTAGTGGTTACTATGGTTGTGGTGATACCTCTAATGGTTACCATGGTTGTGGTGATACCTCTAGTGGTTACTATGGTTGTGGTGATACCTCTGTGGTTACTATGGTTGTGGTGATACCTCTAGTGGTTACTATGGTTGTGGTGATACCTCTAATGGTTACTATGGTTGTGGTGATACCTCTAGTGGTTACTATGGTTGTGGTGATACCTCTAGTGGTTACTATGGTTGTGGTGATACCTCTAGTGGTTACTATGGTTGTGGTGATACCTCTAATGGTTACCATGGTTGTGGTGATACCTCTAGTGGTTGCCATGGTTGTGGTGATACCTCTAGTGGTTACCATGGTTGTGGTGATACCTCTAATGGTTACTATGGTTGTGGTGATACCCCTAGTGGTTACTATGGTTGTGGTGATACCTCTAATGGTTACCATGGTTGTGGTGATACCTCTAGTGGTTACTATGGTTGTGGTGATACCTCTAGTGGTTACTATGGTTGTGGTTTGGATGAGAGCAGATGTGAAGTGAGGCAGTTAGAAGGTACCTGTTTTATTGGAGATCCAGAGGATGACTTCTGATGATTTGTAAGTTGAATTCCCCACTGCTAAAGTTAGAGGAATCTGCCACTGTAGACTAGAGGGGTATAGATGGGAGGGGATAGAGAGAGAGAAAGAGAGAGAGAGAGAGAGAGAGAGAGAGAGAGAGAGAGAGAGGTGAGGGGGAGGAGAAATGGAGAGAGAGAGAGAGAGAGAGAGAGAGAGTAAAATACCACAGTGTGACATCACAGCAGCAAGATATGTGATCGGTTGTCACAAGAAAAGGGCAACCAGTGAAGAACAAACTCCATTGTAAATACAACCAATATTTATGTTTATTAATTTCCTTTTAGTACTTTAACTATTTGCACATAATTACAACACTATATACTATATACTATATGAACTTCAGACCCATGACAGGTTACATTAGGGGTTCAGACCCATGGCAGGTTACATTAGGGGTTCAGACCCATGGTAGGTTACATTAGGGGTTCAGACCCATGGTAGGTTACATTAGGGGTTCAGACCCATGGTAGGTTACATTAGGGGTTCAGACCCATGGTAGGTTGCATTAGGGGTTCAGACCCATGGTAGGTTACATTAGGGGTTCAGACCCATGGTAGGTTACATTAGGGGTTCAGACCCATGGTAGGTTACATTAGGGGTTCAGACCCATGGCAGGTTACATTAGGGGTTCAGACCCATGGTAGGTTACATTAGGGGTTCAGACCCATGGTAGGTTACATTAGGGGTTCAGACCCATGGTAGGTTACATTAGGGGTTCAGACCCATGGTAGGTTACATTAGGGGTTCAGACCCATGACAGGTAACATTAGGGGTTCAGACCCATGGTAGGTTACATTAGGGGTTCAGACCCATGGTAGGTTACATTAGGGGTTCAGACCCATGGCAGGTTACATTAGGGGTTCAGACCCATGGTAGGTTACATTAGGGGTTCAGACCCATGGTAGGTTACATTAGGGGTTCAGACCCATGACAGGTTACATTAGGGGTTCAGACCCATGGTAGGTTACATTAGGGGTTCAGACCCATGACAGGTAACATTAGGGGTTCAGACCCATGACAGGTTACATTAGGGGTTCAGGCCCATGACAGGTAACATTAGGGGTTCAGACCCATGACAGGTTACATTAGGGGTTCAGACCCATGACAGGTTACATTAGGGGTTCAGACCCATGGTAGGTTACATTAGGGGTTCAGACCCATGACAGGTTACATTAGGGGTTCAGGCCCATGGTAGGTGACATTAGGGGTTCAGACCCATGGCAGGTTACATTAGGGGTTCAGACCCAATGGTAGGTTACATTAGGATTTCAGGATCTGACTGAACACCACTGACCCCCCCCCCCCCCCCCCCATGGCAGGTTACATTAGGGGTTCAGACCCATGGCAGGTTACATTAGGGGTTCAGACCCATGACAGGTTACATTAGGGGTTCAGACCCATGGTAGGTTACATTAGGGGTTCAGACCCATGACAGGTTACATTAGGGGTTCAGACCCATGGTAGGTTAAATTAGGGGTTCAGACCCATGGCAGGTTATATTAGGGGTTCAGACCCAATGGTAGGTTACATTAGGATTTCAGGATCTGACTGAACACCACTGACCCCCCCCACCCCCCCCATGGCAGGTTACATTAGGGGTTCAGACCCATGGCAGGTTACATTAGGGGTTCAGACCCATGACAGGTTACATTAGGGGTTCAGACCCATGGTAGGTTACATTAGGGGTACAGACCCATGACAGGTTACATTAGGGGTTCAGGCCCATGACAGGTAACATTAGGGGTTCAGACCCATGACAGGTTACATTAGGGGTTCAGACCCATGGTAGGTTACATTAGGGGTTCAGACCCATGACAGGTAACATTAGGGGTTCAGACCCATGGTAGGTTACATTAGGGGTTCAGACCCATGGTAGGTTACATTAGGGGTTCAGACCCATGGTAGGTTACATTAGGGGTTCAGACCCATGGTAGGTTACATTAGGGGTTCAGGCCCATGGTAGGTTACATTAGGGGTTCAGACCCATGACAGGTTACATTAGGGGTTCAGACCCATGGTAGGTTACATTAGGGGTTCAGACCCATGACAGGTTACATTAGGGGTTCAGGCCCATGGTAGGTTACATTAGGGGTTCAGACCCATGACAGGTAACATTAGGGGTTCAGACCCATGGTAGGGTGCATTAGGGGTTCAGGCCCATGGTAGGTTACATTAGGATTTCAGGATCTGACTGAACACCACTGCCCCCCCCGGCCGTCCCCCCCCCCCCCCCCCCCCCCCCCCTAGACAGATGAAACTATCACACATCACACACGAACACACACGCACTCACACGCACACACACAATGCTGGCTGACAGCTGTTTCACCGCCCTGCTCCTCCATGACGCCTGCTGGTCTAAATTAATGTCTGTCAAAATCAAAATGGCCGCTGCACACCTGGGTGTACTGACTGGCTCTTCTGTTAGCTGCCATCTCTGATTACCTCCATCAACATGACGTCCATGTCAGGGTGGAGGGGACGTGATTCGGAGCACCAGAGCAGTGGGACCAACCACTGAGCAATTAACTCCTAAATCTTTCTCACACACACAGACAGACAGACAGAGCGGGAGGACTGAGCAAATTAACTATTTTTGTTATCTAAGAGAATGAGGGAGGGGAACCTGGTGTGCCTCTGTCTGAAGTATGCATTGTTCAGCTCCTAACAACCATAATTAAGTTGATTTGATTACTTAATTACGTTGATTATCCGGTTTGATGAAACCAGATGCCTGTGGGGTCAGTGCATTCTGAATATCACAGGGATCATGATCAAGAGAGCGGAATTATCTCTGAATGCAGCCTGGTCTCATAGATGAGATGTAACATAGTAAATGTAAATATGCTCCACTCAGATTAGTATGATATGTTACGTTTGGTATGGTTACATAAGACTTACTTAACCCATTTAGCTAACATTTCCGCTAACCCTAACTTTAACACTTTAACCTAGCTCCTAACCTTAACCTTAACTAATCTTAGCCACATTTAGCTTTTGCCACCTAGCTAATGTTAACACAACAAATTGGCATTCGTAACATAACATACATTTGCAAATTCGTACCATAATGTACATTTAGCAAATTTGTAACATATCATACGAAATGCAATTTGTAACATATCATATACGAAATGGATGATGTACATCCTCAAATTAATACATACCATACGAAACGTAACATATCACACAAAATGGAATGTTGGATTTACGTACCGAATAATACGAAATGCTCTGAGATCAGGTTGGTGAATGAGACCGTCTGTCACGTCACAGAATGAGTACTGTAGACCTAATACCAACATGTAGTTAATCTATCATCAAACCTAGACCTAATACCAACATGTAGTTAATCTATCATCAAACCTAGACCTAATACCAACATGTAGTTAATCTATTATCAAACCTAGACCTAATACCAACATGTAGTTAATCTATTATCAAACCTAGACCTAATACCAACATGTAGTTAATCTATTATCAAACCTAGACCTAATACCAACATGTAGTTAATCTATTATCAAACCTAGACCTAATACCAACATGTAGTTAATCTATTATCAAACCTAGACCTAATACCAACATGTAGTTAATCTATCATCAAACCTAGACCTAATACCAACATCTAGTTAATCTATCATCAAACCTAGACCTAATACCAACATGTAGTTAATCTATTATCAAACCTAGACCTAATACCAACATGTAGTTAATCTATTATCAAACCTAGACCTAATACCAACATGTAGTTAATCTATTATCAAACCTAGACCTAATACCAACATGTAGTTAATCTATCATCAAACCTAATACCAACATGTAGTTAATCTATTATCAAACCTAGACCTAATACCAACATGTAGTTAATCTATTATCAAACCTAGACCTAATACCAACATGTAGTTAATCTATTATCAAACCTAGACCTAATACCAACATGTAGTTAATCTATTATCAAACCTAGACCTAATACCAACATGTAGTTAATCTATCATCAAACCTAGACCTAATACCAACATGTAGTTAATCTATCATCAAACCTAGACCTAATACCAACATGTAGTTAATCTATCATCAAACCTAGACCTAATACCAACATGTAGTTAATCTATCATCAAACCTAATACCAACATGTAGTTAATCTATTATCAAACCTAGACCTAATACCAACATGTAGTTAATCTATCATCAAACCTAGACCTAATACCAACATGTAGTTAATCTATCATCAAACCTAGACCTAATACCAACATGTAATTAATCTATTATCAAACCTAGACTTAATACCAACATGTAGTTAATCTATAATCAAACCTAGACCTAATACCAACATGTAGTTAATCTCTTATCAATCCTAGACCTAATTCCAACATGTAGTTAATCTATAATCAAACCTAGACCTAATACCAACATGTAGTTAATCTATTATCAAACCTAGACCTAATACCAACATGTAGTTAATCTATCATCAAACCTAGACCTAATACCAACATGTAGTTAATCTATCATCAAACCTAGACCTAATACCAACATGTAGTTAATCTATTATCAAACCTAGACCTAATACCAACATGTAGTTAATCTATCATCAAACCTAGACCTAATACCAACATGTAGTTAATCTCTTATCAAACCTAGACCTAATTCCAACATGTAGTTAATCTATAATCAAACCTAGACCTAATACCAACATGTAGTTAATCTATTATCAAACCTAGACCTAATACCAACATGTAGTTAATCTATCATCAAACCTAGACCTAATACCAACATGTAGTTAATCTATCATCAAACCTAATACCAACATGTAGTTAATCTATTATCAAACCTAGACCTAATACCAACATGTAGTTAATCTATCATCAAACCTAGACCTAATACCAACATGTAGTTAATCTATCATCAAACCTAGACCTAATACCAACATGTAATTAATCTATTATCAAACCTAGACTTAATACCAACATGTAGTTAATCTATAATCAAACCTAGACCTAATACCAACATGTAGTTAATCTATTATCAAACCTAGACCTAATACCAACATGTAGTTAATCTATCATCAAACCTAGACCTAATACCAACATGTAGTTAATCTATCATCAAACCTAGACCTAATACCAACATGTAGTTAATCTATTATCAAACCTAGACCTAATACCAACATGTAGTTAATCTATCATCAAACCTAGACCTAATACCAACATGTAGTTAATCTATTATCAAACCTAGACCTAATTCCAACATGTAGTTAATCTATAATCAAACCTAGACCTAATACCAACATGTAGTTAATCTATTATCAAACCTAGACCTAATACCAACATGTAGTTAATCTATCATCAAACCTAGACCTAATACCAACATGTAGTTAATCTATCATCAAACCTAATACCAACATGTAGTTAATCCATTATCAAACCTAGACCTAATACCAACATGTAGTTAATCTATTATCAAACCTAGACCTAATACCAACATGTAGTTAATCTATCATCAAACCTAGACCTAATACCAACATGTAGTTAATCTATCATCAAACCTAGACCTAATACCAACATGTAGTTAATCTATAATCAAACCTAGACCTAATACCAACATTTAGTTAATCTATTATCAAACCTAGACCTAATACCAACACATGTAGTTAATCTATCATCAAACCTAGACCTAATACCAACATGTAGTTAATCTATAATCAAACCTAGACCTAATACCAACATTTAGTTAATCCTATTATCAAACCTAGACCTAATACCAACATGTAGTTAATCTATCATCAAACCTAGACCTAATACCAACATGTAGTTAATCTATCATCAAACCTAATACCAACATGTAGTTAATCTATTATCAAACCTAGACCTAATACCAACATGTAGTTAATCAATTATCAAACCTAGACCTAATACCAACATGTGCAGTAGTTAATATATTATCAAACCTAGACCTAATACCAACATGTTGTTAATCTATTATCAAACCTAGACCTAATACCAACATGTAGTTAATCTATTATCAAACCTAGACCTAATACCAACATGTAGTTAATCTATTATCAAACCTAGACCTAATACCAACATGTAGAGAAGCAACAATCCTGCATTTCATCCATAGTGAGGATGTTATCATTAGAATGAAGGGCAACCATATTATCCAGTCACAGAGCTGGTGGTGATGACATAGAAATATTGTAAAAAAGAAAAAAAAAAAAAAGAAAAAAAATTAAATATGGGTGAATAATTGGGGGGAAACAGTAAATAAAATTACATAACAGTGTTTATGGCGAGGATAGAGAGAAAGTGTTGTGCAAGGCAAACACTTGCACATTTATCTGGGGCAAAGCCTGCTTTTCTCTTGAAGTAACACATTTCCATTACACAGCTGCGTTAGAGGAAGGACTAAGTACTGTGCTCCAGGCCTGTTCATTCCCTCTGATTACTGTATGATTAACCAGGAGGTACAATCCTCTGATTACTGTATGATTAACCAGGAGGAACATTCCTCTGATTACTGTATGATTAACGAGGAGGAACAATCCTCTGATTACTGTATGATTAACCAGGAGGTACAATCCTCTGATTACTGTATGATTAACCAGGAGGAACAATCCTCTGATTACTGTATGATTAACCAGGAGGTACAATCCTCTGATTACTGTATGATTAACCAGCAGGAACAATCCTCTGATTACTGTATGATTAACCAGGAGGAACAATCCTCTGATTACTGTATGATTAACCAGGAGGAACAATCCTCTGATTACTGTATGATTCCCTAACCAGGAGGAACAATCCTCTGATTACTGTATGATTCCCTAACCAGGAGGAACAATCCTCTGATTACTGTATGATTAACCAGGAGGAACAATCCTCTGATTACTGTATGAGTAACCAGGAGGAACAATCCTCTGATTACTGTATGATTCCCTAACCAGGAGGAACAATCCTCTGATTACTGTATGATTAACCAGGAGGAACAATCCTCTGAGTACTGTATGATTAACCAGGAGGAACAATCCTCTGATTACTGTATGATTAACCAGGAGGAACAATCCTCTGATTACTGTATGATTAACCAGGAGGAGCAATCCTCTGATTACTGTATGATTAACCAGGAGGAACAATCCTCTGATTACTGTATGATTAACCAGGAGGAACAATCCTCTGATTACTGTATGATTAACCAGGAGGAACATTCCTCTGATTACTGTATGATTAACCAGCAGGTACAATCCTCTGATTACTGTATGAGTAACCAGGAGGAACAATCCTCTGATTACTGTATGATTAACCAGGAGGAACAATACTCTGATTACTGTGTAATTAACCAGGAGGAACAATCCTCTGATTACTGTATGATTAAGCAGGAGGAACAATCCTCTGATTACTGTATGATTAACCAGGAGGAACAATCCTCTGATTACTGTATGATTCCCTAACCAGGAGGAGCAATCCTCTGATTACTGTATGATTAACCAGGAGGAACAATCCTCTGATTACTGTATGAGTAACCAGGAGGAACAATCCTCTGATTACTGTATGATTCCCTAACCAGGAGGAACAATCCTCTGATTACTGTATGATTAACCAGGAGGAACAATCCTCAAGCAGCTAGCTGAATCCCATAACAGAAAAACATGTGTTCCCAGTGGTGAGTTAAGCTGAGAGGTTTTAGTGCATGCTGAACAGGAACAGCAGTGTGGCAGAGAGAAGAGGAGTCAAGCTTTAGTTAACTGTTGAAGCTGTGACACAAATGACTTTGTAATTGTGGCTCTTTGACAAGATCCAGTTGGAGACTCAGCCTGTACTAAACTACCTCGTTTGACCAAACTGCTATGTAGTTAACTGTGAACCTATTTTGTCTGGTCCGGTCTGGACTGTCCCTCTAGTCTGGTCTGGTCTGTCCCTCTTGCCTCATGAAATACAGTCTGCTGCTTCATTAAATCAATTCAGAATTCTCTTCAGGAAGTGCCTTTGACCGTCTCCCCCTCCTCCCCCTCCTCCCCTCTTAATTCACCCTCGCCTTATCTTACTTTTCAGAACCCCGTTTTTATACTCTCTCTCTCTCTCTCTCTCTCTCTCTCTCTCTCTCTCTCTCTCTCTCTCTCTCTCTCTCTCTCTCTCTCTCTCTCTCTCTCTCTCTCTCTCTCTCTCTCTCTCTCTCTCTCTCTCTAATTGGCGCTGGAGGGATGGCTGCTGTTTTACAGGCTCTGAACCAACTCTTCTGGACACCAGAACAGTGATTACTCACCTCAAACTGTTTCTTTTTTACATGTACCTGAATACAACAGGTGTAGTAGACCTCACAGTGAAATGCTGAATACAACAGGTGTAGTAGACCTCACAGTGAAATGCTGAATACAACAGGTGTAGTAGACCTTACAGTGAAATGCTGAATACAACAGGTGTAGACCTTACAGTGAAATGCTGAATACAACAGGTGTAGTAGACCTTACAGTGAAATGCTGAATACAACAGGTGTAGTAGACCTTACAGTGAAATGCTGAATACAACAGGTGTAGTAGACCTTACAGTGAAATGCTGAATACAACAGGTGTAGTAGACCTCACAGTGAAATGCTGAATACAACAGGTGTAGACCTTACAGTGAAATGCTGAATACAACAGGTGTAGTAGACCTTACAGTGAAATGCTGAATACAACAGGTGTAGTAGACCTTACAGTGAAATGCTGAATACAACAGGTGTAGTAGACCTTACAGTGAAATGCTGAATACAACAGGTGTAGTAGACCTCACAGTGAAATGCTGAATACAACAGGTGTAGACCTTACAGTGAAATGCTGAATACAACAGGTGTAGTAGACCTTACAGTGAAATGCTGAATACAACAGGTGTAGTAGACCTTACAGTGAAATGCTGAATACAACAGGTGTAGTAGACCTTACAGTGAAATGCTGAATACAACAGGTGTAGTAGACCTTACAGTGAAATGCTGAATACAACAGGTGTAGTAGACCTTACAGTGAAATGCTGAATACAACAGGTGTAGTAGACCTTACAGTGAAATGCTGAATACAACAGGTGTAGTAGACCTTACAGTGAAATGCTGAATACAACAGGTGTAGTAGACCTTACAGTGAAATGCTGAATACAACAGGTGTAGTAGACCTTACAGTGAAATGCTGAATACAACAGGTGTAGTAGACCTCACAGTGAAATGCTGAATACAACAGGTGTAGTAGACCTTACAGTGAAATGCTGAATACAGCAGGTGTAGTAGAACTTACAGTGAAATGCTGAATACAACAGGTGTAGTAGACCTTACAGTGAAATGCTGAATACAACAGGTGTAGTAGACCTCACAGTGAAATGCTGAATACAACAGGTGTAGTAGACCTTACAGTGAAATGCTGAATACAACAGGTGTAGTAGACCTTACAGTGAAATGCTGAATACAACAGGTGTAGTAGACCTTACAGTGAAATGCTGAATACAACAGGTGTAGTAGACCTTACAGTGAAATGCTGAATACTCTATCTATCTATCTATCTATCTATCTATCTATCTATCTATCTATCTATCTATCTATCTATCTATCTATCTATCTATCTATCTATCTATCTATCTATCTATCTATCTATCTATCTATCTATCTATCTATCTATCTATCTATCTATCTATCTATCTATCTATCTATCTATATATATATTTATATATATATATATATATATATTATATATATATTTGAAGTTGGAAGTTTACATACACTTAGGTTGGAGTCATTAAAACTCATTTTTCAACCACTCCACAAATTTCTTGTTAACAAACTATAGTTTTGGCAAGTCGGTTAGGACATCTACTTTGTGCATGACAAAGTAATTTTTCCAACAATTGTTTACAGACAGATCATTTCACTTATAATTCACTGTATCACAATTCCAGTGGGTCAGAAGTTTACATACACTAAATTGACTGTGCCTTTAATTAAACAGCTTGGAAAATTCTAGAAAATGATATCATGGCTTTAGAAGCTTCTGATAGGCTAATTTACATAATTTGAGTCAATTGGAGGTGTACCTGTGGATGTATTTCAAGGCCTACCTTCAAACTCAGTGCCTCTTTGCTTGACATCATGGGAAAATCTAAAGAAATCAGCCAAGAACTCAGAAAAAAGATTGTAGACCTCCACAAGTCTGGTTCTTCCTTGGGAGAAATTTCCAAACGCCTGAAGGTACCACATTCATCTGTACAAACAATAGTACGCAAGTATAAACACCATGGGACCACGCAGCCGTCATACCGCTCAGGAAGGAGACGCATTCTGTCTCCTAGAGATGTACGTACTTTGGTGTGAAAAGTGCAAATCAATCCCAGAACAACAGCAAAGGACCTTGTGAAGATGCTGCAGGAAACAGGTACAAAAGTATCTATATCCACAGTAAAACGAGTCCTATATCGACATAACCTGAAAGGCCACTCAGCAAGGAAGAAGCCACTGCTCCAAAACCGCCATAAAAAAGCCAGACTACTGTTTGCAACTGCACATGGGGATAAAGATCGTACTTTTTGGAGAAATGTCCTCTGGTCTGATGAAACAAATATAGAATTGTTTGGCCATAATGACCATCGTAATGTTTGGAGGAAAAAGGGGGATGCTTGCAAGCCGAAGAACACCATCCCAACCATGAAGCACGTGGGTGGCAGCATCATGTTGTGGGGGTGCTTTGCTGCAGGAGGGCCTGGTGCACATCACAAAATAGATGGCATCATGAGCGAGGAAAATTATGTGGATATTTTGAAGCAACATCTCAAGACATCAGTCAGGAAGTTAAAGCTTGGTCGCAAATGGGTCTTCCAAATGGACAATGACCCCAAGCATAATTCCAAAGTTGTGGCAAAATGGCTTAAATACAACAAAGTCAAGGTATTGGAGTGGCCATGACAAAGCCCTGACCTCAATCCAATAGAAAACTTGTGGGCAGAACTGAAAAAGCATGTGCGAGGCCTACAAACCTGACTCAATTACACCAGCTCTGTCAGGAGGAATGGGCCAAAATTCACCCAACTTATTGTGGGAAGCTTGTGGAAGGCTACCCAAAACGTTTGACCCAAGTTAAACAATTTAAAGGCAATGCTACCAAATACAAATTGAGTGTATGTAAACTTCTGATCCACTGGGAATGTGATGAAAGAAATAAAAAGCTGAAATTGTCACGGTTGTCGTATGGATTGGACCAAAACGCAGCGGGAATATGTATACTCATCTTCTTTTTATTTTGAAGAAGGAGAAACAACTAAATACGTAAAAAGAACAAAACGACACAGTCCTGTCAGGTGCAACAAACACTAAACAAGGAACAACTACCCACAAAATCCCATAGAAAAAACAAATAACCCCTTTACTGGTCAGGACGTGACAGAATTAAATCATTCTCTCTACTATTATTCTGACATTTCACATTCTTAAAATAAAGGTGTGATCCTAACTGACCTAAGACAGGGAATATTTACTAGGATTAAATGTCAGGAATTCTGAAAAACTGAGTTTAAATGTTTTTGGCTAAGGTGTATGTAAACTTCCGACTTCAACTGTATATATATATATATATTTCTCTGTCTCACTATCGCCACCCCTCTCAATCTCTCTATCTCTCTCTCTCCTCAGGATCGATGTTCCATCACTATGAGTGGCTGCATCATGTCTCTATCATCACCCCCTAGGTGGGTCCATCGATCTGGCCGGGCGGCCGGAGTCGGTTGAGAGCGCCACTTCACTGGAGGGTCCGACTGGGCCAGATCAGGCTGGTCGAGCGTCCCAAATGGAACTCTATTCCCTTTAAAGTGCACTACTTTTGAGCCCTTCAGAGCCCTATGGGGATTAAGTCGCCATTTGGAACGCATCCTGAGGCATGCTGGGGCAGGGCGAGGTGGGCAGCCTGGCTCTTTTTGGGTCAGGGGTGCAATATGAAGGGTAATGAGGTGTGAGGTTGCTGGAGGGACCAGGGATGACAAGCTCCAGGGGAGGTCCACCACAATCTCTCTCTATCTCTCTCTCGATGTCGCTCTCTCTCTTCCTCTCTCTCTCCCCCTCTCTTTTTCTTTCTCCCTCTCTCTGAGAAGGCTTTATTTCCTTATAGCTTCAGAGACACACTTGAGGCTGAAGCTTGATATAGTCTTTAATCAAACAGTCTGTGTCCAAGTAGCAGCGTAACAGGTCCTCAGAGGTGCAATAACATTTATTGCTAAAATATATTTTCTTTCCTCAAAACACAATAACAAAGGAAACCATACAGCAACACCTGCATGGATACCATAATCCTTTATGTTCAGATTATAAAAGTGTATCGATGGAGTCTATCACACGGGCAGGTAGTTGCACTAGTTCAACTAATATATTCAGAGGATTTTGTTGTTATATTACTTCCCTTTGCGGTTTTCACTTGATGTCCAGTTTTATACAGAATACTTCACCACTACCTTGAGTTATAACAGAATACTTCACCACTACCTTGAGTTATAACATAATACTTCACCACTACCTTGAGTTATAACAGAATACTTCAATACTACCTTGAGTTATAACAGAATACTTAAATACTACCTTGAGTTATAACAGAATACTGCAATACTACCTTGAGTTATAACAGAATACTGCAATACTACCTTGAGTTATAACAGAATACTTCAATACAACCTTCAGTTATAACAGAATACTTCAATACAACCTTGAGTTATAATGGAATACTTCAATACTGTGTGTAACCTTTATTTAACTAGGCAAGTCAGTTAAGAACAAATTCTTATTTACAATGACGGCCAGTGGGTTAACTGCCTTGATCTGGGGCAGAATGACAGATTTTTACCTTGTCAGCTCGGGGATTCGATCCAGCAACCTTTCGGTTACTGGCCCAACTCTCAAACCACTAGGCTATCTGCTGCCCCAATACTACCTTGAGTTAAAACAGAATACTTCAATACTACCTTGAGTTATAGCAGAATACTACTTCCCTGTGGCTCAGTTGGTAGAGCATGGTGTTTGCAATGCCAGCATGGTGTGTGCAATGCCAGGGTTGTGGGTTTGATTCCCACGGGGAGCCAGTACAAAAAATATATATACAAAAAAAATGTATGAAATGTATGCATTCACTACTCTAAGTCGCTCTGGATAAGAGCGTCTGCTAAATGACTAAAATGTAAATGTACTACCTTGAGTTATAACAGAATACTTCACTACTACCTTGAGTTATAGCAGAATACTTCACTACTACCTTGAGTTATAACAGAATACTTCACTACTACCTTGAGTTATAGCAGAATACTTCACTACTACCTTGAGTTATAGCGGAATACTTCAATACTACCTTGAGTTATAGCAGAATACTTCACTACTACCTTGAGTTATAAATTCCCCAGCCTACTCGTAGTCGTAGTGATTATTGAGCTGTGAATTCCATCTCATGCTGAACGTTGATTTCATCTTTCAGGTCCTCTGACTGTACTCGCATCTAACCTGAGGCTGTACCCAAATGGCTCCACCTTCCCTATACGAAAGTATCGTTGCGATTCATTTCTAAGAGCTCAAGTCAATTCTTCATCCATAAAACCCCTATGATGCACTCTGACAATCTCCCAGACTCGTAATCAGAATCCCAGACACAATAAACTAGGCCAGCGTCCCAAATGGCATCCAACGGGCCCTGGTCAAAAGTAGTGCACTATACAGGTAATATGGTGCCATTTGGGTACAGCCTCAGGTTAGTTGTTCTGGAAACACCCGGGGGGGAGTAGAAGGTAATTAGCGGGTGTAATTGCAACGCCCCTATAATAGTCACGGATCACAGTTCTCTGCAGGTGACCAGGAAATTAATTTAGTGCCTTCAACCACTAACTTCATTTAGCAATTTATTTTCTCCATGACTGGTGTCAGGGAGTGGGGATAGTGGCTTAGAGCAGTTTACGTCTGTTTTTGTTGCCATGGGGCGGAGAGAACCTGAGCACTTTTATAGCTAATCTCATGCTATTGTAAATATTTTGCCATGAGGCTGAGAGAAAATCTTACTGTTTTAGAGATAATTCCCTGCTATTCTACACATGTTGCTATTAAACTGAGAGAAAATGTGCAGTTTTATAGCTAATATCATGCTATTGTACACATTTTGCCACGAGGCTGAGAGAAAATGTTGCTGTTTAAAAACTCATTTCCTGTCATAAAAAAAAATATATATACTAAATATATTTATTAGGGGGGAGGGGGGTAGTTCATGATGAAACCCTCATATTAAACACCAATGGTATTCACAAAGTTGATGGTTTACAGTGCATTCGGAAAGTATTCAGACCCCTTCCCTTTTTCCACATTTTATTATATTACAGCCTTATTCTAAAATGGATTAAATATAATTTTTTTCTCAGCAATCTACACACAATACCCCATCATGACAAAGCAAAAACAGTTTTTATTTATTTTTTGCAAATGTATTACTAATAAAAAACAGAAATACCTTATTTACATAAGTATTCAGACCCTTTGCTATGAGACTTGAAATTGAGCTCAGATGCATCCTGTTTCCATTGATCATCCTTGAGGTTGAAGGAATTGTCCGTAGAGCTCCGAGACAGGAATGTGTCGAGGCACAGATCTGGGGAAGGGCACCAAAAAATGTCTGCAGCATTGAAGGTCCCCAAGAACACAGTGGCATACATAATTTTTAAATGGAAGAAGTTTGGAACCACCAAGACTGGCTGCCCGGCCAAACTGAGCAATCGGAGGAGAATGGCCTAGGTCATGGAGGTGACCAAGAACCCAATGGTCACTCTGACAGAGCTCTAGAATTCCTATGTGGAGATGGGAGAACCTTCCAGAAGGACAACCATCTCTGCAGCACTCCACCAATCAGGCCTTTATGGTAAAGTGGTCTGAAGGAAGCCACTCCTCAGTAAAAGGCACATGACAATCCGTTTGGACGTTGCCAAAAGGCAGCTAAAGACTCTCAGACCATGAGAAACAAGATTCTCTGGTCTGATGAAACCAAGATTGTAGAGCACAAAAAACCTTGGTGTGACCCTGCAAAAACACCCCAATGGTGGAACCAACTTCCCCCAGAAGTTAGGACAGCAGAGTCCCTGCCCATCTTCAGAAAACATCTGAAACCTTACATCTTCAAAGAGTATGTTAAATAATCCCACAGTACCTCCTCCACCCACCCTTTTATGAACTAACACTCAACATCATTTCCCTTTTACTAGCACTGACTTTGCTGAGCTACTTTATTGAGGAAGAATGTACTGACTATGACTGAATGCACTAATTGTAAATTGCTCTGGATAAGAGCGTCTGCTAAATGACTAAAATGTAATGTAAAAAATTGGGTTTTTCAAGAGCAACAAACTTGACTTTTAAAAGAACAGATAGATACTCTATTGTTGGGAAAAAATGAAGGAAAGAAGAATATAAATTGTGGAGTGAGTCAGAAACTCAACCATCATCCACTTGACTTTCAAAGAGAAGATACTACCCTGCTGGCCTGGCGTGCATAGAGCCTGTTCAATGTTTCATGTGTTGTGGAGTAGGGTAGCTATTATTATTTATTTCTGGTAAGTGTGCCTCTAGTCTAGCACGACCAGGAAACACCAAAGGCCTCTACCGTCTGTAGTTTCTCTCTCTCTCTCTCTCTCTGCCTCTCTCTGCCTCTCTCTACCTCTCTCTACATCTCTCTCTCCTTCTCTCTCTCTCTACCTCTCTCCCTCTCTACCTCTCTCTACCTCTCTCCCTCTCTCTCCCTCCCTCTCCCTCTCTCCCTGGCTGGCCTTCCTTTAATCAATAATAGGTGGTCTGGTCAAGATACACTGTTGTTTATCCACCCACAGCCTTATGAATATCCTTCAGGACTGTTGATGCTAGATCAGAATAATCAAAGCACAACTGTAATGTCATGCAAATGGATGCACACCTGTTAGAATGTATGAACGATGCCTGCACCACCTCCAAGCTTGGCTTGAGACTTTACTGAACAGAGTGAAATAGTTTACAAGTATTTAAATCTTCTCTCTCTCTGGCCTCATCACACCAAGTGGAGCATCGGGCCTCATCACACCAAGTGGAGCCTTGGGCCTCATCACACCAAGTGGAGCATCCCACCAAGTGGAGACTCGGGCCTCATCACACCAAGTGGAGCATCAGGCCTCAACACACCAAGTGGAGCATCGGGCCTCATCACACCAAGTGGAGCATCGGGCCTCATCATACCAAGTTGAGCATCACACCAAGTGGAGCATCGGGCCTCATCACACCATGTGGAGCATCGGGCCTCATCATACCAAGTGGAGCATCGGGCCTCATCACACCAAGTGGAGCATCAGGCCTCATCACACCAAGTGGAGCATCGGGCCTCATCACACCAAGTGGAGCATCGGGCCTCATCACACCAAGTGAGCATCGGCCTCATCACACCAAGTGGAGCATCAGGCTTCATCACACCAAATGGAGCATCACACCAAGTGGAGCATCACACCAAGTGGAGCATCACACCAAGTGGAGCATCAGGCCTCATCACACCAAGTGCAGCATCGGGCCTCATCACACCAAGTGCAGCATCGGGCCTCATCACACCAAGTGCAGCATCGGGCCTCATCACACCAAGTGGAGCATCAGGCATCACACCAAGTGGAGCATCACACCAAGTGGAGCATGAGGCCTCATCACATCAAGTGGAGCATCGGGCCTCATCTCACCAAGTGGAGCATCACACCAAGTGGAGCATGAGGCCTCATCACATCAAGTGGAGCTCGGGCCTCATCACACCAAGTGGAGCATCGGGCCTTAAGCATGTGTATTGATGTCTGAGACTGCCATTATATTAACAACACACCTAGATATGCTGCCATTGTATTAACAACACACCTAGATATGCTGCCATTATATTAACAACACACCTAGATATGCTGCCATTATATTAACAACACACCTAGATATGCTGCCATTATATTAACAACACACCTAGATATGCTGCCATTATATTAACAACACACCTAGATATGCTGCCATTATATTAACAACACACCTAGATATGCTGCCATTAACAACACACCTAGATATGCTGCCATTATATTAACAACACACCTAGATATGCTGCCATTATATTAACAACACACCTAGATATGCTGCCATTATATTAACAACACACCTAGATATGCTGCCATTAACAACACACCTAGATATGCTGCCATTATATTAACAACACACCTAGATATGCTGCCATTAACAACACACCTAGATATGCTGCCATTATATTAACAACACACCTAGATATGCTGCCAGTAACAACACACCTAGATATGCTGCCATTAACAACAAACCTAGATATCTTGCCATTAACAACACACCTAGATATGCTGCCATTAACAACACACCTAGATATGCTGCCATTAACAACAGACCTAGATATGCTGCCATTAACAACAGACCTAGATATGCAGCCATTGTATTAACAACAGACCTAGATATGCTGCCATTAACAACAGACCTAGATATGTTGCCATTAACAACACACCTAGATATGCTGCCATTAACAACACACCTAGATATGCTGCCATTAACAACACACCTAGATATGCTGCCATTAACAACAGACCTAGATATGCTGCCATTAACAACACACCTAGATATGCTGCCGGTCTTCCTACCATATGGAGAGTGATGGATATACCCTTCCTGCATACCTTGACGTAATTTCATATAACAGAATTTCACAAATTGCTGGGGTTACAACTCTACTACTGCGACGTCCACTTCCCCCCCAGTGTTCACCCCCACTTCACCCCCAGTGTTCACCCCCATTTCACCCCCAGTGTTCACCCCCACTTCACCCCCAGTGTTCACCCCCACTTCACCCCCAGTGTTCACCCCCACTTCACCCCCAGTGTTCACCCCCATTTCACCCCCAGTGTTCACCCCCACTTCACCCCCAGTATTCACCCCTACTCCGCCCCCAGTGTTCACCCCCACTTCACCCCCACTTCACCCCCAGTGTTCACCCCCACTTCACCCACAGTGTTCACCCCCAGTGTTCACCCCCACTTCACCCCCAGTGTTCACCCCCACTTCACCCCCAGTGTGCACCCCCACTTCACCCACAGTGTTCACCCCCAGTGTTCACCCCCACTTCACCCCCAGTGTTTACCCCCACTTCACCCGCGGTTTTCATTTATGGATCAAAGAAGACAGTTTATCAAATCAAATCACATTTTATTTGTCACATGCGCCGAATACAACAGGTGTAGACCTTACCGTGAAATGCTTAGTTACAAGCCCTTAACCAACAACGCTGTTCAAGAAATAGAGTTAAGAAAATATTTACTAAATAAATTAAAACATTTAATAAAAAGTAACACAATAAAATTACATAAAAATAACAAGGCTTCTTAATAAGACTATTTGCATTGACACCCCCCCCCCCCCCCCCACACGTACTGTACATATTACCTCAATGAACTATTTTAATGTTGCTCTTTCATTATTTGTTATTTTTCAATTTCTTCTTTTTGAATTAATTATTTTTTACTTCAGTTTATTTTAGTAAATACTTTCTCAACAGTTTTTGTTCTTAAAACTGCATTGTTGGTTAAGGGTTTGTAAGTAAGCATTTCACTGTAAGGTCTACACCTGTTGTATTCAGCATTTCACTGTAAGGTCTACTACACCTGTTGTATTCAGCATTTCACTGTAAGGTCTACTACACCTGTTGTATTCAGCATTTCACTGTAAGGTATACTACACCTGTTGTATTCAGCATTTCACTGTAAGGTCTACTACACCTGTTGTATTCAGCATTTCACTGTAAGGTCTACTACACCTGTTGTATTCAGCATTTCACTGTAAGGTCTACACCTGTTGTATTCAGCATTTCACTGTAAGGTCTACACCTGTTGTATTCAGCATTTCACTGTAAGGTCTACTACACCTGTTGTATTCAGCATTTCACTGTAAGGTCTACTACACCTGTTTTATTCAGCATTTCACTGTAAGGTCTACTACACCTGTTGTATTCAGCATTTCACTGTAAGGTCTACTACACCTGTTGTATTCAGCATTTCACTGTAAGGTCTACTACACCTGTTGTATTCAGCATTTCACTGTAAGGTCTACTACACCTGTTGTATTCAGCATTTCACTGTAAGGTCTACTACACCTGTTGTATTCAGCATTTCACTGTAAGGTCTACTACACCTGTTGTATTCAGCATTTCACTGTAAGGTCTACTACACCTGTTGTATTCAGCATTTCACTGTAAGGTCTACTACACCTGTTGTATTCAGCATTTCACTGTAAGGTCTACTACACCTGTTGTATTCAGCATTTCACTGTAAGGTCTACTACACCTGTTGTATTCAGCATTTCACTGTAAGGTCTACACCTGTTGTATTCAGCATTTCACTGTAAGGTCTACACCCTGTTGTATTCAGCATTTCACTGTAAGGTCTACACCTGTTGTATTCAGCATTTCACTGTGAGGTCTACTACACCTGTTGTATTCAGCATTTCACTGTAAGGTCTACTACACCTGTTGTATTCAGGTGCATGTAAAAAAGAAACAGTTTGAGGTGAGTAATCACTGTTCTGGTGTCCAGAAGAGTTGGTTCAGAGCCTGTAAAACAGCAGCCATCCCTCCAGCGCCAATTAGAGAGAGAGAGAGAGAGAGAGAGAGAGAGAGAGAGAGAGAGAGAGAGAGAGAGAGAGAGAGAGAGAGAGAGAGAGAGAAAAGAAAAGAAAAGAAAGGGAGAGAGGAAAGAGGGAGAGGTATGAGGGAGAGAGGAAAGAGGGAGAGGTATGAGGGAGAAAGGAAAGAGGGAGAGGTATGAGGGAGAGAGGAAAGAGGGAGAGGTATGAGGGAGAGAGGAAAGAGGGAGAGGTATGAGGGAGAGAGGAAAGAGGGAGAGGTATGAGGGAGAGAGGAAAGAGGGAGAGGTATGAGGGAGAGAGGAAAGAGGGAGAGGTGTGAGGAGAGAGGAAAGAGGGAGAGGAGAAAGGGAGAGAGGAAAGAGGGAGAGGTGTGAGGGAGAGAGGAAAGAGGGAGAGGTATGAGGGAGAGAGGAAAGAGGGAGAGGTGTGAGGAGAGAGGAAAGAGGGAGAGGAGAGAGGGAGAGAGGAAAGAGGGAGAGGTGTGAGGCAGTCTGCTAGTTTACCTATTGATTCCTTAAAAGCCTTTTCTCATTATTGCCCAGTGCAGGCCAAGGTGGCCAGCTGTGATGGGCTGGGGGAATTTAAAGGGTTAATGGTGTTTACCAGTTTTAAATGAGAGAGCTGGGGTGTTTGAGTCACCACTAGCAGTCCTGTTTGTTGTTTCTTTCTCCAGTAAGCTTTCAGAAGAAGCACGCTAAGACCGAAAAAACAAGTCTACCAACGGCAGGTGAGGACGGGAGATAAAGGTTGCCATTGACAACCGAGAGGGGGTTTACGTGCCCTGTCAGTACAGTACGTGCCCTGCAGAAGAGCATTTTAGAAATATTATGGAGGCATCTATTGGACAGGCTACATTAACTACAGCCTTCAGTGGTGTGAAGTTTTCCCCTACATTATCTAAAGCCTTCAGTGGTGTGAATTTTCCCCTACATTATCTACAGCCTTCAGTGGTGTGAATTTTCCCCTACATTATCTAAAGCCTTCAGTGGTGTGAATTTTCCCCTACATTATCTACAGCCTTCAGTGGTGTGAATTTTCCCCTACATTATCTACAGCCTTCAGTGGTGTGAAGTTTTCCCCTACATTATCTACAGCCTTCAGTGGTGTGAATTTTCCCCTACATTATCAACAGCCTTCAGTGGTGTGAATTTTCCCCTACATTATCTAAAGCCTTCAGTGGTGTGAAGTTTTCCCCTACATTATCTTAAGCCTTCAGTGGTGTGAAGTTTTCCCCTACATTATCTTAAGCCTTCAGTGGTGTGAATTTTCCCCTACATTATCTACAGCCTTCAGTGGTGTGAATTTTCCCCTACATTATCTACAGCCTTCAGTGTTGTGAAGTTTCCCCTACATTATCTACAGCCTTCAGTGGTGTGAATTTTCCCCTACATTATCTACAGCCTTCAGTGTTGTGAAGTTTCCCCTACATTATCTACAGCCTTCAGTGGTGTGAAGTTTCCCCTACATTATCTACAGCCTTCAGTGGTGTGAATTTTCCCCTACATTATCTACAGCCTTCAGTGGTGTGAATTTTCCCCTACATTATCTACAGCCTTCAGTGGTGTGAATTTTCCCCTACATTATCTACAGCCTTCAGTGGTGTGAATTTTCCCCTACATTATCTACAGCCTTCAGTGGTGTGAATTTTCCCTACATTATCTACAGCCTTCAGTGGTGTGAATTTTCCCCTACATTATCTACAGCCTTCAGTGGTGTGAATTTTCCCCTACATTATCTACAGCCTTCAGTGGTGTGAATTTTCCCCTACATTATCTAAAGCCTTCAGTGGTGTGAATTTTCCCCTACATTATCTACAGCCTTCAGTGGTGTGAATTTTCCCCGATTATCCTTTTCCCCTTCCTCCCTGTCTTAGGATGCAGAGACGATGTCCCTTGCCTCTCCTCTCCTCGCTTATCCCTCTCCTCGCCTCGCTAGCGGCCTTGCCGGCCCGAATCAGAGGAACACGAGGGAGGGAAACCAGATTGGTTCAGAATGAATTATTAACGTCACCTTCATGGAAGATTAAACTAATCCATCCACATGTTGCCAGGACTTCTCCTGAACACTACTGCTACTGAACAAAGCTCTACCCTCTGAACACAGCTCTATCCTTCTGAACACAGCTCTATCCCTCTGAACACAGCTCTACCCTCTGAGCACAGCTCTACCCTCTGAACACAGCTCTACCCTTCTGAGCACAGCTCTACCCTTCTGAGCACAGCTCTACCCTCTGAGCACAGCTCTACCCTCTGAACACAGCTCTATCCTTCTGAACACAGCTCTACCCTCTGAACACAGCTCTACCCTCTGAACACAGCTCTACCCTTCTGAACACAGCTCTACCCTCTGAACACAGCTCTACCCTCTGAGCACAGCTCTACCCTCTGAACACAGCTCTACCCTCTGAGCACAGCTCTACCCTCTGAGCACAGCTCTACCCTCTGAACACAGCTCTACCCTTCTGAACACAGCTCTACCCTTCTGAACACAGCTCTACCCTCTGAACACAGCTCTACCCTTCTGAACACAGCTCTACCCTTCTGAACACAGCTCTACCCTTCTGAACACAGCTCTACCCTTCTGAATACAGCTCTACCCTTCTGAGCACAGCTCTACCCTTCTGAACACAGCTCTACCCTTCTGAACACAGCTCTACCCTTCTGAACACAGCTCTACCCTTCTGAATACAGCTCTACCCTTCTGAACACAGCTCTACCCTTCTGAACACAGCTCTACCCTTCTGAACACAGCTCTACCCTCTGAGCACAGCTCTACCCTTCTGAACACAGCTCTACCCTCTGAGCACAGCTCTACCCTCTGAGCACAGCTCTACCCTCTGAGCACAGCTCTACCCTCTGAACACAGCTCTACCCTTCTGAACACAGCTCTACCCTCTGAACACAGCTCTAGCCTTCTGAGCACAGCTCTACCCTTCTGAACACAGCTCTACCCTTCTGAACACAGCTCTACCCTTCTGAACACAGCTCTACCCTTCTGAATACAGCTCTACCCTTCTGAGCACAGCTCTACCCTTCTGAACACAGCTCTACCCTTCTGAACACAACTCTACCCTTCTGAGCACAGCTCTACCCTCTGAGCACAGCTCTACCCTTCTGAACACAGCTCTACCCTTCTGAACACAGCTCTACCCTTTTGAACACAGCTCAACCCTTCTGAATACAGCTCTACCCTTCTGAACACAGCTCTACCCTTCTGAACACAGCTCTACTCTTCTGAACACAGCTCTACCCTAATGAATACAGCTCTATCCTTCTGAACACAGCTCTACCCTTCTGAACACAGCTCTGTCCTTCTGAGCACAGCTCTATCCTTCTGAACACAGCTCTACCCTTCTGAGCACAGCTCTACCCTTCTGAACACAGCTCTACCCTTCTGAGCACAGCTCTACCCTTCTGAACACAGCTCTACCCTTCTGAACACAGCTCTACCCTTCTGAACACAGCTCTACCCTTCTGAACACAGCTCTACCCTTCTGAACATAGCTCTACTCTTCTGAACACAGCTCTACCCTAATGAATACAGCTTTACCCTTCTGAACACAGCTCTACTCTTCTGAACACAGCTCGACCCTAATGAATACAGCTCTATCCTTCTGAACACAGCTCTACCCTTCTGAACACAGCTCTAGCCTTCTGAGCACAGCTCTATC
The DNA here is from genome assembly GCF_965601325.2 of Salmo salar. NCBI lineage: Eukaryota > Metazoa > Chordata > Actinopteri > Salmoniformes > Salmonidae > Salmo > Salmo salar. Next base: position 81,135,431 of record NC_138307.1, on the reverse strand, counting down.
CTTCTGAACACAGCTCTACCCTTCTGAACACAGCTCTAGCCTTCTGAGCACAGCTCTACCCTTCTGAACACAGCTCTACCCTTCTGAACACAGCTCTACCCTTCTGAACACAGCTCTACCCTTTTGAACACAGCTCTACCCTTCTGAATACAGCTCTACCCTTCTGAGCACAGCTCTACCCTTCTGAACACAGCTCTACCCTTCTGAACACAGCTCTACCCTCTGAGCACAGCTCTACCCTTCTGAACACAGCTCTACCCTTCTGAACACAGCTCTACCCTTTTGAACACAGCTCAACCCTTCTGAATACAGCTCTACCCTTCTGAACACAGCTCTAGCCTTCTGAGCACAGCTCTATCCTTCTGAACACAGCTCTACCCTTCTGAACACAGCTCTAGCCTTCTGAGCACAGCTCTACTCTTCTGAACACAGCTCTACCCTTCTGAACACAGCTCTACTCTTCTGAACACAGCTCTACCCTAATGAATACAGCTTTACCCTTCTGAACACAGCTCTACCCTTCTGAGCACAGCTCTACCCTAATGAATACAGCTCTACCCTTCTGAACACAGCTCTGCATAAGCGAGAGAGAGAGATATAAGATTGGGTTTTATTAGTCACATGCACAGGGACCCAGATGTAGTTGCAGGGTACAGTGAAATTCTTCAGCTGCGAGCTCCGACATTGCAGGTGTGAATAAAACATGCAAATGAAACAATACAAACTTTAACAATAGTATATACATATTTACAACAAAAGAGAAAGAGAGAGAGAGATCATCTGGGCGAGAACAGTTTAGTAATACAGTAGACCTGATCGGCAGCTGTCTGTTACCTCCACTGTGTGGACAGGAGAAGACTAGTTGTCTGTTACCTCCACTGTGTGGACAGGAGAAGACTAGCTGTCTGTTACCTCCACTGTGTGGACTGGAGAAGACTAGTTGTCTGTTACCTCCACTGTGTGGACAGGAGAAGACTAGCTGTCTGTTACCTCCACTGTGTGGACAGGAGAAGACTAGCTGTCTGTTACCTCCACTGTGTGGACAGGAGAAGACTAGCTGTCTGTTACCTCCACTGTGTGGACAGGAGAAGACTAGCTGTCTGTTACCTCCACTGTGTGGACAGGAGAGGACTAGTTGTCTGTTACCTCCACTGTGTGGACAGGAGAAAACTAGTTGTCTGTTACCTCCACTGTGTGGACAGGAGAAGACTAGTTGTCTGTTACCTCCACTGTGTGGACAGGAGAAGACTAGTTGTCCGTTACCTCCACTGTGTGGACAGGAGAAGACTAACTGTCTGTTACCTCCACTGTGTGGACAGGAGAAGACTAGTTGTCTGTTACCTCCACTGTGTGGACAGGAGAAGACTAGTTGTCTGTTACCTCCACTGTGTGGACAGGAGAAGACTAGCTGTCTGTTACCTCCACTGTGTGGACAGGAGAAGACTAGTTGTCTGTTACCTCCACTGTGTGGACAGGAGAAGACTAGTTGTCTGTTACCTCCACTGTGTGGACAGGAGAAGACTAGTTGTCTGTTACCTCCACTGTGTGGACAGGAGAAGACTAACTGTCTGTTACATCCACTGTGTGGACAGGAGAAGACTAACTGTCTGTTACCGCCACTCTGTGGACAGGAGAAGACTAGTTGTCTGTTACCTCCACTGTGTGGACAGGAGAAGACTAGTTGTCTGTTACCTCCACTGTGTGGACAGGAGAAGACTAGTTGTCTGTTACCTCCACTGTGTGGAAAGGAGAAGACTAACTGTCTGTTACCTCCACTGTGTGGACAGGAGAAGACTAGCTGTCTGTTACCTCCACTGTGTGGACAGGAGAAGACTAGCTGTCTGTTCCCTCCACTGTGTGGACAGGAGAAGACTAGTTGTCTGTTACCTCCACTGTGTGGACAGGAGAAGACTAGTTGTCTGTTACCTCCACTGTGTGGAAAGGAGAAGACTAGTTGTCTGTTACCTCCACTGTGTGGACAGGAGAAAACTAGTTGTCTGTTACCTCCACTGTGTGGACAGGAGAAGACTAGTTGTCTGTTACCTCCACTGTGTGGACAGGAGAAGACTAGTTGTCCGTTACCTCCACTGTGTGGACAGGAGAAGACTAACTGTCTGTTACCTCCACTGTGTGGACAGGAGAAGACTAGTTGTCTGTTACCTCCACTGTGTGGACAGGAGAAGACTAGTTGTCTGTTACCTCCACTGTGTGGACAGGAGAAGACTAGCTGTCTGTTACCTCCACTGTGTGGACAGGAGAAGACTAGTTGTCTGTTACCTCCACTGTGTGGACAGGAGAAGACTAGTTGTCTGTTACCTCCACTGTGTGGACAGGAGAAGACTAGTTGTCTGTTACCTCCACTGTGTGGACAGGAGAAGACTAGTTGTCTGTTACCTCCACTGTGTGGACAGGAGAAGACTAGTTGTCTGTTACCTCCACTGTGTGGACAGGAGAAGACTAGCTGTCTGTTACCTCCACTGTGTGGACAGGAGAAGACTAGCTGTCTGTTCCCTCCACTGTGTGGACAGGAGAAGACTAGTTGTCTGTTACCTCCACTGTGTGGACAGGAGAAGACTAGTTGTCTGTTACCTCCACTGTGTGGACAGGAGAAGACTAGCTGTCTGTTCCCTCCACTGTGTGGACAGGAGAAGACTAGTTGTCTGTTACCTCCACTGTGTGGACAGGAGAAGACTAGTTGTCTGTTACCTCCACTGTGTGGACAGGAGAAGACTAGTTGTCTGTTACCTCCACTGTGTGGACAGGAGAAGACTAACTGTCTGTTACATCCACTGTGTGGACAGGAGAAGACTAACTGTCTGTTACCGCCACTCTGTGGACAGGAGAAGACTAGTTGTCTGTTACCTCCACTGTGTGGACAGGAGAAGACTAGTTGTCTGTTACCTCCACTGTGTGGACAGGAGAAGACTAGTTGTCTGTTACCTCCACTGTGTGGACAGGAGAAGACTAGCTGTCTGTTACCTCCACTGTGTGGACAGGAGAAGACTAGCTGTCTGTTCCCTCCACTGTGTGGACAGGAGAAGACTAGTTGTCTGTTACCTCCACTGTGTGGACAGGAGAAGACTAGTTGTCTGTTACCTCCACTGTGTGGAAAGGAGAAGACTAGTTGTCTGTTACCTCCACTGTGTGGACAGGAGAAGACTAGTTGTCTGTTACCTCCACTGTGTGGCCAGGAGAAGACTAGTTGTCTGTTACCTCCACTGTGTGGACAGGAGAAGACTAGTTGTCTGTTACCTCCACTGTGTGGACAGGAGAAGACTAGTTGTCTGTTACCTCCACTGTGTGGACAGGAGAAGACTAGCTGTCTGTTACCTCCACTGTGTGGACAGGAGAAGACTAGCTGTCTGTTACCTCCACTGTGTGGACAGGAGAAGACTAGCTGTCTGTTACCTCCACTGTGTGGACAGGAGAAGACTAGCTGTCTGTTACCTCCACTGTGTGGACAGGAGAAGACTAGTTGTCTGTTACCTCCACTGTGTGGACAGGAGAAGACTAGCTGTCTGTTACCTCCACTGTGTGGACAGGAGAAGACTAGTTGTCTGTTACCTCCACTGTTTGGACAGGAGAAGACTAGTTGTCTGTTACCTCCACTGTGTGGACAGGAGAAGACTAGTTGTCTGTTACCTCCACTGTGTGGACAGGAGAAGACTAGCTGTCTGTTACCTCCACTGTGTGGACAGGAGAAGACTAGCTGTCTGTTACCTCCACTGTGTGGACAGGAGAAGACTAGCTGTCTGTTATCTGCACTGTGTGGACAGGAGAAGACTAGCTGTCTGTTACCTCCACTGTGTGGACAGGAGAAGACTAGCTGTCTGTTACCTCCACTGTGTGGACAGGAGAAGACTAGTTGTCTGTTACCTCCACTGTGTGGACAGGAGAAGACTAGCTGTCTGTTACCTCCACTGTGTGGACAGGAGAAGACTAGCTGTCTGTTACCTCCACTGTGTGGACAGGAGAAGACTAGCTGTCTGTTATCTGCACTGTGTGGACAGGAGAAGACTAGCTGTCTGTTACCTCCACTGTGTGGACAGGAGAAGACTAGTTTCTTCATACATGGTATTAGCTTCTCGCTTTGCACTCTTTGTTGTTGTGGAAGTGAGACCAATAAAATAATAATAATAATAACAATAATAATATAAAGAAGGGTTAAAAACCCAAATAAAAAAGTCTGCAGTCCTCAGCTGACAGTACCTACCTTCTGTTGAAAAGGTCAGGGTCTCTGATCTTGGCGTCCCTGTCGTAGACAAAGTGTTCCTGTGTGATGGTGACGCTGTGGTCCAGACTGTAGTTCTTACTGATGGTCACAACAGGATAACCCATCTGGAGGGTCCAGCAGTCCATCACCTCCTTAATGTTGATGTCCTTCCCTTCCTTCTGCATGGCCTGGGGGGATATGAGGAATCAATTAACCAATTAACCATTTAATCAGTCAGACATTGGTCTGTCGGTCAAATCAAATCAAATGTTATTGGTCACTTACACATATCTTACAGATATCCAGATAATGCTTGTGTTTCTAGCTCCAACAGTGCAGTAATACATAATGCTTGTGTTTCTAGCTCCAAAAGTACAATAATACCTAATGCTTGTGTTTCTAGCTCCAACAGTACAGTAATATATAATGCTTGTGTTTATAGCTCCAACAGTACAGTAATACAAAATGCTTGTGTTTATAGCTCCAACAGTACAGTAATATATAATGCTTGTGTTTCTAGCTCCAACAGTACAGTAATATATAATGCTTGTGTTTATAGCTCCAACAGTACTGTAATATATAATGCTTGTGTTTATAGCTCCAACAGTACAGTAATACCTAATGCTTGTGTTTATAGCTCCAACAGTACAGTAATACATAAAGCTTGTGTTTATAGCTCCAACAGTACAGTAATACATAATGCTTGTGTTTCTAGCTCCAACAGTACAGTAATATCTAATGCTTGTGTTTATAGCTCCAACAGTACAGTAATATATAATGCTTGTGTTTCTAGCTCCAACAGTACAGTAATATATAATGCTTGTGTTTATAGCTCCAACAGTACAGTAATACCTAATGCTTGTGTTTATAGCTCCAACAGCAAAGTAATATATAATGCTTGTGTTTATAGCTCCAACCGTACAGTAATACCTAATGCTTGTGTTTATAGCTCCAACAGTACAGTAATACCTAATGCTTATGTTTATAGCTCCAACAGTACAGTAATATATAATGCTTGTGTTTCTAGCTCCAACAGTACAGTAATACCTAATGCTTGTGTTTCTAGCTCCAACAGTACAGTAACATATAATGCTTGTGTTTCTAGCTCCAACAGTACAGTAATACATAATGCTTGTGTTTCTAGCTCCAACAGTACAGTAATATATAATGCTTGTGTTTACAGCTCCAACAGTACAGTAATACCTAATGCTTGTGTTTATAGCTCCAACAGTACAGTAAAACCTAATGCTTGTGTTTATAGCTCCAACAGTACAGTAATACCTAATGCTTATGTTTATAGCTCCAACAGTACAGTAATACCTAATGCTTGTGTTTCTAGCTCCAACAGTATAGTAATATATAATGCTTGTGTTTATAGCTCCAACAGTACAGTAATATATAATGCTTGTGTTTCTAGCTCCAACAGTACAGTAATATATAATGCTAGTGTTTATAGCTCCAACAGTACAGTAATATATAATGCTTGTGTTTATAGCTCCAACAGTACAGTAATATATAATGCTTGTGTTTCTAGCTCCAACAGTACAGTAATATATAATGCTTGTGTTTATAGCTCCAACAGTACAGTAATATATAATGCTTGTGTTTCTAGCTCCAACAGTACAGTAATATATAATGCTTGTGTTTCTAGCTCCAACAGTACAGTAATATATAATGCTTGTGTTTCTAGCTCCAACAGTACAGTAATACATAATGCTTGTGTTTATAGCTCCAACAGTACAGTAATACATAATGCTTGTGTTTATAGCTCCAACAGTACAGTAATACCTAATGCTTGTGTTTATAGCTCCAACAGTACAATAATACCTAATGCTTGTGTTTATAGCTCCAACAGTACAGTAATACCTAATGCTTCTGTTTATAGCTCCAAAAGTACAATAATACCTAATGCTTGTGTTTATAGCTCCAACAGTACAGTAATATATAATGCTTGTGTTTTTAGCTCCAACAGTACAGTAATACATAGCTAAGAAATATCCGAACGAGCCAAAGTCACTGGACAAAAATATAAACGTAACATGCAACAATTTCAAAGAATTTACTGAGCTACTGCTCATATAAGAAAATCAGTCAATTGAAATAAATTCATTAGACCATAATCTGTGGATTTCAGATGACTGGAAAGTATTCAAACCCCCTTGACTTTTTCCACATTTTGTTACGTTACAGCCTTATCCTAAAATGTATATTAAAAAAAATCTACACACAATAACTACATAATGACAAAGCAAAAACTGTTTTTTAGACATTTTTGCAAATGTATTAAAAATTAAAAAAATAAAAATCACATTTACACAAGTATTCAGACCCTTTAATCATTACTTTCTTGAAGCATCAATTCTTCTTGGGTATGACGCTACAGGTTTTCAGGCCAAAGACTTCAATCTTGGTTTCATCAGACCAGAGAATCTTGTTTCTCATGGTCTGAGAGTTTTTATTTTGTATTTTAATTAACCTTTATTTAACTAGGCAAGTATGTTAAGAACAAATTCTTATTTACAATGACGGTCTACACGGTCGCTTTGTCATTATAGGATATTCAGTATGGATTGCTGAGGATTTTATATTTTTATCCATTTTAGAATAAGGCTGTAACGTAACAAAATGTGGAAAAAGTCAAGTGGTCTGATTACTTTCCGGAGGCACTGTATATGCATCCTAAAGAAAAGGTAGGGCCATGGATTATAAAACCAGCCAGTATCTGGTGTGGCCACCATTTACCACATGCAGAGCAACACATCTTTGAATAGAGTTGATCAGGCTGTTGATTGTGGCCTGTGGAATGTTGTCCCACTCCTCTTCAATGGCTGTGTGAAGTTTCTGGATATTGGCGGGAACTGGAACACACTGTCGTATACGTCGATCCAGATAATGGCTGGAGCAGAATATGAATATGTGGAGTGGTATCAAATACATCAAACACATGGTTTCCATGGTTTCCATGTGTTTGATGCCATTCCATTCGCTCCGTTCCAGTCGTTATTATGAGCCGTCTTCCCCTCATTAGCCTCCACTGATACTGATGTATATAATGGTGTGAAATAGACAGTATGGAGAGTATATACATTAATAGAAAAGCCTATATACTGTACATATGAAGGTGTTTAGCTTGTCGGGAGGCGAGGTGTCGGTGTCCGCGACGTGGCTGGTTTTCCCTTTATCAACCTTGATTGTCTGGAGTCCCTGCCACATATGTCTCGTGTCTGAGTCATTGAATTGCGACTCCACTTTGTCCATGTACTGTCGTTTTGCCTGTTTGATTGCGTTACAGAGGGCATAGCTGGTCGGTTTGTACACGTCCATGTTCCAAGTCAAATTGCATTGGTTTGTACTTTCAGGTTTGCGCAAATGATGTCATCTTTCCATGGTTTATGGTTTGGATAAATTGTAATCATCACAGTGGGAACAACATCCTCTATGGACTTCCTGATGAACTCAGTCAGTGTATACATTGATATTATTTTCTGAGGCAACACAAACATTTCCCAGTCCATGTGATCACAACTTTCTTGAAGGCATAGTTTTTGATTGGTCACACCAACGTTTGACAGTCCTTACAATGCGTCCTTCCTGTTAAAATTTCTGCCAATAGGAGGGGAGGAGCAAAATGGAGGCGTGATCTGATTTGCTGAAGGTAGGGCGGGGGAGGGCCGTGTAGCCGCCCCAGAAGGGGAAGTAGCACAGGAGATTGGTTGATAGAACTTTGGATGCTTTTTTCTACGATTTCTTGTATTAAAGTCCCCAGCTACAGTCAATGCGGCTTCAGGATATGTGGTTTCCATTTATCAGTGTAGTTCTTTGAGAGCCATAGCAGTGTTGGCTTGGGGGGGAACATACACGGTCGTGAAGATGACCAAAGAAAATTATCTCAGGAGGTAATGAGGTCGCCATTTGATGGTGATGTATTCCAGATCAGGAGAACAAAAGGACCTGCGTTCCTGTACATTACCACCATGAGTAGTTAATCATGAAACATAAAACTCCACCTTTTCTTTTCCCAGGAGAGTTCTTTCTTCCTGTCCGCGTGATATATGGAGAACCCCACAGGCTGACTGTATGGGGACTGTATATCTGGAGAGAGCCATGATTCCATAAAACAGAGTACGTTACAGTCCCTGATGTTTCTCTGGAAGGAGATCCTCGTCTGCTTTATTGTACAGAGACGGAACGCAGGCCAATAATACACCCGGAAGCGATGGATGGTATGCACGCCTCCTGAGTCTGACTAAAAGCCCTCTCCTTGTTCTTCTTCTGCAGCGACGGTGTCTTGGAGCAGCACCCAGGATGAATGGAACTGCCTCAGGGAGTTTAAACAAAGGATCCAATACAGGTAAATTGAATTTCTGATCTAAATGCTGGTGAGTGACCGCCGATCTAAAAGTTATTTACGGCTGTAGGTAATTATGCAAGAAATGTTCTGAGCAAATAATGTAAGAAATAACACAGAAAAAAAATACAATATACTGTAAAGTTGGCTAGGAGCTACAAACAGGACGACCATGTCTGTTGCCACCATCTAGTACTATCATTCAGTCTGTCATTACTAGCAGTACTATAATTTAGTCAGTCAGCCATTCTGTCAACCAGCCAGTCATTCAGTCAGCCAGTCATTCAGTCAGCCATTCAGTCAGCAGTCAGTCAGTCAGTCAGTCAGTCAGTCAGTCAGTCAAACGATCAAGTAATTGCATTTTTGCTCAGGTACTTTTATGTCCATCAGAGGGGTCAATTCCAATTCAATTCCTGCCAGTTAAATTTGAAATGGAATTGCCCCATAGTACTGCAATTCAATGATTGAAATGACTGGAATTTAAATGATCCCAATTGGGATTGATCCCTGATGTCCATTTAGTCAATATATTGTTTGATTAGTCAGCAGGTAACCAGTCAGCTCATCAACAAGTGAATCAGTCTCTAACTCAGCCATTCCCATGTGGACTCCATGTAAACACTGTAGCAATCTGATGAGGTCTGATGTTACACAGCTGTGTGTGTGTGTGTGTGTGTGTGTGTGTGTGTGTGTGTGTGTGTGTGTGTGTGTGTGTGTGTGTGTGTGTGTGTGTGTGTGTGTGTGTGTGTGTGTGTGTTAGTGAGGTGATCGCTCCAGTGAGTGTGTGTGTGTGTGTGTGCGTCTGCGGGAAGTCATCGTTCCAGTGTTAAATGTCTAGTCTGTGCTGGAGCCACAAAAGTCCAGGTACATTTCTAATGTCTGGGAAACCATGAGAGCTCACTGCTAAATGTATTGAAACAGCATCGCTGGAATGGACTGATTGGGGAGAGGAGGGGAGAAGAGGAGGAGGGGAGGGGAGGAGGGGAGGAGAGGAGGAGGGGAGGGGAGGAGGGGAGAAGAGGAGGAGGGGAGGGGAAGAGGAGGAGAGGAGGAGAGGGCCGGGGAGGAGGAGGGGAGGATGGGAGGAGAGGAGGATGGGGGGAGGAGGTGAGAAGAGGAGGAGGGGAGGGGAAGAGGAGGAGAGGAGGAGAGGGCTGGGGAGGAGGAGGGGAGGATGGGAGGAGAGGAGGATGGGGATGTTTGGGTAGGGAACGCAGTCAGAGCGACTCGCTTTGACACCTCACCACAGCAGCACTCGAAATCAGAGTGGTAAATTTGTAGCCTGCCGCCAATGCAGCACCTAGCCCGAGGAAAGGACCTCAGGCCAGGACCAAACCACAGAACCTCAGCCTGGCTCCCCCTGAATCCCAACACATACCCAAAGGCTACTGTCCTCCCTGCTCTCCACTCTCTCTCTCCCTTGCTTGCCCCCCCCTCTCTCTCGCCCTCCCTTCTCTCTCTCTCTTGCCTCCCCTCTTTCACTCTCTTGCCACCCCCCTCTCTCTTCTCCCTCTCCCTCCCTCCCTCTCTCCCTCTCCCCCTCTCTCTCTCCCTCTCTAATTTAGTGAACAGTTCAGTGTTAGCTCAATGTGGATGGATAATTAAAAGAGATCTAAAGTGGTGCTGAAAGGAAGTAGATGGACATCCTCAAGGAAGTAGATGGATATCCTCGAGGAAGTAGATGGACATCCTCAAGGAAGTAAATGGACATCCTCGAGGAAGTAGATGGACATCCTCGAGGAAGTAGATGGACATCCTCGAAGGGAATTAGATGGACATCCTCGAAGGGAAGTAGATGGACATCCTCGAGAAAGTAGATGGACATCCTCGAGGAAGTAAATGGACATCCTCTAGGAAGTAGATGGACATCCTCAAGGAAGTAGATGGACATCCTCAAGGAAGTAGATGGACATCCTCAAGGAAGTAGATGGACATCCTCAAGGAAGTAGATGGACATCCTCCAGGAAGTAGATGGACATCATCAAGGAAGTAGATGGACATCCTCCAGGAAGTAGATGGACATCCTCAAGGAAGTAGATGGACATCCTCCAGGAAGTAGATGGACATCCTGTAACGGATCTTCTTAGAGAAGTGGAGGAGTCAGGCGCAGGACACAGGGATGAAGGTAAACAAAACGTGTTTACTAAAATATTCAATCCATCTTCTCATAAAAATACGTAGTCTTGAGAAAACACCTCCAACTACACTAAACGGACAAACAATCACCGACAAGACAAACAGGAAATGCAGAGGCTTAAATAATGAACATAATTAGGGAAACTCAAAACAGGTGTACACAATAAAGACAAAACCAAACGAACAGTGAAACATCGATCGGTGGCAACTAGTAAGCCGGTGACGTCGACCGCCGAACGCCGCCCGAACAAGGAGAGGGGTCGACTTCGGCGGGAGTCGTGACACATCCTCAAGGAAGTAGATGGACATCCTCCAGGAAGTAGATGGACATCCTCGGTACAAAGTGGACGGGAATTCTAAACGTAACAAGAGAAACGTAAGACCTTAATTAAAAACTTGCGATTCAGAATCAGTTAGTTGGGTTATAAAACTCCTCTGATGTCCTATGTTTTAAAAAAGGAGAACTAATACATCAAAGACTGGACAGTTTTTTTAAATGTTTTACAGGTGGGTGGTGTAGTGTAATATTGGCGAAGACTATGCAGAGGTGCCACCCTGAATAGTAAACTCAGCTTCTATATCTTCACCTGTGTTGGTCAGACTATAATAATAGAGTTTGTTCAGTGTCGCGTAATCTCTAATCCTTGATCTGTAATCCAGCGCCACCAAGGACCATGCGTTAAATACAAGGGATTATTAGTATTAGTATTGCCTCTGTCAATTCAGTCTGCTTTCCAAATAGGACATTTTGTTCATGCTACACCTGCTTTAGGATGACTAGATTAGCAGAATAAAGCTTTTTTGGGGGGGAAATTGGCAATAATGATACATAATTGCTTCACAGCGCTTGCCAGGGCAATAATTGACGTGATCAGAAGATCTTTTAGATTTGTCATCATCCATCTGTGAGAATAATGTCGTGTAAACCTGTCATAGTTTGACAAGTTCTCTATTCAGATGAAGCACCGGTACTTGTAATTATCTGGAAATTAGCCATCCTTCCTCTCAGTATCTAAAACAAGACGTGATATTTCAGCTCCCGCTTTAAAGGAAGTTCAGTTTATAAAGGCCTTCATAATGCCTTCATGAGGACTACATAAATGCGTTTGTTACAGAGCATCTATAACCATATGTCATGCTTTATAAAGGGTTCACAAATGTGGCACAACTTTGCGACATAATCACCAATGTCAAATGTGACATAACCCACTATGGTGAATATGATAAAAACATGCTTTATAAAGGGTGACATGTTGTGCTGCAGGATTCCAACACTCTCTAAAGTGAAGTCACATTAATCACATTACACCTAATCTCATTCCCAGACACTTCCTGGCCAAATGCACCGAACGTCTGTTGGCCCAACACATCAAATGTGGCCTTGATTAGTTAGGGTTAAATTGTGGAAATGTTTAGCCATAATTATAACTTTGTGGCTGTGTTAAATAGTGACGACCAGACGGAATGTTTTTGCTAGCAAAGGATGACACATACTTTACTCAGTGAGGTCACTCCCATATAATTCTATGGTCCCTCCCACTAAGGCCAACTCTGAATGGTTGGTATGCCAGGCTTTTATGTGCTGTGTGTCCAATAGCCTGGAGACGACGATACACAAAGAAACACTGACCGTGATGAAAGCCACCAACCTAAGGACATTGACAGTGGCTTTCTTCCGGACGCAAGTTACATGTTCCTCAGTACACAAACACAACAATATAACGAGCCACACCGCGTGGTGCTGGGCCCAGTTGATCATACCCTGATGAAGACAGCTTGGCTGTCGAAACGTTGGACATTACATTTTTGCATCTGAGCTCCTAGGGTGTGCTGCTCTCCCTTATTTCCCAGTCAGGTCTTTGACACATTCCCCCCACTGAAAGATTAGCCATTAAAATGTTGGCGCCATTGTAACAGGTTGTAATCAAGCACTGGTCGCCATAGGAACAGAGGAGGAATACCTGGTGAGGTAGTCTCATTTAAATCCCTCTCACACTCTACAGTAACTTACTTTCAAGTCAGACCACTTTGGTAAACATTTTAACATTTTTAAAACAATATCAAAACATTAAGTTTCAAAAATGACATCGAACAGTACACAGGGCTCTGAATAACGTAGCTTTTCCCTGAGCTGGCGTACAAATGGTTCGTGCCTCTCTGCCTGCTGGAGGTACTGAAGGGTTGGTTCCAACTTTAAAAGTAACCACAAAGAAAGTTAGCAGGTCTGTGAGGAAATGCCTTTGTCACACCATCTGGAAAAAGGCATTTCTGTGCTTTATTATTTTATTTATTTATAATTTATTTAACTAGACAAGTTAGTTAAGAACAAATTCTTATTTACAATGACGCCCTACCCCGGCCCAACCTTCCCCTGCCCCAGACGACGCTGGGCCAAATTGTGCTTGCACCAGAAATACTCTGAATGGGGAAATGGGAAACTCCATTCGATTCGTACTATATTCATCTTTCATTTACAAAACTCATGATATGACTTTGAGACATGGCTGTATCTAACGTAGCTAGTTAGTGAAGTCTGAAATTATTTGAAATAACGATTGTGGTAGTTACAGTATGTAATCTAACTCAACACGTAACTACTACAAATTAATTTAAATTACAATAAAATATAGCTTAACTAACTAGGACATTTTGTTAATGCTACAGTGGCACCACAAATGAGTATTTGATTTGCGAACTTACAGCGCTACAGAAACACCGCTAACCAAACAACACAGTGCAGGGCAAGCGGACTGAATTAAAGGCCAACTACACTCAAAAATCTATGTTTCTTAGAGAACTCAAAAGTCATTCCCTGACGTGGTTCAAGCATTGTTGTAAACACAGAAAATCACATTTTGTTGTTTTTCTATTACAAACGTGTGAGGAAAATGGGGGAAATCCGAAACCTGGAAAAACAAAACAGAGAAAACGGAATTTGGAGAAAAAAAATACTGAATTTAAAAGGCAGTATCACTTTTTTTTGCTGTGTATGACTGCACTTTAGAATGTGTCATCCTGCACCACGGCATTTTGGGGGAAGTTGAGGTCAGGTCCAATATTGGCTATGCATCCAGGAGGGAATAAGGTTGGGTCATCCTAGAAATGCTTTACAGTAATATAATTTAATTTATACAATTTACCAGCCGCTTTTATCCAAAGCAACTTTCAGTCATACGCGTATACATTTTTATGTATGGGTAGTCATGACAACCGAACCCACTATCCCGGTGCTGCAATTCTCTACCAAGATGCATGACAATGTTATAATGCTTTGTGAAGCCTTCATATGATTTATATGAGCCTTTATGAAGCAGTGCTTCTGCCATCCTTTATAAAGCACAGATTTATTTGACATAGGGGATTATGTCACATTTGACATTGGTGGTTATGTCACACAGTTACGCCACATTTATGAAGTCTTTATAGAGCATGAGATACGGTTATAGATCATTTGTGACACGTTTATGTTGTGTTTATGAAGGCTTTATGAAGCCTATTATAAGCTATACGTCATTTAAAGCGGGACTGTTGATCATGGCTTTGAACACACAAACACAAACAAACACACTTTCTGTATCCTCTGAGACATATTGACAGGGGGAGTAAGCCAGGATAGACCAGCCATGCTGCCAGTGATCCTGGGCTTCCCTTCACAAAAGGCTTTGTGCCCGCTTCACATGGCAGATTACTGATGCAAATTGGTTCTCATGAATAGCCCGACGGAAAGCTGTGAATATCAGCGTTCATTGAATTAATTGGCCGTCACAGACGATTGATGACGCGTAGATGTGTCAATGGGACAAACAGAGTAAGTGAGAAGTGAAATCCTCTTTATCAGTCAAAGGTTTGCCTATCTCATGTCTTTAGTGCTTCCAGTACTTACCCCTATAGGGGTAGACAGACAGATCATTACCTATTCATAGGGATACAATGGGTGATTGAAGTGGTGACAACAACAGTGAAATATCTGGGCTGCATGTTGCAAGAGATCTCGGCAGAGAGTACGTTTCAAATTGCCAAGTATTGCACATCGTTGTAGTTCTAAATGATGTATTATAACCATTGAGTTCAGCTCCCAGGGCTTTGTCTACAGATCTCATTACAGTAGTGGAGGTGTGAGGAGAGAACTGAGGCTGCTTGGTCCTTCATGGTCAGATTGAATGCTTTGACAACAAGGACTCCCACCTCAACAATTCAACGTGACTGATGGAAAGGCAGTCAAATGTGTGTCATGCAGATTCCAGTGATGTGGATAGCAGCACAAAGCAATACGACTGTTATTTACCAGACAGAACCCAGGTCCTGACTCTCTGTTATTTACCAGGCAGAACCCAGGTCCTGACTCTCTGTTATTTACCAGGCAGAACCCAGGTCCTGACTCTCTGTTATTTACCAGACAGAACCCAGGTCCTGACTCTCTGTTATTTACCAGGCAGAACCCAGGTCCTGACTCTCTGTTATTTACCAGGCAGAACCCAGGTCCTGACTCTCTGTTATTTACCAGGCAGAACCCAGGTCCTGACTCTCTGTTATTTACCAGACAGAACCCAGGTCCTGACTCTCTGTTATTTACCAGGCAGAACCCATGTCCTGACTCTCTGTTATTTACCAGGCAGAACCCAGGTCCTGACTCTCTGTTATTTACCAGGCAGAACCCATGTCCTGACTCTCTGTTATTTACCAGACAGAACCCATGTCCTGACTCTCTGTTATTTACCAGGCAGAACCCAGATCCTGAGCTTTGTTTGGTCAGGCACAGAGGTAATGCATCAAAAATAAAACACACCTGTTAGCAATGCAGGAATGGAACGATATCTATATATACACTGCTCAAAAAAATAAAGGGAACACTTAAACAACACAATGTAACTCCAAGTCAATCACACTTCTGTGAAATCAAACTGTCCACTTAGGAAGCAACACTGATTGACAATAAATGTCACATGCTGTTGTGCAAATGGAATAGACAACAGGTGGAAATTATAGGCAATTAGCAAGACAACCCCCAATAAAGGAGTGGATGTGCAGGTGGGGACCACAGACCACTTCTCAGTTCCTATGCTTCCTGGCTGATGTTTTGGTCACTTTTGAATGCTGGTGGTGCTTTCACTCTAGTGGTAGCATGAGACGGAGTCTACAACCCACACAAGTGGCTCAGGTAGTGCAACTCATCCAGGATGGCACATCAATGTGAGCTGTGGCAAGAAGGTTTGCTGTGTCTGTCAGCGTAGTGTCCAGAGCATGGAGGCGCTACCAGGAGACAGGCCAGTACATCAGGAGACGTGGAGGAGGCCGTAGGAGGGCAACAACCCAGCAGCAGGACCGCTACCTCCGCCTTTGTGCAAGGAGGAGCAGGAGGAGCACTGCCAGAGCCCTGCAAAATGACCTCCAGCAGGCCACAAATGTGCATGTGTCTGCTCAAACGGTCAGAAACAGACTCCATGAGGGTGGTGTGAGGGCCCGACGTCCACAGGTGGGGGTTGTGCTTACAGCCCAACACCGTGTAGGACGTTTGGCATTTGCCAGAGAACACAAAGATTGGCAAATTCGCCACTGGCGCCCTGTGCTCTTCACAGATGAAAGCAGGTTCACACTGAGCACGTGACAGACGTGACAGAGTCTGGAGACGCCGTGGAGAACGTTCTGCTGCCTGCAACATCCTCCAGCATGACCGGTTTGGCGGTGGGTCAGTCATGGTGTGGGGTGGCATTTCTTTGGGGGGCCGCACAGCCCTCCATGTGCTCGCCAGAGGTAGCCTGACTGCCATTGGGTACCGAGATGAGATCCTCAGACCCCTTGTGAGACCATATGCTGGTGCGCTTGGCCCTGGGTTCCTCCTAATGCAAGACAATGCTAGACCTCATGTGGCTGGAGTGTGTCAGCAGTTCCTGCAAGAGGAAGGCATTGATGCTATGGACTGGCCCGCCCGTTCCCCAGACCTGAATCCAATTGAGCACATCTGGGACATCATGTCTCGCTCCATCCACCAACGCCACATTGCACCACAGACTGTCCAGGAGTTGGCGGATGCTTTAGTCCAGGTCTGGGAGGAGATCCCTCAGGAGACCATTCGCCACCTCATCAGAAGCATGCCCAGGCGTTGTAGGGAGGTCATACAGGCACGTGGAGGCCACACACACTACTGAGCCTAATTTTGACTTGTTTTAAGGACATTACATCAAAGTTGGATCAGCCTGTAGTGTGGTTTTCCACTTTAATTTTGAGTGTGACTCCAAATCCAGACCTCCATGGGTTGATACATTGGATTTCCATTGATTATTTTTGTGTGATTTTGTTGTCAGCACATTCAACTTTGTAAAGAAAAAAGTATTTAATAACATTATTTCATTCATTCAGATCTAGGATGTGTTATTTTAGTGTTCCCTTTATTTTTTTGAGCTACACACTACCGGTCAAACGTTTTAGAACGTTTTAGAACACCTACTCATTTTCTTTATTTGTACTATTTTCTACATTGTGAAGACATCAACACTATGAAATAACACATTTGGAATCATGTGGTAACCAAAAAAGTGTTAAACAAATCTAAATATATTTTATAATTGAGATTCTTCAAATAGCCACCCTTTGCCTTGATCACAGCTTTGCAAACTCTTGGCATTCTCTCAACCAGCTTCACCTAGAATGATTTTCCAACAGTCTTGAAGGAGTTCCCACATATACTGAGCACTTGCTGGCTGCTTTTCCATCACTCTGCGGTCCAACTCATGCCAAACCATTTCAATTTGGTTGAGGTTGGGGGATTGTGGAGGCCAGGTCATCAGATGCAGCACTCTCCTTCTTGGTAAAATAGCCCTTACACAGCCTGGAGGTGTGTTGGGTCATTGTCCCACTAAGTCCAAACCAGATGGGATGGCGTATTACTGCAGAATGCTGTGGTAGGTATGCTGGCTAAGTGTGCATTGAATTCTAAATACATCACAGACAGTGTCACCAACAAAGCACCCCCGCACCATAAAACCTCCTCCTCCATGCTTCATGGTGGGAAATACACATGCAGAGATCATCCGTTCACCCACACAGAGTCTCACAAAGACAGCAGTTGAAACCAAACATCTCCAATTTGGACCAGTCTAATGTCCATTGCTCGTGTTTCTTGGCCGAAGCAAGTCTCTTCTTCTTATTGGTGTCCTTTGTTAGTGGTTTCTTTGCAGCAATTCAACCATGAAGGCCTGATTCACACAGTCTCCTCTGAACAGTTGAAGTTGAGATGTGTCTTTTACTTCAACTCCATGAAGCATTTATTTGGGCTGCACTTTCTGAGGTTGGTAACTCTAATGAACTTAACCTCTGCAGCAGAGGTAACTCTGGGTCTTCCTTTGCTGTGGCGGTCCTCATGAGAGCCAGTTTCATCATAGCGCTTGATGATTTTTGCGACTGCACTTGAAGAAACTTTCAAAGTTCTGAAAATTTTCCCTATTGACTGACCTTCATGTCTTAAAGTAATGACGGACTGTCGTTTCTCTTATTTCTCTGCTTATTTCAGCTGTTCTTGCCATAATATGGACTTGGCCTTTTACCAAATAGGGCTATCTTCTGTATACCACCCCTACCTTGTCACAACACACCTGATTGGCTCAAATACACTAAGGAAAGAAATTCCACAAATTCCCTTTTAATAAGGGACACCTGTTAATTGAAATGCATTCCAGGTGACTACCTAATGAAGCTGGTTGAGAGAATGCCAAGAGTGTTTAAAGCTGTCATAAAGGCAAAGGGTGGCTATTTGAAGAATCTCAAAAAAATTCCTTTCTTAAGTCAGTTAGGATCACAACTTTATTTTAAGAATGTGAAATGTCAGAATAATAGTAGAGAGAATGATTAATTTCAGCTTTTAGTTATTTCATCACATTCCCAGTGGGTCAGAAGTTTACATACACTCAATTAGTATTTGGTAGCATTTCCTTGAAATTGTTTAACTTGGGTTAAACGATTCGGGTAGCCTTCCATAAGCTTCCCACAATAAATTGGGTGAATTTTGGCCCATTCCTCCTGACAGAGCTGGTGTAACTGAGTCAGGTTTGTAGGCCTCCTTGCTCGCACACGCTTTTTCAGTTCAGTTCTGCCCACAAATTTTCTATAGGATTGAGGTCAGGGCTTGTAATTGCCACTCCAATACCTTGACTTTGTTGTCCTTAAGCCATTTGCCACAACTTTGGAAGTATGCTTAGGGTCATTGTCCATTTGGAAGACCCATTTGCGACCAAGCTTTAACTTCCTGACTGATGTCTTGAGATGTGGCTTCAATATATCCACATAATTTTCCTCCCTAATGATGCCATCTATTTTGTGAAGTGCACCAGTCCCTCCTGCAGCAAAGCACCCACACAACATAAAGCTGACCCCCGTGCTTCACGGTTGGGATGGTGTTCTTCGGCTTGTAAGCCTCCCCCTTTTTCCTCCAAACATAATGATGGTCATTATGGCCAAACAGTTCTATTTTTGTTTCATCAGACCAGAGGACATTTTTCAAAAAAGTACGATCTTTGTCCCCATGTGCAGTTGCAAACCGTAGTCTGGCTTTTTTTATGGAGGTTTTGGAGCAGTGGCTTCTTCCTTGCTGAGCGGCCTTTCAGGTTATGTCGATATAGGTCTCATTTTACTCTGGATATAGATACTTTTGTACCTGTTTCCTCCAGCATCTTCACAAGGTCCTTTGCTGTTGTTCTGGGATTGATTTGCACTTTTCGCACCAAAGTATGTTAATCTTTAGGAGACAGAACGCGTCTCCTTCCTGAGCGGTACGATGGATGCGTGGTCCCATGGTGTTTATACTTGCATACTATTGTTTGTACAGATGAACGTGGTACCTTCAGGC
Organism: Salmo salar; assembly: GCF_965601325.2. Lineage (NCBI taxonomy): Eukaryota > Metazoa > Chordata > Actinopteri > Salmoniformes > Salmonidae > Salmo > Salmo salar. Next base: position 81,115,895 of record NC_138307.1, on the reverse strand, counting down.
ATTTGGAAATTTCTCCCAAGAATGAACCAGACTTGTGGAGGTCTACAATTTCTTGACTGATTTCTTTTGATTTTCCCATAATGTCAAGCAAAGAGGCGCTGAGTTTGAAGGTAGGCCTTGAAATATATCCACAGGTACACCTCCAATTGACTCAAATTATGTCAATTAGCCTATCAGAAGATTCTAAAGCCATGACATCATTTTCTGGAATTTTCCAAGTTGTTTAATGGCATAGTCAACTTAGTGTATGTAAACTTCTGACCCACTGGAATTGTGATAAAGTGAATTATGAGTGAAATAATCTGTCTGTAAACAATTGTTGGAAAAATTACTTGTGTCATACACAAAGTAGATGTCCTAACCGACTTGCCAAAACTATAGTTTGTTAACAAGAAATTTGTGGAGTGGTTGAAAAACTAAATCAAATCAAATCAAATTGTATTTGTCACATACACATGGTTAGCAGATGTTAATGCGAGTGTAGCGAAATGCTTGTGCTTCTAGTTCCGACCATGCAGTAATATCTAACAAGTAATCTAACCTGACAATTTCACAACAACTACCTTATACACACAAGTGTAAAGGAATGAATAAGAATATGTGCATATAAATATATGGATGAGCGATGGCCGAACGGCATAGGCAAGATGCAGTAGATGGTATAGAGTACAGTATATACATATGAGATGAGTAATGTAGGGTATGTAAACATTATATAAAGTGGCATAGTTTAAAGTGACTAGTGATACATTTAATAACGTCAAATTTTTTATTATTAAGTGGCTAGAGATTGAGTCAGTATGTTTGCAGCAGCCACTCAATGTTAGTGATGGCTGTTATATATATGAGAGAGAGAGACAGAGAGACAGAGAGAGAGAGAGAGAGAGAGAGAGAGACAGAGAGAGAGAGAGACAGAGAGAGAGACAGAGAGAGACAGAGAGAGACAGAGAGACAGAGAGAGACAGACAGAGAGAGACAGAGAGAGACAGAGAGACAGAGAGAGACAGAGAGAGAGAGAGAGAGAGAGAGAGAGAGACAGAGAGAGAGAGAGACAGAGAGAGAGAGAGAGACAGAGAGACAGAGACAGAGAGAGACAGAGAGAGAGAGACAGAGAGAGAGACAGAGAGAGAGAGAGACAGAGAGAGAGAGAGAGACAGAGAGACAGAGACAGAGAGAGACAGAGAGAGAGAGACAGAGAGAGAGATTGAGAGAGAGATAAGAATGTTCTTTTAACCTTTTACTAGAATGATTCTTGGTAGTCTTAAACAAATCTATTTTTGAAACAAAAGTAACACCTCACCCACATGGTTATGGGCTTACAAAAAAAGAAGACCCCTGTACCATGTCAGATGTAGAGTTGAAATGTTACATTTTCAGTTTGCATCCTAATATTACACTTTATATACATCACAGAAGTCTGAAATAAAACAAAACCATTTGATGTAGAAACAATAGATTTTTCGGCAAAAAAAAAATATATGTTTATTAATTGTGATTTTATGATAAATAACATTCCACCCATGAGACCACTACGTAATGAGGCCACTACATAATGAGGCCAGTAATGAGGCCACTACGTAATGAGGCCACTACATAATGAGAAAACTACGTAATGAGGCCAGTAATGAGGCCACTACGTAATGAGACCACTACGTAATGAGACAACTATGTAATGAGGCCACTACGTAATGAGGCCACTACGTAATGAGGCCACTACGTAATGAGGCCACTACGTAATGAGACCACTACGTAATGAGGCCACTACATAATGAGAAAA